>NW_028327180.1:40127483-40430513 GCF_987537825.1 Furipterus horrens | reverse complement strand
ATCTTTTTGTGGATGAAGAAACAGGCTTCCAGAGAGAGAGCAAGCTACTTTCCCTAGATTACATAGCCTGTCTTGGAGAGCCTAAGATTTAAACCCTGGCTGTTTGGGCTTGCTCAGATGCCTGGGGTGACAAATATTTGCTCTGCCTTTGGGGGAACCCCTATTCCCCACTCTCTTCCTAACCCCACCCTTCGTACTCTGTCTCTAAAGTGACCCTGAGCTGGTTAGTGGGAATGTCATATCCCTTGGCCACAGTGATTGATTCAGAAGTGGTGGCCACATGACCCAAGTCAAACCAATTAGTCTCAGCCATGGACTTGCATGAACCAATAGTCAGAAGGGGTTTCCATTTCTGTTTGGGTTGCTGACTGGGAAGAGACAAATGAGGCTGGATCTTGGGATTTCTTTTGACCCCATAGATAGGGGGTCATAGTTGTGAATGAAGCTCACTTAGAAGAAAGCCAAGCTGAGACACTGACAGAGACAGACTTTTAATAACACCATTTCAACTCCTAGATCCAAAAATACCATCTCAGCTCCTGGATCCAGCTATGCCTGAAGCTGGTACCAGGACTTTACATTTGCTAGAACCTGTTTATATGCAGGTTTATTTTTTGGTCATTTTATTTTGTTTTGTTGTCTCAAATCTGTTTACATTCCATTGCTCACACTCTGAGGGACCAGGACTTCTACCTTTGAAGTCTGTGTCCTGTCATGGTGCCAGGCTTTCTTTGTGTGCTGGGCAGGCATTATAAAGAGGCACAAGAGCGACATATTTATTGTCTTGATTGTGACAGTGGTTTCATGGAAATATACATATGTCCAAACCTATGAAAGTGTACACTTTTGCAATTTATATGTTAATTATGCCTCAGTAAAGGCATATGTTTTAAAAATAATGCCTGTAGCATTATTTCAGCTCCTGGTTCCAGCTGTACCTGAAAGCAGGAACCTTTGGACTTTTAGATACATAAGCCAGTCAATGTCCTTTGGGGGAAAGAATACTATTTATTATTAATTTTATTCCCTCATCAGTTTTGTTAACCCTTCTCTGTCTCTTTCATGTCACAGTCTAGATACAAGGGGCAACCAAGAGAGGGCAGTGGTCTGATGCAGTGCCTCTAAAGATGTGTCCAGGGAACTGCTGTGGATAAAAACTTATTTAGAGGTCATCTAGGAAACTGTTCAACAGATGTGTCTTCTGCAGGACTTGTTAGAGCCTTTAATATACAAATGAGACAACTCTGAGGCTTGCTTCATGCAGTCTCCCAGACGTCCCCAGCAGGACTGAGCCCCGGATGGTCACAACAGTCACTGCTCACCAATTCCCCCATATTGGTTCCTTCCACAGCCAGTCTCCTTTCTTCCAGTCTCTGGAGTCATCTCTCAGATAATACATTTTTCTTCCAGAAAGCCCCCACACAGTTGAACTCGGAGCCCCATTGCCCCTCCACATAGACCTCATTGTTCATTTGCTTTTTTCCCCCTCCCCTGTTAGAAGACATCAGTAAAAAACAGAAGGTCCCTTTCCTTCTGGTCTGGGGAGAAAAATCTCACAACTGTACCATCTCCTTGCCAGTCCTACCTCTGAGCCTTTGCTTATGCTGTGCTCCCTGCCTAGAATGCCCCTTCTCTCCACCTAACTAACTCCATACTCTGTAGGTCATGGTTTCCCTCAGTGCTGGGCCCAAAGTGATTGTGGATTATGAAATCCATAGCATGAATTTGCAGGGTGAGAATTGAGTCCCTTTTCAATCCACTTTCATGAGGTAAAGGAGAGAGACTCCACTGGGGCCTTGGGTTTTAACACTTTTTTCTCTCTCTCGCTGATGCTCTTTTAAGCAAAGTGAGAGCAGGCTGCAGGCTCCGAGCCTTGGTGGGCAGCAACACCTCACTAGATGGAATAATCATATTTTGTTTCCATCACATGTGTTTTGCCGCCCACCTTCTATTTGTGGCAGGTGCAACTGGCTCTCATTTCCAGGAACGAAGCAGAGACTGTTTTTAAATAAACCCTGGAACAGGTGGGGAGCCTAAATAGCAACAACCATTACCTATGATACTTGGGAAACACTCTTCTTTCTCAGAAAGCCGTCAAGGATTACCCTGGTCAAGCCTACAGAGTCTCTGCTTTACCTCCCAAATCCCCATCATTCTGATAAGAGATGCTTTATGTTGGCACATGCAGAGTGTAGTTTTCACCATAGATGGGCATTTTAGAGTATGTGGGAGGTGTCTCTGGGCCTCAGTCTATCTGTCTGTATCCAGGGGGGCCCAGGGAGTGGCCACAATGCTGGAATGGGGGTGGGGAGTGGCAGGTGCCTCTGTGCCAGCTGGGCCCGCCTCCCACAGCTGCTGGCGTTGTCATGGTTACTGCACAAGCCTTCCCCACCCCCAATCCCACCAGCGAACCCTTCACCCTCAGACCAGGCCTTTCTAGGGACCATGGCTCCTGGGTGCCATGGAAACGGTTTCCAGGCACCCAACAGCAGGCTTCCTCATTGGCTGGCTGAGCCTGCAGGCAAAGGTCACCCTCAGGGTCACTTCTGAGGGCCAGATCTGGGTTTCTTCAAGGTCCCCAGGAAGTGAGATATCCAGTAGGTAATCCTGATTTTTTTAACCCATTTGCTCCTGGGGTTGAGAGTCTCAAAGGCACCTGGGTGGGGCATAGACCTTCAGGAACTTTCCCAAACTCCCAAAAGTCCCCTCAAACTCCCAAAATGCCTCCCCCCAAAACCTCTGATGTGAGTCAATGAACTGGGCTCCCTCTGCCCATGTGGTGCTGAGAAGAGCCACCAGGCAGCCCCTTCCTTTTCTAAAACCTTCTCCCAACAGTGGTGGCTGCCACAGAGCAGGAGCTGGGGACCAGGACACAGGACTCAGGAGCCGGGGAGAGCATGGCTGGGCTGGGCCCTAGGGGTTAGAAAAATATAACAGCAGGTAACACACTTGTGAAGGCAATTTTCATGTGCCAGATCCTGTTCTAGATATAAATGCATAGTAACTCATTTAATCCTTAAACAAGGTAGGAACTATTATGCCCATTTTAGCGATGGGGACACTGAGGTCCAGAGAGATCAAATGCTTTTCTGAAGTTCACACACAATGAATAGCAAGTGGCAGCATGGATTTGGACCCCGGCCACACGGCTCCAAAATCAACAGTCTCGCCACCAGGCTCTTGATACCTCCCATGATTGTGATTGAAAGTGATATCTGCTGTCGGAGATGGGGGCAGGGGTCTGGAACTGAGTGGGTGTTGCCAGGAGGAGCTGAAACCCTGGCTAGCCAGAGGGAGAGATGGGCGCTGCCAAGGGCTGCAGTTTGGGGGCCTTCCAGACCTTTCTGAAATCTCCATCAGGGACCATGGAGCCTCCCAAAGAAACTGGCAGCTCACGCTTAAGAAGTGAGCCCACGGTGTAAACCCAGTTTCAAGAAAGTCCTCTCAGACCCCAGCCACTCCGTCCCTTCCAAACAGATGCGGCAGCTGCCCCCCAAGTCGATAGGAATTCTGGAAGGAAACCCAGGGCATAAGGTGTCAAGAAGAAAAATTAAATTCAGGGCAACAAATGTTTTATGATGGCTGCTGGGTGGTCAGCCCTGTGCTGAGAGGTAACCAAGGGACCCCGGGATGGTGGGTAGACAGAGATGGACACAGACACACCCAGCACTTTGGGGTCAGGAGCTTCCAGAGAGGGGCAAAGAGGGAACATTGGAAGGACATTGAAATTGGGCTTAGATGGTGAGTAGGAACTGGGAAGCCAAAAGAGAAGAGGGTTCTGGGCAGAGGGAACAGGCAGGGCATAGGCTCTGGGGCAAGACCGTGCATTGCAAGGTGACTCATGTGGCTAGATCAGAATGAGCATGGGGGAGAGTGAGAGGACACCGGTCAGGGAGGAAAAGGGATTGCTATAGACAGAATGTCTTTGCCACCCCTGCCTCCTGTTAATGCATATATTGAAACCTAACCCCCAATGTGATGGCATTAGGAGGTGGGGCCTTTGGGAGGCGACTAGGTCATGAAGATGGAGCCCTCCTAAATGACATTAGTGCCCTTGTAAAAGAGACCCCAGGGAGATCCCTTACCTCTATGAACCAGGGGCTTTCACTAGACACTGAATCCACCAGGGCCTTGATGTTGGACTGCCAGCCTCTAGAACCATGAGAAATAAATGTCTGTTGTTATTAAACCCCTTGGTTTATGGTGTCTGTAGAGCATGCCCAATGGACTAAGACAGAGATTGACTATGCAAGGAAAGTTAAGAGGGCTTCTTGGAGGAGGTGACATTTGAGCAGATCTTGGGAGAAAAGTGTTCTAGGCAGAGGAAAGTACAGGCAGAGGCCCTGAGGCTAGACTGTGCTTGAAGTAATCAAATAACAGTAGGGAGGCCCTCATGGCTAGAACAAAGTGAGAGGTAGTGAGGGCAGGAAAATAGCTAGGACCAAACCTGAGAGGTGCTATTGCATAGTTCAGGCGAGTGATTATGGTGGCCTGGGCCAGGCAGTGGCAGTGGGAGTTGGATGGAGACAAGTGCTTGGATTCAGGCATAATTTGGAGTTAAAGTCCCAGGTTTTTCTGATGGAAGAAAGTGGGGAGGGAGGGAAATGGAGGAATTAGGGATGACAGTCAGGTTTGGGGCTCTTTCCTCCCAAGCCAAAAGAAATTATCAGGCAAATTTTGGCTGTAGACTGATGGTGGGACCAGGAGGCAGTTCAGGGCCACCCAGCCTCCCGAGATGTTGCTGCGCTTCATGGCTTCCCAGATTCCACCAGATGCTAGCAACACGTGGTCCAGATGTTCCATCCCAGGGACATCTGTGCCAGGCCTTCCCTGGAATCCAGCAGGTTTCATCTGCAGCATGATATCTGGGATGCCTCGGATTGGGGGGCAGCAGGGCAGGAGTGGAACTAAGAGGGGGTCCTTTGTTCTGGGCCAGGAGGCTGTCACTACCTCTCACGGGGAGGGGACACGTGGGCAGCAGAACCCGGCATGGCTGAAATGGTGTTGGAGATGAGGTCTGCGCTGCTTGAATTGTCAGACATAAACCCCTCTCCAGAAGGAGAGAAAGCTGGGGGTCCCATACCAGGCACTTGGGGCTCACAATTCCTAATTGCAAATTCCTACCTCTAAACCTTTGCCCAGACATCTACCTTGCTCACTCCTTTTATTCATTCTCTCAACAAGTATGCAGTGACCGCCTACTGTACACCAAGCACTGTTCTGTGCAGCAGGAAGATAGCAGTGGCCAAAATAGAACCCCCACCCCTAACGAAAAATCCCTGATCTTGTGGGTCTCAGTCTAGTGTAAGACAGGTAGTAAATGAACAACTAAATAAAATATTTTAAAAGGGCAAGTGCTGGGAAGGAAACATCATGTGATGTGAAAGGACCAAGACAGCTTCTTCAGCTGGGGGTAGTCAGGGAGGTCCTCTCAGAGGAGGTGGCATTTGAACTGAGAGCTGAAACAGGAAGAAGAGCCAGCCCCCAACAGAAGGAGGACATTCAGAGGAAATAGCAAGTACAAAGGCTCTGAGGCAAAACAAAACTGCCTAACATGTTGGCAGTACAGCAGGGAAGCCCTCTTCGTTTGAACTGAGTGAGCAAATGAGAGAGAGGAAGGAGTGAGGGCCAGGCAGTGAGCAGTGACTGTGGTGGTGGTAGTGGTGGTGGGTTTTGGAAGACCCTACAAGGAGGGCTCATTGCACAGATAGAGACCAAGAAGGGGAGCAGGTGTGTGCAGGACACTTTCTAACAGATCTCAGAGAAGGTGAGGCATTTGTCTGCAGACACACAGCAGTGGTAGGTACCAGCCTGGCCTTTCCCTATAGCTTTGAGATTGGGGGCCTCAGAACTCAACAGAAACTTTTCTGCAAGCCAATATGAAGAAGAGGGAAAAGGAAGAAGTAGGGGGAAAGCTCAATATTTCTATTGTCCTTATCCAAATAAATTGAGATGTATTTGTGAAAGTGTCAAGGAAACCTCCAGGAGAGAAACTATAAAATCACACAGCTGCTCTGAGGGCCCGTGACAGACAGCTCAGATTAATGTAGCTGTAGTTTTACGGTCTGTTAACAACTGATATGGGTTTTAAATATATTATCTTCCATTGTATTGTCTGTCATTTTAAAAACTGCTCATGTCTCCTGTGTTTGCTTTTAAAAGGTTCTTATAGAACCTTCCGCCGCTGAGCTCCCAAATCTTTTTTTCCTGTAGATATATCATTGCATGTCTTCTCCCCCGAGCAAGGTTTTCTCTGGTACTTTCATGGGTAATTTACCACAGAACCTATTGGAACCCCTTGGGTTTCTTAATTCAGGGAGCAACTGCAGGAGGCCAGACTCCTGTCTGGTGGAGGAGTTCTGAGATGGAGCTGCAGCAGTCGGGATAGGCAGCAGTGAGGATGTCTTGGGCCTCTGTTTCCATGTTTATTGATAGGAGCTTTGCCTCGGGGAGCTCAGGGTCTGTTTATGGACACTTGTAGCAGTCAGCTAACGTTGTGATGATGCCATGTAACAAACCACCCCTGAATCTCAGTGGCTTATAACAACAAACATTGGTTTCTCCCTCTTGGTGAATTCATCAGCTTCAGAGATTTCTGCCAAGTCTGAACTGCACCCTAAATTGCTTTCTGTGCTCTAGATGAGGAGAGCTAGCATTTCCCCCCTTAGGCAGGATTCAGATAGAGCTTAGCATCTGTATCACAAACCTTTGTGTCCTCTTCTTGGGAATGACCCCATCACCCACCTTGTTTCCCCTTGATCAAAGACCTGGGGGTCTGCTGTCCCTTCCCCACATCCTCACCCGTCATTTGTCAGTCTCCACATGCTGCCCATACTACCTCTTAAATATCTCTCTCCTCCATTCCCTTCTTTCCATCCTTACAGCCTCTGAACCACTCAATCCATCTTAATCTTATCTCTGGACAACAGAAATCACCTCCTTTCTGGTCTCATGACCTCCACCATCTCTTCCTTCTACTTATTCTTCCTGAAGCCTCTAGAATGATTATTTCTTCTTCTTCTTTTTTAATTTAACTGTCAAGTCTCTCTCCTGCTCAAACCCTTTTGGGCATCCCCAGAAGATAAAATCCAAGCCCTTCAACCTGGTCTTCAGTATCCTCATATAGGACTCCCATTATATCTTTTACTATCTCCCTAAATTTTTCCCTGCCATAATTCTGCACTTCAGTCAGACTGTTTCACAAATTCTTACCTCCCCACCTAAATGCCCAGCTCTTTCCAACATCCAAATCTTTGCACATGCTGCTCCCTCTGCTTAGAATTCCCTTCCTCTTCCCAAACTCCTATGCATCTTGTACAACCCAGACTCCATTGCACCTCCTCCAGCACAGAGCACCCTTGGTCCATGCACCCCTTTACAACCAGAATTTGTGGCTCCCATGAGCTTCTTGTGAATCCTGCCTTTGCTTGTCTTCTGGTCAGCAGGAGCTGCATTTTCCTCCTGTGGCACTGCCAGCCCCAACCTCAGGAATGAGCGTGACTCTAACTACACAGAGTGGAGAGGACACCCTGGCACAAGGCATTAATTACAGAGTCCGGACAATTAGAAGTGAGGCTGGTAGACTATAGAAGTGCAGGCAACCACAGAACCATGTATAACGAGGTACTAATTGTGCAAGGAAGACAATTAGGAAGGGAGGTTCTGAGTCACCGATTCTCCAGTCTGGACAATTAGACATCGGGCCATATATAAAGGATGTGCTAATCACTTGGTTCGGACAATTAACGGGGTGCCCAGGAAATGACAAAGCAAAATGCCATCATGCAACCAGGCACAGAGCCAGGTGGCACAACCCTGGGGACTGGAGTCTGGCTGCCTGGGCTCTAGTCTTCCTGCAGGACCTTGAAAAAGACTTCCCTTTACTGAGCCTCATTCTTCTCCTCCGTGAAGTGGGGATGCTCATGGCCCCTGACACGTGAACATTATCTTATAAATGGCAGCAGGGAGGTTGCTAGGAGGCAATCATTGCCAAGTCCTGGATGGTGCAAGATAATTACCCAGATCATACAATGTAAGAATAGAATAGTGTATATAATGAAGAGAAAATTGAATAATGGATACAGAGGCTGGGAGAATCTAACAAGGTGCAAAATACTCACTGTGAACAATACAGAGGAAGTCAGTGGGATACCCCCATCCTGTCCTAGTTCTTATAACCACCCTCCCCATGTGGATCTGCCCTTAATTGTGTTCCCTGGGAACATGGAGCTGGGAGCTATGAAGCAGACAGGCCTGGCATTGCTAATTTGAGCAGGCACTTTCCCCTGGCTGAGCCTCAGTTTCCTCATCTGTGAAATGGGTGCACTTATCACCCCCATTATCTCCAGATTCAATAAGATGCCACACACAAGCATTTAGCAACATGGCCAGCATGAGGAAGAAATGGGACACGCAGTGGCTGTTTTTATTATTGTTATTAATGTCATTGTTCTCACTACTGTCATCACTTTAAAATGCTGCTCACAATTCCTGCATGGCTGCATCTGGACTCCAAGGCAGGGATAAAGCTAGGGCTCCAGGGCATGCAGAGGGGCTTGCAGAAATAAGAGTTGTTCCATCCAGACTAGAATAAGATTTCTCTGGGTGGCTGGGTGGCCAGTGTCCTGGTGGAAAGTGTTGGATGGGTCAGTCGGGACCTCCAGGAACGGTTGTTCAATGGTGAGAGGGACTCCTGGAAGGAAAGGGCTGCTGCCAGCCTCAGTGGGAGTTCTTCAGACCATGAAGAAGGGGAGGGTGTTGGCTTGACTCCAGAGGGCACTGGGAGCCATAGAAGGTTGTCGATAATAGAGGAGCTGCATATTACATTCATAAGATCCACGGGGGCTTGGTGTGAGTTTTCTTCCACTCTGGGCAGGAATGTCTGAGGTCACTTTTGCTTTAATACAATTTGGAAGGAGTTTGAAGCACCTTCTTTCCCGAAATCGGTGCCCTTATGAGTAGCCTTTGGCCCTGCTGCCACCCTGTAAGAGCCAGAATTTACTGAGTGCTTACCATGTACCAGAACATTTATTTTTCTCAGGTAAAATAAAAACTTATGTTTTCTTTTTCCCTTTTACCCCTAGGAAGCTCAGCTCCAAATGTGAGGTCCAACTATAAGTACCTTATCACAGCCCCAAACAATAATGGGACATTATTGCAAATTACTCCTCACGTAACCCTATGAGATAGGAATTGTCATGTACTCTGGTTGAGGACCCCCCAGTCCCCACCTACCCACAGTGTGTGTAAGCATATATCTCACAGTTTTCCTGTGGTAGTAAGATGGTCAACCATCCTGGTTTACCCAGAGCCCCCTGCGATGTGGGGATGTAGGACTTACGGTGCTAAATCCAGGGAAGTTCTGGGTAATTCACGATGAGTTGTTCACCCAATGACAGCTTAGAAAAAAATCAAAGAGCAAGAGTTTCGCACTCAGTGGCACACGTACCTGGGATCACTTGAGGGACTCATTTAGATAACACGGAAGCAGCTGAACCAAGTGTGTCTTCCTTTTGCTGAGCACTTGTTAATAAATTAATAAAAATAACAGCAAACAGACTCCTAGTCTTTGTCCTTGAAGCGGTGACAGAGCACAGCTGAGTCAGCATGAAGGTCTAGTCCTGCATCTGGGTTGCTGGGTAACCTGGGGAGCACTCTGGGCACCTCTGGGCCTCCAAGGGCACTGCTAGCTGGGAGGGTTTGGCAGCTGAACCTGGCCGACTGTGAGTTCCCCATCAGGTGGTGCTAGAGAGAAGTGCCACCTCCCTGAGGATGAGCCACTCAGGATGATGGGGGATGAGGCTGGAATGTTTATAACTTCTTTCCCATCCTGTGCATCCACCTGGGTTCAGCCCCATCATCATCCACTTGGACCAGTGTAGTTGCCTCTGACCTGCTCCCCTGGCTCCTGGCCACACCCCGATGGTCTGTCCTTCCCGCAGGAGCCACCTGCAACCACCAAAGTCAGGTCCTGCCCCTCCTCTTCCCATAATCCTCCATGACTCCCATCTCTTCCCAGGTAAGAGCCCAAGTTCTCCCTGGGGCCCACAAGGCCCTGCACAACCTGCCCTTGTCTCCTCCCTGTCCTCAACTCCCTCTCTCCCCCTCACTTGCTCACACAGGCCTCCTCACTGTTCTTCCAATGTGCCAGGCACCATCCTGCTCAGGGCCTTTACACAAGCTGTTTCTATTCATTGTTCCCCCCAATTTTTTCCCAGTCTGATCAGTGCAAAGTGAGATCTAGTTCTGGTTCGATTTTCTATTTCCTTGACTGCAATGACATTTTTTTCCTCCTGCTCCTCTTGGTAGAATAGATGTTCCCTAGAGATGTGGACATTGCCATCCACAGACACAACATAGGTGTCATGCACGTCCTGCCCAAATGGCAACTCAGCCCAGGAATGAGGGAGGCTGGTCAGAGGCCTGCAGTGTATGCTCTGAGCTGCTGCTGGTACCATCAACCCCTCCTCAGCCCCTCCATCATTATGATCATGATGTGTTCCAGTTAAATTGGGAGATATGCCTGATGGAGCAGCCTCTGTGCATTCATTGATTGTTGGGAGGTCAGAGTCAGACTGCCAGCAGCATCTCAGCAGTCCCTGCCACCAGACCCCCAGACCTGGAGTGTTAGGGAGGAAGAACTGAGGCTGCCCAACCAGGCTTGATTCCCAAAACTTCTACTAACTGCCATGAGACCTGGAATAGGCAGTGTCTCCTCCCTCACCCACTATGTCCATAATTTGTGAATGGGGCATTAACAGTTTCCTACCTCCCAGAATTCATTCATTCTTTCAACAAGTATATAATAAGCACCTACTGTGTGCCAAGTCCTGTTCTAGGCCTTGCAATTTGTAGCAGTGAGTGAGACAGACAAAATCATTGTTGAGATGGTGATAATCTGATGAGGTCATGGGCAATAACCAATAAAGAAAATAATGAATGGCTTTGAAAGGGTTGTGAAGAAAAATAAAGCAGGGTGAGAGTAGAAAATGATGGGGACATGATTGCTTTAGGTGGAGTGGTCAGGGAGGGCTTCTCTGAGGAGGTGATATTTGAGCAATGATTTGAAGAGGGAGGTAGAACCCCAGGCTGGTATCTGGTTGGGGGTGGGGAAGCACTCCAGGCAGAGGGAACAGCCAGTGCAAGGGCCCTGAGGCAAACAGGACATGCAGGGCAAGTTGAGGGAACAGGGAGGAGCCCTATGTGGCTGGAGCAGAGTGAGTGAAGGGGAGAAAGGAAGGCAGTGAGGTCAGGAAGGGGATGGGGGCAAGCTGTTAGTGCAGTGGGTTGGCCTTGGGAGCCAAGCCATCGGGAATTCAAATCCCAGAACTACTACTCAGTTGCTAGGTGATTTGGGGTCCAGAGAAGCCCATACAGGTGCTTAGCATCCCCATGCCTCAGTTTCTTCATTTGTCAAATGGCAGTGATGAAGAAAGAAATTTAATCTGTGACTTCTTTCAAAAAACTCTCTTGGGCTGCAGAAATGGGAGCCAGGAGGCCAGGGGAGGTTGGGGTGGTCTCTAAACAAGAAGTGACAGCTTCCTGTGAGGGTCTGTAATGTCCAACATGGCTGGTCTTGTCAAATCCTCACCTTAAACCCCTGTGGTCATGTACTTCTTATATTATTTCCATTCCACAGGTGAGACAACCAGGGTCACTTCTTATTAGCACCCCACTCCCAATGTTACCTGGGTTTCCTTTTTCTCTCTCTCTTTAGGAACAAGAATTTATTGATGTCCTTTATCTTGGCTCAGACCACAAAAGTAACTAAACAAACTAAAATGTAGTCGTAAAACTTGGCTGTCATCTGCCTCAAAGAGCCAACATGAAGCGTGCCCTTCGAGTCTTCTTTTCTATGTGATTATATACATTATAATTTATCTAATGGCAACATACTGGGTTTTTTTTTAATTGACTCTCTATTGTTAAGTGTTTGGGTTGTGTCTGATAGGTTGTTATTATAGATTAGGAAATAACACCCTTGTAGCTACATGTATGTTCACATTCGCAATTATTTTCTTGGGAAAATGTCCTAGAATGACTAATCAGAGGGCAGGCATGATTATAAGGGCTTCCTTCCTCCCACCATTCCTTCTTTCCTTCCTTCTCTTTTCTTTTGCTGATTTAAAACAACTTTATTAGAATGCTTACATAAACTTCTTTGTATCAAGTAAATTTTCACATGCAAACACATATAAAAATGACAGAATAGTGACATATATTCTTTCAGCAAAGTGGGATGGTCAAAGGTTCTTGAAGCAAAATATTATGTGATGAAGTCCTTGCTGTGAGTGACCCTGATTTCCTCTTTGTCCATAGAAATATATCGTTCCCTTATTGGTTCTTGGTTTTTAGATGTAGTTCGGGTATCCTATGAAAACTCATCATTTGAAGTTTTTATCTGTACTATCAATTTCACCATCAGCATTTGTCTCCAGGGCTGCTCTCTCTTTGCCTTCATTGATTTTATTTTTATTGAGGGGAAATTCACATAACGATCATAGGTTTGAGATGTATCCTTTTGATGCAAACCACCCAGTACTCAGACATCCTTTCATTCCTGGGTTACCACTATTACTATTTGATGTGTTTTTTTCCAGTCTTTTTTCTGTGCATGTAGGATGTGGGCACCTGATTTCTCTACACCTGCTTCAGTTTTTCCCCTCGTTACAAATCTAATTTGAGCCTGCGAACCAAAGGGTCGCCAGTTTGATTCCCAGTCAGGGCACATGCCTGGGTTGCAGGCCAGGTCCCCAGTTGGGGGCGTGAGAGAGGCAACCACACAGTGATGTCTCTCGCTCTCTCTTCCCTACTCCCTTCCCCTCTCTCTAAAAATAAACAAATGAAATCTTTACAAAGAAAACAACAAATCTGATTTGATTAATCACTAAATGAGGACAGGGGTTGGTCTGTCTTGGACACTGCAGTATCACTGGTGCCTAGAACAGCCTGCGCACAGGGACTTGGTAAATACGTGGTGGATTAATTAATGAGAAATATCTCAAGGCTTGTTTTATTTTGCAAACCAGTGTGCTAACATTATAGGACCTTTTCCCCAAGCATGTGAACATGAGCGTGACATGACCAGTACAGTCTTGGGAACAGATGCCCCTCTGATTCAAATGGAGACTTAGGGGTGACCCCCCAAAAGTCACCAAAGTGTCCTCAGGAAACATCTAATCTAGTTTTCATTACAGTTGAGGAAACTGAGGCCCAGAAAGGGAGAAACATCCTGCCTAAAGAGCCACAACAAAATAACAAGAGGGTCCCTTTTGTTTTTAAAGGACAGTGTCTCTGATGGGTGACATTGGACTGGGACTTTGCAGTTTGCAGTCACGTGGTTTCAGTGGCTCGGCATTCACCCTTTTGATTATTGACTGCATTCCGCAGCTCAGGCCCAGTCTGCGGCCGAAAACCTGGGTCCTGTAGCCCCATGGGATTAAGAATCACAATATGTATTGTTTTCTTGAGCATTTATTGAGCACCTATTATCTACTAGCACCTATAATGTGCTGCATGTACATTATCTCTTTTGACTGTCACAACATTCTAGTAAAGTTGGCACTGTTATTATCATACCCATTTTACAGAGCAGGAAAATTGAGGCTCAATGGGGGAAGGAAATCATCCAAGGGGTGAGAAGAAAGAGAGGGCAGCCAGGTGGCAGACACAGCTCATGCAAAGGCCCAGAGGTGGGCCTGGCTGATGGTGTGCAAATATGACCAGAGCCCCCTCAGTGGGAGTGGACTCTGTGCCAGACCAGGGCTGGAGGCTTTAACATCTGGTCTTGATAATCCTCAGACAGCTCCAGGAGTTGGTTTGACAGATGAGGAAACAGTCTTGATCTAGGGAGGTGACTTGCTTAAGCAGAGAAACTGAGGGCCAGCAAAGGGAGCAAGAGTTTGGGGCTTGGGGCGAGAAGCTCGTAACCCACCCTGGCTACAAGGGAGGATCTTTAACTGACTGCTAATGGTGCAGAGAGCTGAGGGGAGGTGATGATAAATCTTCCCGTGTCCAAAATGCACAGGGAAGAAATTTATTTCAGTGGCGTGTGGATGTACCTCTCCTGCTTCTCTCCCTCCCCTAGGCTGCACATGATGCGGTGGGGAGATTTCAGAGTGGGAGACAAAACGGAGAGCCCAGATGCAACAAAGCAAGGGGTGAGCTCTCTAAAGGGCAGGGAGGGAATAGAGTCCCATACCAGGTATAGGGGAGGGGGGACCGAAGCCCAGAGAGGAGGACACAGGCCCACCTCACCCCTCCATGTCAGCTGCCGGGGTTTGCTGTGCTCTGTCCGTTCACTCAGGTCAAGCCCCTGATGGAGCTCCATCTCCAGTTTAGCACATGGTCAGCACCTCATAGGAGCTCTCTGTGATGTATATTCCCACACACAGACACCCCCCCACCCCATCCCCAGTTCACATGGAAAGAAACTGTGGCCCAAGAAGCTTGGGCAGATGACCTACCCAAGGTCACTCAGCTAGGGGTACTTGGCACTCAATCTGGCTTGCAACTGATTTTTTAACTGTAGGCAGCTCTCTCTCTGTCTCTCTCCCTCTCCCTCTCTCCCTTCTTCCCTCAGAACCATTTAAACGATTACAAAGATGCTATTTTTATCTTGGGGAAAATTCAATTATAGACATTGACCTTTATGTTTTTTCCCAGGCTCACGTGCTGCAAGCCCAGGGTGTGAAAGGCTTCTGTGAATGTTCTCAAAAGAGAAACATCTTCAAAGGCAGAAACTCAAGAGGTAAGAGGAAGAGCAGAGGGCAAGGGTGAAGGTCGGAGGCCATGGGCTGGGAGGCAAGTCTCAGCCCTCAGGGAGAGCCTGGAAGGCAGGAATTCCCTTGTTACTGTGTTTTGGGGCCAAGGTCAGGAAAATCTGAATGGCAGTAGTTTTGAGTGTGGTCTCTTCAGGGATATCCCCCTGCTGCTCATTGTATTTTTTTGTTTCCCTGGACAAATTTTTCAGGGCCTAGCAATAGTAGAAACTCATTCATTAGGTTCAGCTTCCCTTAAGTATTTAATTATTCAACGAATATTAATGGTATGTCAGATGCTGTCTTGTTTCTGGGAGGAAATGGTGAACAGAACAGAATGAAAGTCCCCATTTCCAAGAGCCAATGTTGTGTGTTAAAAAGTAAACAAGTAAAACATATGATGTTTAACCAATGTCACCCCAATACGTTTAATTTAAAAATACAGTGGGTGATGAGAATGAAAGAAAGAAATCAAGCAGCAAAAGAAGACGGAGAGATAAATATTAAACATGGTGGTTGGGGGAGCCTCAGTGAGATAATAGCATTTGAATACTAGAGACTAAAGGAAGAAGGGGGGGGGGTAGAGGGCACAGCCTATGCAAAGGTCCTGGGGCAGAACCAAGCCTGGTGTCTTAGAGGAACAGCAGGGAGGCTCATGTGGCTGGGACAGAGTGAGTGAGGGGGAGAGAGGAGAGGTGAAGGTGGGGATGTTATGCAGGCAAGTCATTCATGGCCTTGTGGGCTACAGGGAGGTCTTGGGCTTTTATCCTGAGGGAGGTGGGAGTCTTGGAGGGCTTTGAGCAGAGGAAGGATGGGACCTGACTTGCGTTCTCACTGGCACCCTCTTCTGGCTGCTGTGGAGATGACAGACTGTGGGGATGATGGTGGAAGTTGGGGACCAGGGTGCAGGTGGCTGCACTGGTCCAGGTTGGCAGTGATGAAGCTGGATCAGAGGATGTAGTATAGAAGAGGGGGGAGAAATGGGCAACTTCTGGATAAAGTGTGGAAGCAGAGGCAATGTAATTTTGTAAAGAACTGCTTGTAGGGTATGGGGAAAGAGGAGAGCTGAGGATGATGCCAGTGTGTTTGCCTGGTGCGCCTGGAAGGTTGGAGCTGCATCAGAAGAGACAGAAGTATGGTGAAGGGGCAGGTTGGAGGGGCAGGGGATGAGGATTGACATCTGGCTTTGTTGGATATTAGGGTCTGGAGTTTGGGGGAGACATGCCTTATGAAGATATAGGTCTGTTGGTCAGTAATGAAAGAATGTATTTGAATCCATGCGGATAGATGAGAGGGCAGGGGAGAGAGCAGATGCCCGTGGGCTGTCCTGTATTAGCAACTGAGAGAGGAGAGAAGCTGGCAGAGATTGAGGGGTCCCACAGAGAGGATGGTGGAAGCCAGGTAGAGGCAGGCTCCCAGGGACCAAGTGAGGGCATTGTCCCCAGGAGGAGGGAAAGCCAGATGAGATGCTATTGGGAGTGAGAGCAGGATGGGGACTGAGAAGTGACCATTGTATTTGGACTCGGAGGTCACTTAGACAGGGCAGTCTCAGAAAAGTGCTGGGAAGGGCTCACCGCTGAGATTTTAAGGAAGGACTTTAGCTCTCTGAGCCTCAGATACCCCACATCTAGAGTGAAAGTACCAGTGAGACCACCCCCACCACCACCACCAAAGTCAGTCTGAGGATTTGGTGAGGTTATGTGCTCAGCACATACTCTGGTTGGTAAGGCAAAGCTGGTAGTACTGAGCTATTGCTACAGATAGGGGTGCTATCTGTCCATTCACCCACCCTTTCCATCCTCCCACTCATCCATGTATCCATCCACCTATCCACCCATCGACCCATCGATCCATCCATCCATCCATCCATCCATCCATCCATCCATCTACTTATTCATCCATCCATCCATCCATCCATCCATCCATCCATCCATCCATCCACTTATTCATTCATCCATTCATCCATCCATCTATCTACTTATTCATCCATCCACCCATCCACCCACCCATTCACCCATGCCTCCATCCATGCATCTATTCATCCATTCATTCATCATCCATCCTCTCATTCATCCACTCAACCCTTCTGTGCTGGGCTCTACGTTCTGTTCCATCTTGGCCTGTCTTGCTAACTCCCCTGCCCTGGTGGCCATTCTCTTGATATCTTCAAAGCAGCACCCAGGTTTGACTCCTTGCCTTTCTCCCCTTCATGCTGGGCATTGCTCACCCTCATCAACACAAGTTGCCGAATGGACCAGAGTCAGCCATGCTGCCCCTCCTGCTTCCCAGTGCTGGGCTGTGCTCAGGGTAGAACACACAGCTCCCTTCCACAGAGCCTTTCATATCAGCTGAAAAATATCTTTTTGGTCCCTGGCTGCTGTGGTTCAGTGGCTTGAGCGTCGGCCTGCAAGCCAAGTGTTGCCGGTCCGATTCCCAGTCAGGGCACATGACTAGGTTGCATGTCAGGTCCCCAGTTGGGGGTGCGAGTGAGAGGTGACCACACAGTGATGTTTCTCTCCCTCTCTTTCTCCTTTCCCCTCTCTCTGAAAATAAGTAAATAAACAAACAAATAAATAAATATTTTTTTAAAATCTTTTTGGGTTTTTTCCTGGCCCTGGAGCCAGATTGGAGAGCCAGCCTCCCCATGTACCTCACACTTTGCTCATTGATGTCCTCCTTAATCAGAAAACCACTTGCACCAGCATCAAACTTTTCTTTGTTTAAATCACTTTGTCTTGTTTCTGTTTCTCTCCCCACTCCCTAAGGAGTGGACAGAGTTGGATAGATGAGGGCTTGGAGACCAGCGCAGAGGAGTCTTGTACTAGCTTGGCCCTGCCCTACTGCATGACCTTAAGACATATCCCCATTCTAGGCCTCAGTTTCCCCAACAGTGGAATGAAGCGATGATTCTTTTTTTACTAGGAGGTAAGATTATACAGACATGCCTACCATGTGGGCTGGCTTCCAGCTGCTGCTTGATGAATAGCTGTCTCATCTTCAGGTGGGGAGGTGTTTATAGACAGGACCCCAATGAAAATGACATTGGATAAGAGTTACCCATAGCCCATGATGGGCCGGAGCACCTGGAGTCAGCCTCCTGGCTTCAAATCCTAGCTCTTCTATGCTTTCTGTGGGCAGGCTAAGTTCCCCCTTTGAGCCTCAATTTCTTTATCTGTACAACAGGGTTATAGTCCCCCCCACACACACCTATGAATAAATGAGTTATAAATATGATGTACTTAGAACATATTAAGAGCTTAATAAGTACCAGCTATTATTATTATTTATATTGCAGCCCCCCAGACATAAGCACTATTGACATTGTTATGTGTGATCTTCAGATATTTTTCTATGCATACAAACAGTTTGGGGATTATAAGTGGAATCCTACTGAAAACCACTTTCTCCCAATGAATTGATAACTGCAACAGTAGTTAGGTCTCCTAACCCAGAGCTGTGCACTTTAGATTTTGTTATATTCTTCCAACAGCTTGGAAGGGAGATGTTTTTATTAGTCCTCATTCACAGAAGAGGAAAAGAGGCACGCAGTGAAAAGAAAGTCTGGATGCGACCCCAGATCAACCTGATTCAGATGGTCAGTGGGTGGCCAGGCTAGCCACTGCAGGGAGGAGGAGTGGCACCTATCCTGGGGCAGCCTGGGCCAGGCTCCACCCCAGCCAGAGACTTCCTCCCGAAGTCATGGCAACCAGCTCCTCCGAGATGCTGATTAAGGCAAATAGAAGATTCCCACCCTCAACCCTTCCAGAGAACTAAAAGGGCACTCCCTCTTCCACTCCCTGTGCAGGCAAGGAGCACTGGGCCTGAGGGACTTGGTTTCCCCAGGTTGGGTCACTTGCTCTGAGGCTGGGTCTCTGGAGGCTGAAGATGGGAGCAGGGAGGAGAAGGGGTGAGCTCACCAGTTTGGAAATTGTAGATGCCAACCATGGGCCAGGCGCCAGGCACTAAGCACTTTCCATTCACTATTCATTCAAAGTTCAAAAATTTTAGTCTTACATATTTCTTTGTTTGGATAGGAAAGCATGGAACAGGGTATACAAGTCAAGAGCAGTGCTTAGACGGCACCTGCCTTATGCCAAACCCAATTCTCAGTATTTGATTGGTATCAATTTGTTATCTCCTCATCCATACAGCTGAGGTGCGCACCATTATTTTTGTTTTGCTGGTGATGACACGAGACAGAGAGGTTAAGTGACTTGCCCAAGGTCACCCAGCTGGTTAGAGGTAAAGCTGGGCTTTTCACCACTGCCTTCCAAGGTACAAGAGTTCAGGAAGAATAAACAATTCTCTTCCCCACCCTGGGCCCCGTCACCCAGCACCCATCCCTAGAGGCAGCCATGTTATAGGTCCCTGTTCCTTCCAGGGACAGCGTGTACATACGTACACACCTGTGTGTTTCCCTACCTACCTGCTTTTTTTTCACACATGTGTGCACTCAAGCACTGCCTTGCCCTTTTCTTGCTATCACTTAGCAATACACCTTAGAGATCATTCTTAATCGGTCCCTGGATTCTCCCTCCTGTAGCTGCTGTCAGCTCCTCTTCTGAGAGAATAAACTAGACTGCTTTTAATATCATAAAAGACCCACAGTGCAAAAGTTACCACTTTAACCATTTAAAATGTACAACTCAGTGGCATTAAGTACATTCATAATATTGTACAATTATCACCACTATCAAGTTCCAGAAATTTTCCATCTTCCTAAAACACACAAAAATATTTATTGTGGTGTAATATACATAACAGAATGTTCTATCTTAATCATTTATGTATATGTGTACATATATATTATATATATGTATTTAGAGAGAGAGAGGAAGGGAGAGAGAGAGAGATTTGTTGTTTCACTTACTTATACATTCATTGGTTGATTCTTGTACGTGCCCTGACTGGGATTGAACCCACAACCTTGGTGTATCAAGACAACACTCTAACCAACTGAACTACCTGGCCAGGTTGCCTCTTAATTCTTTGTAAGTGTCCAGTTATGTAGCATTAAATATATTTACACTGGTATACAACCATTATCACCATCCATTCCCAGAACTTTCTCATCTTTCCATACTGAAACTCTGTCCCCATTAGACATTAATTCCCACTTCCCAGACCCTGGTGCCCACCATCTGCTTTCTGTCTCTATGACTCCTCTAGGGACTGCCTATAAGTAGAATCACGAAGTATTTGTCCTTTTGTGCTGGTTTCCTCTCACTGAGCATAATGTCCTCAAGGTTCATTCATGTTACTGTAGCAGGTGTCAGAACTGCCTTCCTTTTTAAGACTGAATTCCATTGGATGGACCACATTGTGTTTTATCTGTTCATTTATCCATGGCTACTTGGGTTCTTTCCACCTTTTGGCTCTTGTGAATAACATTGCCATGAACATGCAAGTTTTCATTGGAACACCTGTTTGCAATTCTTTGGGGGATTAAACTAGACTCTTGCAACCAGTCCCTGTGGACTGGCATTTAGACTGTTTCCATTTTATTTCTTTATGTTTTGTTTATTTATTTTTAGAAAGAGGGGAAGGGAGGGAGAAAGAAAAGGAGAGAAACATCGATGTGCGAGAGATACATCAATCAGTTGCTCTCTCATGCCCCCACCTGGGGTCCTGGACCGCAACCCAGGCATGTGCCCAGACCAGGAATCGAACTGGCAACCTTTC
Source organism: Furipterus horrens (assembly GCF_987537825.1). NCBI lineage: Eukaryota > Metazoa > Chordata > Mammalia > Chiroptera > Furipteridae > Furipterus > Furipterus horrens. Next base: position 40,410,072 of record NW_028327180.1, on the reverse strand, counting down.
GGTTCACAGGCTGGCACTCAATCCACTGAGCCACACCAGCCAGGGCTGTTTCCATTTTTATTTTACCATTGCAGACAAACTGCAATCAGCATTCTTGCCAGTTCTGTGCCGTGGGCAAGTCACTTTACCTCTCAGCACATCTGCTTCCCCACCTGTAATATGGAGCTGATAATACTTCCTGCCTCATAGGATTGTGGGAGAATTCAATGTGAAAACTGTAATAAAGGGTTTGGAATAGAGCCTGGACACAGTAAGTGCTCAATTAGCATTCGTCCTCTGAGCAAAGTTTGGAAATGCTTTGCTCTCTGCTCCCTTCAGAGTGTCAGCTTTTGAAACTCAAGAGCCAGAAGGCGGCTGACTGATTGAATGTGAGGTGGCAGGGAGAAGAAAACATGGCAGGGGGTGCAGGTTGGTATTTCACCGGGGTGACAAGGGCCCAGGAGGCTATGCGGGGCCCGGCACACATGAGGGAACAGTCGCACACTATCATGTGTACCCTCAGATGAGCAGCCTGGGCATGTGCTGGGACAGGGAAGTAGTGGCTGAGATTCTCTGAACCCATCTTCACAGGCAGGAGCAGGGACACATGTGGGGACACAAATGCCACAGTGACATCTGCACCCTGTGCTTCTTCAGTTAGACCCAGCTCATCAGACTCAGAAAGGCAGCTCGGAGAGGTAGCCAGTGCTGGGCACGAGAGAGTGAATGAATCTGCTACTTGGTCTGTTAATTCAGTCATGCGTGTATATGTTGGGTACTTAGTGTGTGCCAGATGCTGTCCTAGCTGCTGGGACCCAACAGGCAACAAGTTAGCCAGTTGTGGTCTCAGTGTCTGGTGGCTCACACTCCCATTTGACAGATGCACAAACTGAGGCCCAGGAGAAGGCAGGGACTTGCCCAAGGTGACAATTCTAGCAGGAGAGACAGGCATTGAACAGGTAAATAATTCATGAAAAATTCATCAATTTTTACCAAATGGGGATTAGAAATGAGAAGGACATGAATAGGGGCAGAGAATAGTTGGGCGTGTGCTCAGATAGAGTGATCAGGGAAGGCTGAGATTAGGCTGAGGGCTCAGTAATGACGAGAAGCTGGGGATTCAGTCAAGAGTTTTGAGGGCTTCTGGTCAAGATGGCAGTATAGGTAAATGCTGTGCTCACCTCCTTCCACAACCACGTCAAAATAATAACTAAACTACAAAAAAACAAAAACAAAAAACAAAAAACCATCATTCAGAACTGCCTGAAATCTGACTGAATGGAAGTTGTACAACTAGAGAATTAAATAAGAAGCCACATCAAGACTGGTAGGAGGGGCAGAGGTGTGGAACAGGCTGGCCCCACATCCACATGGAGCAGGTAAAAATCAGGAAGGATAACTCAGCTGCGAAGTTCCCCCCACACCAGGGCCCCCAACCCACTGTTTCAGTACCAGGAAGAGAAGTCCCCATAACTTCAGCCTGTGAAAACCAGTGGGGATTGTGGCTGAGTAGGATGGAGCGCTGCTGGAAAACCCAGGCATTCCTCTTAAAGGGCATGTGCGGGGACTTCCTCAGACTCACAGCAGCTTGAAAGATACTAGGAACATACAAGGAGCAATTGAATTGTCTAGCGAGGGCTGGAAGGGCAGCCTTCTCACAGACAGAAGCCCTGACAGAGGTCATTGTTCCTTTGCTAAGTCCTGCCCCTGCAAAGCCAGCAGACAGGCACCATATCTGAGTCTCCATCAATCTGGCTGAACTGTTCGTCCCCTCTGCTGATTCCCCGAGACCCCATCCAACTTGCAGGCCCATCCAATCCCTTTCCAATGGCTTTCCCATACAAACAGCCTGTCTTGGCTCATGTTGGGGACTTTCCAAAAATCTCTCAAACAAGCAGCATCTGGCTTCAGTGTGCCACATACCTCTTGCTAAGTGGCCACAGGCCTGGCACTGGTGGCAGCCAGCCTTGGTTTGCAACTTGGCCTCTCCTGGGCATCTCCAAGCCCAGGACAAGTAGCAGCCATCTGCAGATCACTTTGTGCTCAGGCCCGGTGTCCCAAGGCATAGCACAGACAGCAGCTGACCCTGGCCTGCACCTCCCAGGAGGCCCCAGAGCCAGCGAACGCGGTGGACAACTTCAGATCACTCTGAAGCACTACCCAACCACCTCCACAAGCAACATACTCAAGGGGGCAGACTCAGCAGGAACCAGAGCCCCCCTGATGAAGCCATTCTTGTTCTGTGGGTCAGCCTCTGCACAGCAGATCCCCCACAGTGGTTGTGACAGTCCTCACATCCTATTGATCTCGGCGTAAATACCTCCCATTGATGTACCAACAGCAATCAAGGCTCAACTACAATAGAAGGGTGCATGCAGCACACAAAAGGGATGTACCCAAAGCACCCAGGTCAGGTGGTTGGTGAGGCTGTGCCACTGGGCGCTACAGGAGACTATTATATAAGGCTAAGGAGGTGTAACAGCCCTACCAAAATGAGGAGACAAAGAAACGTCCCAAATGAAAGAACAGAGTAAAATCCCAGAAAAAGAACTAAAAATGAAGACAAGCAATCTACCAAATACAGAGTTCAAAACACTGGTTATAAGGATGTTCAGCGATATCAGTGAGAAGTTTAACAAGGAGATAGCAAACATGAAAATAGAGATAGAAAACAAAAAAGAACCAGTCAGAAATGAAGAATACAATAACTGAAATGAAAAATAGTTTACAGGGAATTAACAGTAGATGAAGCAGAAGATAAAATTAGCAATTTGGCAGATAAGGAAGCAGAAAATACCCAATCATAACAGGAAAAAAAAAAAATTCTTCCCCCCAAATGAGGACAGTGTAAGGAACCTCTGGGACAACTTCAAGTGCACCAACATTCACATCATAGGGGTGCCAGAAGGAGAAGAGAAAGACCAAGAAATTCAAAACCTATTTGAAAAAATAATGAAAGAAAGCTTCCCTAATTTGGTGAAGGAAATAGACATACAAGTGAAGGAAGCACAGAGAGTCCCAAACAAGTTGGACTCAAAGAGGACCACACCAAGACACTTCATAATTAAAATGCCAAAGGTTAAAGACAAAGAAAGAATCTTAAAAACAGCAAGAGAAAAGCAGTTAGTTACCTATAAAGGAACAGCCATAAGAATGTCAGCTGATTTCTCAACAGAAACTTCACAGGCCAGAAGGGACTGGCAAGAAGTATCCAGAGTGATGAAAATCAAGGACCTACAACCAAGATTACTCTACCCAGCAAAGCTATCATTTAGAATCAAAGACAGCCCTGGCTGCTGTGGCTCAGTGGATTGAGTGTCGGCCTGCGAGCTAAGTGTCGCTGGTTCGATTCCTAGTCAGGGTACATGACTTGGTTGTACGTCAGGTCCCCAGTTGGGGGTGCAAGTGAGAGGCAACCACACAGTGATGTTTCTCTCCCTCTCTTTCTCCTTTCCCCTCTCTCTAAAAAATAAATATAATAATAAAATAAACAAAACAAAAATGAATAAATTATTTAAAAAAAAAAGAATCAAAGACAAACAAAAAGAAGCTAAAGGAGATCATCACCACCAAAACTGTATTATAAGAAATGTTAAAGGAACTTCTTTAAGAAGAAGAAAATAAAAAGATTAAAAAATACGAATAATAAAATGACAATAAATACATTTATCTATCAACAATTATTTATATGCAAGTGGATTAAATACTTCAATCAAAAGACATACGGTGACTGAATGGATAACAAAACAAAATCCTTACTTATGCTGTTTACAAGAGACTCAATTCAGATTGAAAGATACACACAGACTGAAAGTAAAGGGATGGAAAAAGATATTTCAGGAAAATAGAAATGAAAAAAAAAGCTGGGTTAGCAATATTTATACCAGACAAAATATAATTTAAAACAAAGGCTATAACAAGAGACAAGGAAGAACCCAGCAATTCCTCTTCTGGGTATTTATGCAAAGAAACCCTAAACACTGAGTTGAAAAGACATCCATCCATCTGTTCATTGCAGCATTGTTTACAATAGCCAAGATAAGGAAGCAACCTAGGTGTCCATCAATAGATGAGTAGATAAACAAGAAGTGGTGCATATATTGTACATTGGAATATGATTCAGCCATAAAAAAAGAATGAAATCTTGCCATCTTCGATAACCTGGAGTGTACTGAGAAGAACAAATGCCAGATGATTTCACTCATATGTGGACTATAAAAAAAAAACAAAAAACCCCAACAACATGCAGGGAAGAGAAAAACAGACTCATAGATCCAGAGGACATTTTGACAGTTGCCATCTGGAAGGGGGGTTGGGAGGATGGGTGAAAAAGGTGAAGGGATTAAAAAGTATAAATTGGTAGTTACATAGTAGTCATGGGGTTGTAAAGTACAGCATAGGGAATATAGTAAAAAAATATTGTAATAACTATGTATGGTGTCAAATAGTTACTAGATTTATCAGGGTGATCACTTTGTAGGTTATATAAATGTCTAATCACTGGGTTGTACACCCGAAACTATTATAACATTGTACATAAACTGTAATTGAAAAATAAAAAATTATTTTAAAAAAGAGTTTGGGAAACAGTGTGTCAGGCAACGAACACAGCCCGTGCAACAGTCCTGGGGCAGGGCCATGCTGGCATGTTGGAGGAAGGGTGATCAAGGGGGAGACAGGGAGGAGGTGAGGTCAGGGAAGGGATGGGTACAGGTTGTGCAGGGCTTGTGGGACATGTGAAAGAATGCATACTTTATTAAGAAAGCACTGTGGAAGAGGGATGGGACCCAGTGACCTGCTATTCTGATTCAGGTCTTAAAGGGACTTCTCTGGCTCCATGTGTGAAACAGGCTGACAAGTGCAATTAATTAACTCATTCATTCATCCATCCATTCATTTCCCCAGGGGCAAAAGCAGCCACAGAAGGATCTAAGCAGAACAGGGACGGTATAGGGTTTGTGTTTTGAAATGTTCCCCTTGGCTGCTGAGTGGAGGATGGAATGTTGGAGTGAGAGGCAGGGGTGGGAGTTAAGTGATAGGGCAAGAACTGAGTCGCTAAGAGAGGCCACTTCTGCCCCCTGTGCCCCAGGTTTGTTCAACCTTATCTCATCCTGCACATTTATTGCTTCCCAAAGACCACCCCGAGTCAGGTACTGGCAAGGTGTTTTTTGAGATGTCCTCTCCTCATCACAGTTCCCCAAAGTCCCTCTACTCCATGCCAGGTAACAAAGGAGGCAAAGTGATCCCAGTCACCTGCAGACATAAACGTTGAGGGTGGAACTCCAGGCCAAAAGTTGGGAGGCAGCCAAGCCTAGGGACAGTCCCCACGGTGGTTGGCAAGGAGCACCCTTCCTGGTAGGCCCAGGTGGCGGGAAGCGAATGGGGGCCAAGTGTCGGGACCCCCTCCCCATGAGAGTCCAAAGCCCATCTGTCCCTGTGCCCACTTTGTTTTATGCATACTGCCGCCACGTGGGGAATAAAAGTGGATGGTGAATGCCAAGGCTTTGACAGCTGAGGACAGAACCCAGGTGCAGGATGCAGCCGAGGGTATCCGCCAGATCTGGAGGGCGGAGCTGGAACCAACCCTGGAGCTGGGTCTGGAGATAAAACTGAGCCGGCTGCAGGGAGGGAGGCCTGGAGAGGCCAACGTCAACCATAGCCGAGCACTGTCGCATGCCGGCATGTCACACTCCACTGTCCACACAATCCACAGAACAACTCCATGAGGGAGAGTTTTCTGTTCATTCTTTGCAGAGGACGGAGTGAAGCTCCGTGACAGGAAGTGACTCACCCAAAGTTACACGGGGAAGATACAATCCAGCCAAAGTTTGAACCCTGCTCTGAGTCCAGGATCCATCCTACTGTCCTTTGCAGGAGGGTATAGAGGGTATTCTCTGAGCAGAAGCAGCCCCTTAGCCTTGGATGGCAAATATATGACATACAGATCACAGGATTCTTTCTGTTCAGCAGTCCATGACAGGCATTACTAATCAATAACAGAACTCCCCCAAGGAGACAAGACCCAAGCATCACTAATCAGTGGCAGCACCCTTCCCTGCAGAACTGGGACACAGGTTCAGAATCCAGCCCTCAAGCAGCAACTGCCCATTAATGAGCAGGTGTGCAGTGGGAACACAAGCTGACAAACATTCCTTTATCTTCCAGATGGACAACTGTAAGTCACAGATTTAATCCCTTCCCTGTTAAAAATCCCTTAAGTTTATTTTTATTGACCTAAGGATGTATCCAAACTCCTGGCCCTGCCTTTGACCTTGCTGTTCCCTCTGCCCTCCATGACCTCTCAGTTCTTCAGAGAGCTAGCTCCCCTCGATCAGCCATTCTGACTAAAGTCTCCCCAACACCTACCCTTCCATTATGTTACCATGCTTCGTTTCTTTGTAGCACCTGTCAGGATCTTCAATGATCATCTTTATTTCTCAGTGTCTCCCACAAGGCAGGGGCGTGGTCTGCAGTGTCTTGTGTTGGGATGCTCACTCCCAACTCTAAGAGGAAAGAATCTAATTGGCTTGGCTTATGCCCTGGTCCAATCTGTTAAGATAGTAAGGCGGGGGTCACACTGTGAATGAGTCAGGACGCTGTGTTAGTGCGGTGGAGGGCCAGGGCAATCCTCAGGAAGAGTGGGCTGGGCAGACATTCTAGATGGGTTATGAAAGCAACAACAAAAACAATAAGGAGAGCTAATAATAACAGCAAATAAACATAGCTAATATTACAATTGTAATATTAAAATATTGTTTGTACTTGGCAGATGGGGAAATTGAGGCACAGAGAGGGAATGCAATGTGCCCAAGATCACACAGTGAGTACTCAAATGTTCAGTAGAAACCTCCCTCCCCAGGAGGAGAAACATTCCTTCAAGACCTTACCAGTAGGAGAATCCCCTCTCACCACGTAATCCACAACAGAAAATGAAAATTCTGGGGGCTCAGCCTGGCCCTTTCTATCTCTTGAAAGGGCCTCAAGGGCAATTCCCTCCCCACAGCATCTCAGTCCTCTGTGACCTTCATTCCATCTGGGCATGGCTCCAGGAACATGTAGGGCTTCAACTCCAGTGCAATTACGTTCTCTTTGTGGCTACTCTGCCCCAACCACTCTGAAGGGCCTGGCACCCACAGCTGTGGCTGAAGTTTGCATGTCGAGGACAGGAAGTGTCTATCTTTATATTCTGGCATTAACAAGCCGCTGTCATATTGAAATGGCATTTTATTTCTCCTCCTAATAAATGAGAATGTATTTTTTTTTTAGCTCTTCCGCCATCACTTGATCTCAAGTTTGAGATGTCTGAATGCTTAAAACACTTCTGACTATATCAACACATTTTAACGTTTTCCTCTCCTGAATGAGAAGAGCATAAAAGGGGGAGGAAAAAAAGTGAGAAACATTTTGACTGTATTAACAGGAGTATGAAGAACAAAATTAAGAAGGTGATTGTGCCACTTTCTCTGCTTGGAACTGCACGAAGAAGAGTGTGTTTAATTCAGAAACCTGATAAACTGGAGCATAGGGAGGAATCAGGTGGGCTAGTATATAACATGTCATTCATTGTTTTCATTCAAAAGTGTTTATTGAGCACTTAATGTGTGTCAGGTGCAGTCCAAGATGCAGGGGCTACATACTGTACAAGTGCAAAAGAGCAGATAACAAGCCCTGCCCTCCTGACATGGAAAATGTGTGGGAAGACAGAACTTAAGCAGTTAATTACTTAATTAACCATCACAGTTTATGTATATGTAAACCCTTGGACACAGGAGGAGAAGGATCCCAGAGGGGGAACCTTATCTGACCTCTCAGCTGTTGTATTAAGGATGAAAAGCAAGGCAGGCTAGCAGGAAAAACATTTCTGGCAGAGGGAACAGCATATGCAAAGGTAGTGAGTCAGGAAGGAGCTGGCCGGACCTTGCAGGTCCTGGTGAGGAGGTGAGTGTTACTCTGGGAACCCTGGGAGTTTCTTGAGAAGAGCCAGATTTGGAGCATATGAGGAGTAATCAATTAACCAATAGTAGAAAGGAAAAACATTCATTGGACAAACATTTCTTGAGCATCTGCTGTGTGCCAGGCTCAGCTAGGTGCTGGGGCCACAGGGGCAACCAAGATAGGGAATAGTGCCCTTGTTTTTACAGATGAGGAAACCAAAGAGCAAGCAGACAACATGGGGCCAGAGATGTCAAGTGGCAGCTGTGTCTGACTCTGAACCCTGGGAATCATCTGTTCCTCAGTTCTGGTCCTTAGAGTGAAAGCTGAAAGGCTGCCTGGAGAAGGAGGAGGAGGAGGAGGAGGAAGAGAGAAAGCGGGTAAGGAGAGGAAGGAGGGAAGGAAGAGGGAGGAGTGAAGAAAGAAGGGAGACTTTTTATGAGCAACCTCCAGAGAGTAGGACCAAGGCCAGAGGAAAGAAGTTGAAGAGAGACAGAGACAAGTAGATTAAAGAAAAAACTAACCTTTAGCATCACCCAAAACTAAGGAGGCTCCCCCATACAGAAAACGAGGGTCCCATTGCTGGAAGTATGCAAAGCCAGCCTGTGTCAGGGAGGGGTTTCCTCTCTGAGAAATCCCCTCACCTTCCGAAAACTGTGTGATGGAAGGGCAAAGGGGACCCTAGCCTAAGACTCCAGGGCAGCTTTGGCTGAGCACGACTCAATTCACAGAGACCAGGTTTCCAATCCAGCTTCTGCTGTTATGGCCTAGGCTGGCCCTCAGCCTCTCTGTGCCTCACCTGTAAAATGGGGCCATAGCAGCACAGAACTCCCAGGAAAAACATTGGGAACAGTGTCCAGAACAGAGAGTGCACCCTGGAGATGCTATTTTTGGTGACACCTTGAGCTCCAGTCATCAGGGGGGCCGTGGTTGTTACTAAGGCCTGGGTGGGGTCTGGCAGCAGCCAACAGAACTCTAGGAGTGATATCATTGCTGTTTCCAACTCAGCTCTCTGCAGACTCTTGCTCAAGTGCTCAGGGTGGAGTGGGCTCCTATTTACTGAGTTTTGGGGGCACAGGCTGCCCTGCCTGGGGGACAGGGCTCACATGCCTCAACCTAGATTCAGGGGCTTTGTGTACACCCTGATTAGTGCATACCTATGGGCCGAGTTCTAGGACTCTGTCTTCTGGGTTAATGATACAAATGTGCTACCAACTTTAGTCCCTGAAGGTCACTTAGGCCCCAGAAAGACTGCAAGGAAAGTGTGGGCGAGGGTCACTCTGCCTCCCAGTTCTGCCCTCAATCTAGCTACTTTTCCCCCTAAGCTGCCTGCACCCTGCTCCATCCTATCATCACCCACCTGGACCAGCACTGACACTTCCACCCTGGAACCCTAGCTCCTGTCCTTGCCCACCCTTGGTCTGTCCTCCCTGAAGCAGCCACCAGAGGGCGCCTGTGAACACCTGAATTAGGTCCCCTTCCTCCTCTGCCCATCCTCCAGGGCACCCACCTTCCTTGGGGTAAAAGCCCAAGTCCTCCCAGCAGCCCACAAGGCCTTGCACAACCTGACCTCACATCTTCCCTTTCTCTGACTCCCTCACTCTGCTCCAGCCACATGGGTCTCCTTTGCTGGTCCTCCAACATAGCCAGGCACAGTCCTGCCCCAGGACCTTTGCACTGACTGTCCCTACTGCCTGGGATGCTCTTAATCTACTACTGCTTTCAGGTCTGTGATGTTCAAATATCGCAATTAGGTCTTCCCTGACCACCCAACTTAAAATTGCACCTCCAGTCCTTCCCCTCTCCTGCTTCATGCCCCCCCCCCCCAGCACTTCTCAGCATAGATTTATTCATTTGGTTTCATGTCCATGTCTTCTGTTAAGAAGTCAGCCTGAAATTGTTTCCTATATTGTACCCTGCTGTGTCCCCAGTGCCTGGCACACAGTAGGTGCCTAATAATTGACTGCTAGATGCATGGATACATTTAGAATGAGCTGTATCAGACCTGGGTCCAGAAGCCCAGCCCTGTCTCTTCCAAGCTATGTGAATACAGGACATCCTTTTCCATTCTGAGCCTCAGTTTGCTTAGCTGTAAAACGGGCAGAAAGCATCCGTCTTACTCCCTGGGGAAGATTCGTGCTGCTCAGCTGCTTGGGAAGCTCTCAGCCCACAACCCAGCACACAGCAGGTGCTCATCAGATGGAAGTTTCTGTTGTCCTATGTCCATGACTTTCCCCCTTCCCTCAGCAGCCTGCTCCTAGCTTAGAAAAGTACCAATATTTTGGTTTCTTCCTGGCCCAAGAAAAATCATGTCCTCTTAGGGGACAAGGACAGTGACCCTAGGTGAGGTGTGTGTGTGTCCATGTGTTGCTTCTGAAACATTGTGCATCTCTGGGGCACAGGAAAAGCACCCCCCTCTAGGGCCCCAGAGTACCAGGCCCCCGGAGAGGAGCTTGATGGGTAACTGGGACGCAAGGCGAGCTGATTTATTTAGCACTTCCCGTTTTATCCTGCACGACATCTCCGCTGCCAGGACATCCTACTCGCAGCCAAATGGTTGGGTGGGAGCTGCAGAAGGTGTCAGGTGGAGGACTAGGCTCTAGCACTGCTGGCACATCCATGCCCACTCTATGTCCTGGCCAATGTGCCCCCTCCACAAGGCTGGGCTGCCTTCAGAGGTGTGAAATAACACTGGCATTCTGTTAGGTGCTTACTATGTGCCAGGTGCTTCTCTGATAACTAAGTAACTAAATGATGCCCTTGGATGTCTGTTAACTGACTTAGTGTCAAGCACACTAACACAGGTGGCGTTGAACTAACAGTGTTTCTGAGAATGTGCCCAGAATACATACTACAAATACATAAACTGAGAACAGATTCAGAACCTCCCCAAATAAAACAAACAATACCCTTAAATGCTTATAGGGCTCTGATGGGGAAAAGAGATGTAACTCCAACCCCACAGTATTTAGGGTGATCTGTGCCTCACCTCTGCTTGCACTGTCCAGCTCAGAGCCTTCTAGCTCTGCCCAGAATTAGCCCTTTCCCCTCTTTGAGTGCTCCAGGACTCCCCTCCATGCCCCTGAGGCTTTGCTGCAGTCTAGTCCCAAGATGCATCTGAGGACAGTATGCAAATGAAGTGAGTTAACCCTTTTCACACTCAGAAGGGTTCCATATACCTACCAACTATTTAGCAAGCGCCAGGGTGTGCTTGGCTCTGTGGGATGGGTTAATGAGCTGTCATGGTGACTTAAATAAGACCAGGGGCTGTGAGCTGGAAGAGTCAGCAGGTGTCCTGCTGGAGTTAGGAAAAATGTGGAGTGGTAGAAAGAGCAAGCCTGAAGTAGGCCCAGCCTTGGGAAACATCCAGACATAGGACCTTCAGAAAAGTCAGTGAAGGAAAGGGTATAGCTTTGGCAGTCAGGCTGATCCTTGTTCCAGACTAATCCCTGGGTCAGTGACATCACCTCCCAGAGCTTCTCAGCTTTATTGAAATATAATTTACACATCACACAATTCATCCATTTGAGGTATATAATCCATTAGTGCTTAGTATATTCCCAAATAATCATTGTCATTATCAACCATCCACAATCTAATTTTAGAATATTTTCATCATCCCAGAAGAAATTCCAAAAGGATCCATTACCTAATTCATAATCATGAAGATTTATGCCTGTGTTTCTGTCCAAGAGTTTTACAATTTAGCTCTTACATTTAGGCCTGTGATCCATTTTGAGTTACTGTATAAATATATATGGTGTGAGGTAAAGGTCCAACTTCATTCTTTTGCATGTGGATATGCAGTTTTCCCAGCACCACTTGTTGAAAAGACCATTCTTGCCCCAACTGACTTGACAACCTTGTTGAAAATCAATTGATCATAGGTCTGAGGGCCTATTCTGGACCTATATGTGTATTTTTATGCCAGTACCACAGTGTCTTGATGACCATAACTTTGCAATAATTTTGGAACTGGGAAGTGTGAGCCCCTCAACTTTGTTCTTTTTCAAGATTCTATTCTGGGTCCTTTGATCTCTTGTATGGAATTTTTTGATCAGCTTGTCAATTTCTGCAAAAGAAGCTAATTGGAGTTTTTGAGAGGGGTTGAGTTGAATCTGTAGATCATTTTAGAGACTATTGCCATCTTAACAATATTACATCTCCTGATCCCTGAACATGGGTTATCTTTCCATTTATTTAGGTCCTCTTTCATTTCTTTTGACAGTGTTTTGTTATTTTATAGTATAGATTTTGCATTTCTTTTGGTAAATGTATTTCTAAAAATTTTATTGAATTGTAAATGGAAATGGTTTCTTAATTTCATCTTGTTTGTTCATTGTCACTGCATAAGAAATAAAATAGATTTTTGTATATTAATCTTGTATCCTGCAGCCTTGCTGAACTTGTTTACGAGTTTTAATCGTTTTTTAGTGGATTCCTTAGGATTGTTTATACACCAAATTATATATGTGCAAGTAGAGATAGTTTTACTTCTTCCCTTCCAATCTGGATGCCTTTTACTTCATTTCTTGCCTAATTGCCAGGTTATAACTTCCAGTAGTTTTGAACAGAAATGATAAAAGCAGACACCCTTATCTTGTTCTTGATCTTGTGGGGACAGCATCTAGTCTTTTGTCATTAAGTATTATGTTAGATATAGTGCCCTTTATCAGGTTGAAAAAGTGCCCTTCCATGCCTGTTTAGTTGAGTGTCTTATCGTGAAGGAATGCTGAATTTTGTCAAGTACCATAGTCACAATTTGAACCTATGTCTCTCTGACTCCATAGTCCTAGCTCTTACCTGGTACACTAAATCAGTGGAATCCCAAAGGAGCACTCCCACCCATGGAACTCTGTAAAGAGCTAGTGTTCAGCAAGTGGGGTGTTCTCATGTGCCCTTTTTCTCTTTAGCATTGGGCATGAACTTAAGGAAAGGAGGGAAGAGAGAGAGCGAGAGAGACAGACAGACACACCATGTTTAATTTGAAGGAATGTGTAATGATGGTGGAATCTATGGCATAGGACAAAGTTATAGGGGGTATGTTTTGGACGTGCCTCTCAGGGATTTAAGGCAGGGTCTATGCAGGCAATCCTGAACTTGGCATGAGGAGTCCTGTTTATGTACAGTATTGGGCAGCCGATGGCTCCCCTGGAGTTGTCCCAACAGAAACATACTGGAGCTAATTACCAAGTTCTGGGAGACACTGGGGGGTGGGCAGGCTGGGCTGGAAGGGAAGGAGGAGAAGGCTGGGAGGGTGGGAGAGGCCGCCACTCCCAACAGAAGATGGAAACATTCATTGACTAAACTTTTCACCCAACAGTGAGTAACACCCCCTGCTTGCCAGATGCAAAGGTTGGCAGAGACCCAGAGCCCACCAAGTCCCACCTCACAATTCTAGTGTTTTCCATAGTATGGGACTTAAGAGGCTTCAGCCATGCCCCTCTCCTCTCCCCAGGGAGAATATGCTCTCCTTGGTTCTCTTCAAGCTCTGGCTTGCAGGAAGTCTTGGTTTGGTGTTACTGAATCCTTAATTTCTTCCTGACACTTGTCAACCTCCTGGGGCTGCCTGGAGGCTATGACAGTATCAGATTAGAATGTTCTGTTCTCCTTGTATTGGTTTTTATGGTCACCTGGCTAGCCATCCTGACTTTTCTATTGACAGTGGCTACATTCATCAAGCAAGCCTTTCTAGAGTCTATACTTGGTGCCAGATGCTTGATGTTATGTAGTCCCCAACAATCCTAGGAGATAGAGACTATTACTATCCCCCATTTACAGATGGTCAGAGGCACAGCAGAAGTGGGGAAACACACAGAAAATAAGCAAACTGCCCCAAATACAAAATCATTCCAAGTTATGATAAATAATCTGGTACCAAGATGAAGGGCGAGGAGGATGCAGCCTTGGGAAGAACAGAGCATCCTAGGCAGAGGGAACAGCCAATGCAAAGGCTCTGAGGCTAGACTGTGACTGATGTTTGCAAGGAACATTGAAGAGGCTATGGATGGAGTAAGCAAGGGAGACAGGTGGAGGAAGGAGAGGACGAGCACAGGTCATCTAGGACCGTGTGGACTTCACTGAAGACTTGGATCTTTACCTGGAGTGATATCTTGTCTATCTCCTTCCCTGGAGGGCAGGACTTTTTTAGCCTGTTTTTATTTACCTCTGTGTCCCAGGCCTTAAAACAACCTGGTACACAGATTAATGGCCTGAGTGGAGGGGTTTCCTAGGCATACACTGTATCATATTTTATGCCTGTTTTCCTTTGTTCCTCAAAAGAATCCTCAGGGATAGATGTGGTTGTTCCCTTTTTACAAATGGGAATACTGAGGTTCAGAGTGACTTGTTCAAGGTCCCTCCCCTAAATAGGTGGCAGAGTTGGGGCTCATGCCACATCCATAAGCCTACAGTCTCATTTCACTCTGCCTTCACTGAGCATGTAAGGCATGAGCATCTACTGTGTACAAGAAACCATGCTCAGCACTTGTGGGACTATTCCATTTGATCCTTCAAGATAGGGCTATGTCCCCATTGCTTGGGTGACAAAAACCTAAGGCAGACTGTTGATGGCTAGGTCAGGGTCATGCAGCTAGGAAGGGCAAAATAGACCCTGCAAACCTGGTCTCTGGGAAACTCTAAGCTTAATTTAGGTTCCTTGATTAATTATTCATTCTCTCCTCTCTCTTCTCCTATTTATGACATCCGCCTTCTCATTTTGTTCCCGGGTTAATGCCTTTTGTTTACATCTGCATCTTTGGCCCAGAATGAATGAATCAACAATTTTGGAGGAAAAACCCCCCTCAAATTCTAAACTTGAGTTCCTTTGTGGGTATGAGGCCCTCTCCAAATACATACCTTGAAGAAATAAAACTTTCAACGTGTTCAGAACACAGTGACCCCACATGCAATGTTGTGTGGTGTCTGAGCACTGACACCTCCCATGGTAAACCTTTGCTTTTATTATTATTTTTGTCTTGTTTTCCCATTATTCCATTTTCAAGCACCAACTACAGGCTAGGTAGGCACATTATCACAATTCATCCTTACCCTCTGCTTGTGAGCTGCGGCTACCTTGCCCCATTTCGCAGATGGGAAATTGAGAACCAGAGAAAGAAACGCAGTTTGCAGATGGAAAAACTTCATACAGCTAGTCAGTTTCTGAGCTGGGGTTCCTAATGTGGTTTATCCTGACTCCAGGGCAGCTGACGATGATAATTAGGTGGGATGTTTGTAAAGTGTTTACTCTGCAGGAAATGTTCCCTCATTTATTCCCTTATTCATTCAACCAATACACATGGATTTCAGAGCCCGTGGTGTCACACCCCAATGTGATCAGAATAAAACCAGGATGATGGATGGAGAATGGAGCCTGAGGTGGCTAGTGGCCTGGGTCAGAGAGGTCTTCTCCGAGGAGTTGCCGTTTGAGCAGAAAATGGAAGATCTTGGAGAAAGACTATTCCAAACAAAGAAACAGCAGAAGCAAGGTGCCCGAGTTAGGAGTGAGCAGTTTGTTGGAAATTTAAGGAGCTGGCGTGTCTGGAGCATGGAGATTTGGGGACAGAGTGGTGGGTGCGAATGAGGAGAGATGACTGGATTTTATTCGAAGGAGGCGCTGGGGAACCTCAGCGCAGTTCAGAGCTGGGCACTGCAAGCACCATGGCCTTTGTGCACGGTGTCCTGGCCTCAGGTGCGAACGGATGGCCGGAGGTGTCCCTCGCGCTAACGTCGCCGCCCACGTGTCACACGAAGCTCCGTGCCCCACGTGCTCCCGCGGCTCTTTAAACGCCCGCATCCACGTGACTCAGCCGCGCCGCCTCATTGGTCGGGGGGCGTGGCGGCAGCGCGGCTGCGCATCGACCAGCGATGCCTGCTCCGCCTCGCGGCCGGCAGCGGCGGAGGCAGCGCAGGCGGAAGGGATGACGTCACCGGCTGGAGGGGGGTGCGCAAGTCGGCGCGAGGGGAGCGCGAGCCGCAGTGAGTGTCCTCGCGCCGCCCGCCCGGCAGCCCGGCCGGCGCGCGCACGCCACGAGCCGCTGGCGCTCGGGCTCCGCTCGGATTCCATGTAACAGCCAGGATGTGAAGCGGGGCAGAGCCGGGGGAGCCCAGCCCAGCCAGCCTCCAGGTAAAGAGGGAAAAAAATCTGAATTACGCTAAAATTGCAGGCGCTCCAGTGGGGGTCTCGCAGGCAGCGGAGTGGGCAGCGCGCCGGCTTTGTGCCGGGGAAGCCTGCACGGCCATTGTGCTTGGAGGACGCTTCGCTGCAGCCGGCTGCACGCCCAGTCGCTGCGCCTGGCCAGCTGCGCCGGAACAATGCCACCGGGGGCCGGACTGGGTAGGGGCTACGGGACGGGGGGCTTCGCCGCGGCGGGGGAGGGGGCTGGGCTGGATTCGCCCGGAGCGCGGCGTTGGAAGCTGCCCAGCGCCGCCGGCTGCACCACCCCGGGCTGCGGGCGGGGCGAAGGCGCGCAGGGGGACGTGCGTGTGTGCCGAGGGGTCCTGGCCCCGGCGGCGCCGGTAAGGGACCCCAGGAGGGTCCTGGAGGCAAGGGGCGCTGTTCTAGGGTGGGGGTGCGCTGTCGCCCCGGAGTGGAGAGCAGCCCGGGACGGGTGGCTCCAGGTGGGAGCGAGAGAAGACCGGCAGGTGCGCCGAGCTTGGCTGCTTTGCCCGCCGCCTTCTCTCTCCAGTCCCCATCCCCTGGGAACCCCCGATTCAACGTTGTCTCCCTCAAGCGCTTTCTTGGTCTCGTCTCTCCCTTGAAAGGGGAGCTCCCCTCCATCACCCTGGCCTTGCCCCACCCTTCTGCGGCCCTTGTGTCCCCTTCCAGCCCCCCGGGCGAGGCGAAACTTAGCCCCCAGCCCCAGGGACTCTGGCGGGCGGACGAGCGCGCGCCCGGCACCCGACTTCCTCTGGGTGCCGGGGGGTCCCAGGAGAGGGGATGCCGCCCCTAGATCCGTCAGCCCCGCAGGTTCCGCACGCCGCTGGAGCCCCCTGGGGGGCTGGGAGGGTCGGGTCGGTGACGTCATCCTGGGGGCGGAGTCGTTGGAACGAGGTTGAAGGGGGCGTGCGGGGGTGGGGTTGCCCTGAGGGGGAGGTTCCCCGAGTTAGAGTGCCAGTGCCCTGGCGCAAGGGTTTAGGCCAGGCTGCGGCCAAGTTCACTGCTCCTTATGGAAATCTTTCAAATTTAGGACCCCCTGTTAGCACTCTCCCTACAAATCCAGGACACTTAACCCCATGAAATCCTCCTAAATCGTGGTACTCCCCTTTAGTCGTTTTCTCTCCAAAATTCTCAAATCAGGGAACACCCTGCAAACTGGAAAATTTTCAGCCACACCCCCACTCCCAATCTGGAACCTCCTAATTCAGATCTTCCTCTAGGAGCTCCGTAAATATGCAGCTTTTGAGAGGCCCCTTCCTCTGCAACCTTTTTTCAGGTTTAGTCACCGGCTAGGGATCTCATCCGCCCAAATTAACAAACCTCAACAGCTCCTCTATCTGGGGGGTGCCTCCCCTCCCTCTCCTGGGCTCAGCTGGGATTCCCCTGTCCCCTCCATCAGGGGGAGTCCCTACTCTGAGCATGGGGCCCTTCTGCTGTTGGTCCAACCCCTGAAAAACCAGCCTGGACAACGCGGCCAGTGAAGGGAGATGTCTGCGGTGTCTGGGCTGGGCTTTGGGACTCTTAAGAAACGGGACAAAGCATGATGGCTCTGGAAGGTCCCCACCATAGGGACCCACCCGCTCTCGGCCCCCAGTGGCCTCTATCCTGATTTGGTTGCTGGGGTTCTGGCCCACTCTTGATATCCCCCATCGTCATTGTCCCTGGGGTGCGGGGAGTGAGGGCCCCTCTTTGTTTGGGGTGCCCTGCTTCCCTCTTGGAGCCGCCAGCCGCCTTCAAGGAGAGGAAGCCAGCCCTTCCCGCTACTCCTGTGATACCAGCTGCTACTGCTGAAGCTTTTATTAATGCCTGAGGAACCCAGTTGATTCTGCCATTTGCATAGCTTCCCACCCCCTCCCAGGGTCCCTTTCTTTTGTACACCCCTTCCCCTGCCAATCTTGCCTGCCTTCTGTCCAGTTTTCTTTTTCCTCTGCCAGCTGATACTTTGGCTAAGGAAGGCAGGCAGCTGGGGCTAGAGTCGGCTGTTCCCTATGTCCCCAAATTCCAGAGCCCACCAACCTGGGCCTCTGTCTTTGGCTGGACACCCCTACACCCCACATTGCCCTTCATTGGGCATCTTTTACTGCTTCTGCGGCTGCTGCTGCCTGCTGTCTGTCCAGGTCTCTATTCTTCCTCTCCAGAAAGCTTTGTTCTGCCCCGTCCCCAGGGCCGGGTGGGGAGGGGGGGCCCCTTCACCATGACAGTGCACTTCTTCGTGGGGCCCAACCCCCCAGCCTCTTGGGGGACTGCTACCCGCCATACTCTGTTACACTGAGAGTTGGTATAATTGGGCTCAGGCAAACAAAACATCGCAGGAGACCTAGCCTGCATGGTGAGCTCATGCGTTTTTCTATTTTTGCTACCTGGGCTGGTGACATAGGCCCCCCGGGGGTGATGGGGGGGTGGCTGGTACTGTCTTGTCAGTGGACTTTGATAGTCCGGCCCACTCCCTTCGGGAGATGGGGGATAGATCATTCTTGTGTGTCCTCGGGGTGTGGCATTGGAGGGTGATCCTGGGGTGGTGGGCTTGGCTCCCTGGGAACCCTCTTCCCTCAAGGTTCCTTGCAGGCCCCTGAGCTAGGCATTCGTTCAATGGGTGTCGAGAAAGGGTCACTGAAAACCAGGTGCCTGCCTGTTGCCTGTTGCACAGAAACCATCCTTCATTGACCATGCTTCTGGTCTTTCCCTCTCAGAGCCTTTTTTCTGTGCTTCCTAGGGGATTCCGGGCATCTCCAAATGTCCGTCGGCCCCGCCTGGAGACACAGTGTTCAGGGCCCAGGTAGCAGGAGCAGGTGGAAGGGGAGAAGCTCCTTGGATGTCAGGGAGTAGTGGTAGCATCTGGGTGGATGATTCTGGAGCCATCCCTATCCTCTTTTTTTTTCTGTATTTGGGTTGCACAGAGTGTAGGACTCTGCCTGGCATTTCCTGGACTTGGGTCCAGTCAAGGAGACAGATCCACCTCTGCTGGGCAAATGGATTTTTAGGGATGACTCAGTTTCCCCTCCTGTCTTCTGGGTCAGCACTGCACAGCATTTCACAGGTGTTAGAGTACAGCACATGCTTCAATGGCTGCTTCCAGCATCCAGGCGCCAGGAGACCTGTGGCTCTGCTGGTTATCCCAGCAGCCGCATGGCCTGAACGATGGTCAGTGGGTGAGGTGGCTGGGGAGGGATGGGCAGGCACAGGCAGGGACAGTGTGACTCTGAGGCACAGAGTGGCCAGGCACCCTCCATCCTGTGTTCCTCCTGCGGCCGTGGTGGTGGTGGGGGGAATAGGGGTAGCATGGAGAGAGTTTGGGATGGGGAGGAAAACTCTAAAAATAAAAACGGATATTTATAAACCCAGCAGGTTTGGGGAATAATTGACGAAGCTTAATGTTTTCAGCTGAGAGCAATTTTGCTCCCTGACTGCATTAGGCTCCATTTGTGGAGTCATTTGGAGCCAGCTGAAGGTTCTTGAAGAGTGTGGGTCTTGGCGGGCGTCTTGCAGGCCGTGGCTCTTTTTGCGAGGGTCGCGTGCTTCTGGAGGGAGACAAGGGGCCTACTAGGCAGGGGCACTGAGACACCAGAGTCCCTGGCTTCTTTTCCTCCAGAGCAGCCTCATGGCACATCCTCCCATGGTGGGCATCCCCTTTTCCAGAATTTGCAAGGACGATGCCCATCTCCCACACAGCAGGTACGGGCTGTCCTTGCTCTGTCCTTCCATTCAGCAAAAGATGCCTGGGGTAGGGTGTTGGAGAGACACCCACCCACCCACCAGGCAGGGTGGCTCAGCCTCTAGTGGGGACAGGATGAAGGCATAACTGCTGTACCCATACAGGATCCACGTGCCAAGCCGACAAAAACCTGCCGTGGGTGCATGGACAGAGTCACATCACTGCCTGTATCAAGGGCTTTTCAGATGGTTTTTAAATTTTGTCTTATTCTCCCCTGGTCTGGGACCAGAAAGCTGCTGACTTGCAGGGCGGGGAAGGTGGGTGCTGAACAGGAGTTGAGGTTCAGGTGCATGCTACCCTATTACAAGGATGACAGACAGCCCAGAGACAGGCAGATTTTAGCTGTGAGATGCACAGAAAGTAGTGACACTTGGATCTCCCAGCCCTGTGGTTCAATTTGTTACCTCCTCTGCCTTTTAGAAGCTCAAAGGTACTGAGTATAATCTGTGGGTTTATTTTTTTCCTTTTTTCTTTAAGATTAAAAAAAAAAAAACACTCAAAAAAGGAAAAAAAATTTCGACATACCATTTCTGTCTTATCTCTGGCTGATATTTCTGAAGTGGTGGTGGTGGGGGAGGGTGCATGGGGAATATGAAAAAATCAATTGGCTTACATTCTGCAAAGGTGAAAATTAGCGAGCGGTGGGAGTGACTTGTAGACAGGGCCTAGACTTTTCATTGCTTTATTTTTGTCTCCTTTTTTTCCCCCCTCCTCTGAGGAGCTGCTGGTCCCCCTGCCACTCCCCCAGCCTGGCCAGGCTGGACTTGGGGGTTGGTACTGTTCTACCTGGCCTTGGAGTCCCGTCTTTTCTTTCCTGAAATCAAGGCACCCCCAAAGTCCCACTGAGGCCAGAGATCCCAGACATGAACATCCTCCCAGGTTTTTTTGTTCAGCATCCTATTGGTTCCTTTCTTCATCCCATGAATACCACTGTGGTGGGGGGTTTGGAGCCTGGGTTTCTGGATTGCAATGACCCCCTCCCTCGAAAATGCCTGATGGACCTGATCTGAAAATGTCATTTTTCTTTCCAAGGAGCAGATTTTGTTCAGAACTCCCTGGGTACTTCTGTGACTTTTGAAGGTTTTTTCTTTCTTTTTTTTTTTTTTTTTTTTAAATCTTTGCTGTTAGCTCCTTGTAGGAAGGCCAGGGGTCCCCTGCCTTCCTATTGGGGGAACCAAAAATCCCAGTTTTTCTCCTGGTTCTCTCCTTCCTCTCTCTCTGTGTGTGGCCTCACCTCTGCCCTGTTTCACTTGCAAAATGAAGTTATGCCTCTGATTCGGGGTCAGAGCCCTGACTTCTACCACCTACCCGGCTTGATCTGTGCACACTTGGGCTGGTTTAGTTGACTGCTGTGTTGCTTTCTCAGATCAGGGCAGTCACAGCCTGCTGCTTGTCGAGCTGGGACATGAGATGCCGTGTGTCTGTGCCTGGTCCAGCAAGGCGGAGCAGCGCAGCCCCAGAGGCATGGGACCCCAGGGTGGAAGCAGGTGGGGTGGAGAGGGGCTGGAAAGATGCTCTATTGTCGTGCTGTCTTGTGGGTAATTAAGTGTTGGTGGAAATTTAGGGGTTCTGGGAAAGCAAGGTTGACATGTCTGTATGTGTATAATTTAATGCCGTTTATAATTAACCTTGTGATCAGCAAATGAGGGGAAGTCGGGGGGGATAATAATAGCTGCTCCGTCTTATTCGGAGCTGGCGCCCCGTGCCAGGCCCTGTGCTGAGTAAGCACATGAGACACGTCCTCACGTCTTTCACCTTCACACCCTCTGTGAGCTCAGTTGCCGTACTCAGAGCCCCATTTCTCAGAGGGAAATTGAGGCACAGAGAGGGGTCTTCATTGGCCTGGAGTTACACAGCTTGTAAGTGACAGAGTGAGGGATCTTACCCAGAGTCAACGGATGCCAGAACCTAAAGTCTTAATTGCTGCAGCCGGGTACTCTGCACAATAGTCAGAAAAGTCGTTTTGATGACATTTCTACATGCTTTGGGCATCTCAGAGTCACTACGGAGGCTCTAGGGCCCCCAGCTGCCTTCCTCAGAGGCTAAGAGAAGAGCATGGAAGCTGGACTGAGGTTGCCTGGGTTCAAATCTCAACTTGGTCACTGGTTGTCTCTGTGACCTGAGGCAAGTTGCTCAACTTCTCTGTGCTTCCATTTTCACATCTGTCGAATGGAGAGTAATAGTGGCCACCTCGCAGGGTTGTTGGGAGGATTAAATGAGTTAATATGTGTAAAGCAATGCATTGCTGCTTAGTGGGACCTGCCTGGCAGGGACTCCCCAGCAGCCCCCCATCCCTCCATGGGGTCCAGCATTAGGAGACAGATATCGTGATGACTCAGCCACTGCAAACTGGGGCGTTCCCCGTCGCTGGCTGCCTAATCAAGGCCGCCCCACTTCTGCAGCAGGACCAGGCCAGGTGCCTGGCAGGATCTGAGCCATGGGAGGCCAGGTGAGGCCGGTGGGGAGGGGAGGTGGCTGCCTCAGAAGGCTCTGGGTGCTCCTAAGACACCAGGCCATGGCCCCCAACTGCCAGGATCCATGGTAGCTTTGAGTGAGTGTCCAGGGGGAGGTCATGAGGTCTCAGCTTTGACTGAGGGTGCTCAGGAGAGGGTCAGTTTACAAGCTTGATGTGCGAGCACATCCGTCCATCCGTTCATTCGCCAGCTCATTCCTTCAGTTAGTTGGTATTTGTTGAAGACCAGCTGCCAGAGGATGTGAGAGCCAGACTCAGGGTTCAAATTCTAGCTCTGCTGCTCACTGGTTATGGGACCTCAGGCTAGCTATATAGCTGTCCTGTGCCTCAGTCTCCTCATCTGTAAAATGGGTGTTTTGGCATTGCATCCATCATGGCAGGGTTATTGTGAGGGGCGCATGAACTAATCCTGGCAGAGAGAAAGCACTCTGTAAGAACTTTTTCTTTCTTTTTAAAACATAATAGCAAATAAAAATGAAATTCTGGGGATATAGTAGTGAACAAGGCAAGCTGGGTCCCTTGGACCCTGCAGTGTATTGGAGGAGATACCGAGTCCAAAAATAAGCAAAGTAATTGACAACAGTACGGTTCTGAGACTGAAACTCGGGTAGCACCTAGTATGTCACCTGGCTGCTATTTTGTCTGGGGTGGGGGGCCCAGGAGGACCTTTCTGAGATGACCTTTGAGCTGAGACCTGAAGGGAGTAAGATGAACAGGTGCTGGGGACAGCAAGTGCAAAGCCAGGAGGGGGCACCCACAGCTGTGTGGCTGGAGGTGAGGGGAGCAGAAACAAGAGGAAACTGAGGCAGAAACATGTGGCAGGAACATCATTCTCACACCCCAGTGCCCATTAGGGCCTGGCAATAATGCCCGTGGGTGGTGTGGGCCAGGCTGGCTCGCCCCCGCTTCCTGGGCATCCCCGAATGGCTCCACAGCCAGGTCTGCCAGTTATTCTGAGAAAAACCAGAAATCTAAATTCCATGTGAAATTGCCCTATTTAACATCCTTGGATCTTTCTTTTTCTTAAAATACCTCCATTTGCCGGTTGTGTTACCTTGAATCACCTCACTTGCCATTGCTGAGCCTCCGTTTCCTGGGCTGTAAAGTGGATTTAAGATTTGAAGTCACCTCGATGGGTTCTTTAGCGGCACCGGCCCAATAACTCATGGGAGGACCAAGAACAGGGCCTGGGCCAATGTCTGCGCTCAATAAACGTTGGCTCTGATTATATTAATATTGGTCATAATGATAAACTTGACTTAAATTAAATGCTGTGCAGAAAGAAACCGGCTGGTCCCATGAGGCAGGGCTGTGAATTATCTTCTGGCTGCAGGACCTGTTTCTCGCACTGTAGTCTTTTCCGGAACATACCTGTTTGCTCTCAAGGCCGGGTGTGGGGGTCACCAGTGTCATTTGTAGAATTTATTGCAAGTGGTTTGCATCCAGGGATGATTTTGCTCCCTGGGGGACACATGACAATATCTGGGAACATCTGGGGTTCTCCTGGCATTAAGTGGGTGGGGCCAGAGATGCTGCTCAGCATTCCACAGTGCCCAGGACGGCCCCCCCCCAGGGAATGACGTGGCTTCATTGTCATCAGTGCTAATGAGGAGACCCTGATTCATGCTCAAGACCCTTGGCAGCATGAGAAATCAGGCTGTTGGCCTGTCTTTGCATGTCCACCTTCCACGGTCTGTAGGGTCCTGTTGGACTTGAATGCTGAGCTTACTGATGGGTTTCCCCTATCTGTGTACCTGTCCAGGCCCCACTACCCAGTTGATTATCAGAAGCGCGTAATTGCCCCTGACATGTGGATTCTAGAAATCGGGAGCAACTGGGGTTTCTGGCCGATGGTGCTGGATCTGGAACCTGGAGGGGCTGTCACATCCAGGTTTGTTTTTTCCCTCTTTGTCCCACCTGGCCCTGGGAGACTACACTCTGTCCCCACTGGGGAAGGGCTTTTTGAGGCTTAAGCTCTCTAATTTTGAATTCTGACACCGATCTTCCCCAGCTGTGTGAGGCAATCCATTATTCCTTCCCTCAGCCTTGGTTTTCTCATCCGTGAAATGGGGACAGAGCTTGCCTGCTGCGTCATTGCGGATTAGATGGTGTCACATTGATATGGTGCCAGGCATCTGGGGTGCATACAGAGGGGCTGAATGACTGTGTCCTCCTGCCCCCCGATCTTCATGAGAAACAAGGGGGGTGAGAATAGAGCCTTCTACCTACAATTTCCCAGCAACTACAGTGGAGGGGAGGTCACCTCCCTGTCATAGAACCTGCACCACATGCTTGGCCCTGGGCTCCGGCTTTGTTTGCGTTTTCGCTTCTCATTCTGAGAACAACCCCAAGAGGTGGCAGCTGTTGCCCACCTTGCAGAGAGGGAAACCAAGGCACAGAGTGGAGACCAGGACCTGGAATGGCTGGAGCCTTTTGTCAGGGCTGCCCCCACGCAGCCAAACCTAGGTGTCGTTTCTGTGCTTGTGGAGGTTCAAAAGGGTCTGCACTTGGTTTAATGCTCTGCTGGTATTTTCTTGAAATTCCTAATAATTTTTGGTTACCCCGCAGTTATGGAGCAGTTACAGAGCTGTTACGGAGCTAGAAGGCTGCTTCCATAGCAGTTGTGAGCAGACCAGAGCTCTGTGGGGGGACATTGTTGTTGGCCAGGTCTGGTTCTAAGTCTGCTTTTGCCTCTCTCACAAGCTGTGTAACTTTAGGAACGTTGCTTTGCTTCTCTGAACAGCACACCCAAACTCCCCTCTTGGCAGCAAAGTCCCTGCCGGCCTCCCTGTCCTCTCCCCCTGCCTCTCTCACTTTTGCTTATTCTGCAGCCACCACCATTCCACACTAATTGTCCCAGTCAGGTAGGTCATGGCTGGGAAAGCCCTGCCTCAGCAGTTCACTCTGCCCTGGCAGGGAGACTAGGAGACCCAGTCCCAAGTGGAGGTGCTGTGTGACTTTGGCTACTCACTCACCATCTCTGAGCCTCTGCATGTCTGAGATGTGTGGCACAGAAGCAGTGATGAGTGGCCATTGAAAGCCAGGGGTTTTGAGGATGGGGTCAGGAAGCCCTGAAACAATCCATGAGATTTCCCATCTCTTGGGAGAAGCCCAAAGGAGTTGGGACCCCAAAAAATGCATAGTAGCCAGGTCATGTGACTTTTAAGACTTAATTACCCCTGATGTTTGTTTGATACCCTTTGTGCCGGGCCAGATTGCTGGAGAAGACACCAAGGAGGCCTCCTGAAACAGGCCAGGGTTTCGTTTGGGTATCAAATTTGACATTTGAAGAACCCACATTGGAATCTTGGGTTGGCCTCATGTACAGTGTGACCCTGGGCAAGTGGATCCACCTGCTAGGGCCTCAATCTGCTCGTCTGTAAAATGAGTGTGAGACTGTCGCTTGGGTAGTTAGGTCCATACCGAGCATGCCTGGAAAGTGCTGGCATAAACATCCTATGGTACAATGTGATGATTAATGCTCTCTGGGAGCTAATTGGGGGACCTGTGTACAAGGGTTTGGGGGTGCTGGGGAGCAGATGGGCCAAATCTTGCATCTCAAGGATGTGGTATCCTGCCTGAGCCTCCTGCTGTAGTGCCAAGAGCAGGCTGGCAGGAGCCAGTGGTCAGCCCAGGGCAGATGAAACCACAAGCCAGGCTGACACTGATTGGCGCTGGCAGGAGGCCTTCCCTGGAATCACCTGAGCTGTGGTGGAGAAACCAAGTCACAGCAATATGGCCAGAGTCCTTGGCAGATATTGGTGGGGGGGTCAGTTCTGAGGTCACCCTGCAAACTGTCTAGGGCCTCTGGACTTCCTGTCCAAGTGCTCTGCTGGACATCACCCAAATTTTGTCATTCACTATGACATGTGCCTCTTGCCCTGGCTGCTTGGTCCTCCTAATGGCTGAGTCGTTTTCTTTAAACCCATTCTCTTTTAAAACTTAAAAGAGAAAACTTTGTCTTACTCTCATGAATGCGAACCTGGTACGTCCTTGGTATAAGCAGGGGGAACCTTACACAAAATGGGATGGGAGGAAAAAAACCCATTAAATCATTTGGCTTCTGCCACAGGCTTAGAGCAGAGGCAGAGGGCTACTGAGACAGTAAAGCTGCGTGAGACCCACTGGTGACTTCAAGCTGTGGAAGGCTAGGAAACACCCAGAGCAGGAATGGCCCCCTTTCTGGTTGAGTCATTGTCACTGAATGTGGCTAGAACTGTTTGGGGGTTTCCTAGCTTTGTTGGGAGGCCAGGTCCCCTACTGCCTTCCGACTGAGTTGCTTGGACTTTCTTGTTTGCGTCTGAGTATGCCTTCTTAATGGCCTGGGGAGAAGGTTATTTCTCCCTGAATTCAATTAATGAGCCTATTAAAAACTATTTATTTTCCCTGACAGTTGTTTACTGAGGAGCAGGAGATGAATTGGTCAGGCGTCCTCAGCAAGCAGGCAGGAGGGAGGGTGGGGGTGCCTGGGGTTGTGGGCACTGGTGCTTGGGGAGTGTAGGCTACAGGCAGGATCCTGCCTTCAGGGGGCCCCAAAATGCAGAGCCTGAACTTGGGCCGTGGACACCATTTCTGACCTTGGAGTTTTGGGGGAGGTGGACCCTGGGATGTGCAAAAACCATTCTGGTGTGGAGGCAGGGACCTGGCTCCAGTGGCTTTCATCTCTACTTTCCAGGCCAAAGTGTCCCAGATGCACTGGTTTGAACCTAAGACCTGGCCCCATTGGGCCATATGTTGTGGCAGGGTGTCCCAGTATTCCTTCTCTTCTCCATAGCAGTTGAATCCTGTGACTTATCTGGGCACGTGGCCACCTGGTAAAAACAAAACAAAACATTTTCCAGTGTAAACTTTGCAGCTGTCTGTGCTATATGATTCAATTCTGACCAGTGGGGTAAATAAGCAGGATTTTTCTGGAAATGTCTTCAAAGGGAGGTGGCGCATGCTCCCTTCTACGAACCCCAGCTGGAAACTGGAGGGGATGGTAGGCACTCAGGCAGCCATTTTGGACCATGAGACAGGTATGATGGATAAGAATGGGGGATTCAAAGAGATGGAAAGAGCCTGGGCCCTAATAATTGTGAGGTGGGCACAGTAGCCCTGAAAGGCCAGCCTAGGAACTTACCTGAGGTGAAGAGAGAAACTGTGCCTCTGATGTGAGGTTTTGCACTCGCAGCCCAACTTGATCCTAACAATAGCAGTACATGAGCCTCGGGAAACGGAGCTTTTCGTGTCTCCTTCAGGTCTCTATTCGGTTTTAAGTGAGGCTTCCTCTGACCGCCCTATTAAGATTTGCAAAATTTGCCTCTCTGCCCAGCTACTCATCTCCTCCTCTCCTGCTCTGCTTTTACTCAGAGCACTAGTCACCATCTCCATGCTGTGTGCATCTGACTTATCATCTGCCGCCCGCTCTGGCTGGGAGTTCCTGGGAGGCGTTCTTGCCTGTCTTCTCTGCCATGTCCACAGCAGCTCCTGCACATAGTAGGGCTCAATTTTGCACAAACAGAGCGCTGTTCACAAAGAGGCCCGAGGTCTTCCACCTGGTCGGAGGCAGTACCTCCACTTGCACTAAGCAGGTGGCTCCCAAGTTCTCCCTTTTCACCCCGCCCCCCAACCAGTTGGCCAGTCCAGGCAGACAGGCAAGCAGACAGTCCCAGTGGCTCCTCCTGATCCTTTCTCTCGCCTCCATGTTCTCACCTTGGCCTCCAGAAATAGCCACTTTAAAATAGCCACGTCCCTGCAAGCCTTCCGGGGCCTCTGCCTGCCCACGGATATGACGCCTTGCTGACGGGCCAGTCTCCTTACTGCTGTGGGATTTTTAAAAATATAGTTGGTGTTAGGTGGGTTTTTTTGCCCCTCTTTTATGCATGGAGAAGCCCAGTCACCCACAGGTCTGCTTTCCCATCCCAGATACTTGTCATTTCCATTTTGCTCTGTGTGTCCCTGTGGATACTCCATCAAGGCACAGCCGCTGCGGGGTGCCTGGTTTGCAGAGCCGAGAGCTTTCTGCTGTAGGTCGCCTTGTGCCAGCTCAGGCCCACTGTCCCATGACTGGTTGGGAAGCCCTAAGTTTGAGTCCCAGCACTGCCGCTTGCTGGCTGTTAGACCTTGGGCAAGTATAGACCGTCTCTGAGCCTCAGTGTAACTGTCTGTGACACGGGGACATCTCGGGACTTAGGCAAATGGCTGAAGTTCTCTGAGTCTCAATACACAGCCAATATTCTGTAGAAGTTAGAGGCATTTTCTTATGTTTTATTCTTATCACGTATTGAGACCATGTAAATGAGCGGTTAAGCACTAGACCCTAGGGCCAGGTGGCCTGGGTTCAAGTTCTAGCTCTATTCCTTATTTGCTGTGACTTCACCTCTCCTGGCCTCAGTGTCCCCAGCTGTAAAATGGGGCTACTGATTATCCCAGCATGCCAGGGTCCTTGGGAGGATCTGGTGGATTACTAAAGGTAAACCCCTTAGAGCAGCACTGGGCCCTGGCTGAGGGCGAGATGGTGCTTGTAAATAATACGTTTACTTGATAAATATTTATCAGGTGCCTCCCATGGGCTGGCTCTTCCTGGGAACGGGCTTAGTGAGGTGGCTGCTTCTCAGTTGGTCTGTTTGTTTGACTTTGTGGTCCTGGATCAACCTTAGGGTTCTCTCTCTCACCAGGGCAGGGATTCAGCTGGCTGGAGGGATGTGCCCAGCCCAGTCTGCATGCAGGGCCCCTTCTTCCTGTGTTTGCTCAGCAGGTGTTGGGCCCCCAGATGGCTCAGACTGGAGCTGGAGGCTCAGGAAAGGGGGCAGAGGGCAAAGTCCAAGGATGGCTCAGAAATGGGGACAGGAAGGGCCCCGCTGGAGGAGGCGTGGGTGCTTCCGATGCTAGCCCTGCAAGCCCAGGGGCTGGTTCAGCTGCAGCCACTGCCTCCCCTACATCTGTGCCTTTAGTCATCCAGGGAGTTTCTCAGACACCTGCTGTGTGCTGGGACCTGCCTGGGGAAGAAGTGCTTGCCTTTGTGAGGCTCATGTTCTCATCACAGAGGGACAAGAAGCAAAATAAAATGTGTCATGTTAGATGGTGAGAAGGGAAAGCAAGAAAGGAAAAAAGGGATTTGGGAGTGGAGGGATGAGAGTTGTCATTTAAAATGGGATGGTAGAGACGGCTTCATTGAGGAGGTGACAGTTTTAGTAAAGGCCAGAGGGAGGTGAGTGAGGGAGCAAAGTGGATATGTGGGGAAGAATGTTCTGGGCAGTGGGTATAGCCTATGAAAAGGCCCTGGGGCAGGACCATGCCTGGCATGTTGGAGAAGTAAGGAGGCCCATGTGGCTGGAGGAGAGTGAGAGAACAGGGGAAGGGGCAGGTTGTGTAGGGCCTTGTGGGCTGTGGGGAAGGACTCGGGCTTTTAACCCTTGGGGAGGTGGGAGCCCTGGAGGGCTATGGTCAGAAGAGGGATGGGACCTGACTCAGATGCTCAGAAGTGCCCTCTGGTGGCTGTTGGGGGAGCACAGCTAGTGGGCAGGTAGTGAGGATGGGGGTGACGGGGAAGGGACAGGGCAGAAGGGACTGCACTGGTTCCAGTAGGTGACGATGGACTGGACCAAGTGGAGACAGGACAGGGGAGGAGTGGTCACATTTGGGATAGAATTTGCAGTCAAACTTTTTGTGTTCTTTTTGTGGATTTAATCTTCACAGTAGCTGTGAGGGAGAGACTCTTATACTCATTTAACAGATGAGAACACTGAGGCCCAAAGAGGCTGAGTCATCTGACAAGTGCTACACAGCTAGATACTGCATGGCAGCAGGGTAGCCAGTCCAGCTGACCGGCTGCTGGGTCTGGCCAGGGTGTCACTTGCTCCCCAAGCACTTAACAGCCATCACTTCTTAATTCATAGGTTGACCACATGCATTTAAAGGCTGTGTGAGTGTAGTTTTCTTAGTTCTGAGGTTGGTCAGGGTCCACACCTGTCCTGTTTGAGGAGAACATATTGTAAGTGCTGTCAGCTGCGTGGACCAGGGCAAAGCTGGCGATTCTGTCAGACCTCAATTCAAAGTCTGCCCTCACCTCTTGCTTAGCTGTGTGACTTGTGACCAGTGCCTGACCTCCCCGAACTCTCGTTTTCTGTGACATTTGTTTGTTCACCCAGTAATAATTTTTGAATGCCTGCTATGCGCCAGGCAGTTTTGATCAGAGTGGTTATTTCTGCCTTCACGGCAGCCTCCGTGTCAGTTGACAAACCACAGTGCTCAGGTGGTGTGAGGGTCGGCAGGAACCCCAACCATCATTGGTACCTTCTGTGAATCCCTTCAAGGGGATGCTGGCAGTTCAGAGGGAAATCCCTGGGCAGCCACCCCTAGGAGATGCTAGCTAGGTTCCTGGGGCCTGGCCACACAGGGATTGGTACTGTGTGCAGAACCCCAGACGGGCAAGTCTGGGTTGAAAAGCAGTTCAGAGGAGTTGGACTTGGGACACAGGAGTTTTAGGAAAACCTGAACTTTATATTTTACTTATATTTTCCATTTTGTACCTAGTTCAGGAGAGAAAAGTGATCAAAATCTCTTTTCAAAGAAGTTTATAAAGCTCTTTCAGTAGTTATCAAATGATAATTCTCTGTGATAAGGAAATCATGTCCAGTTTAATTAGCAACTTTTTTTCTTTCCCTCTTATTGGTATATAAAATAACAATGCACCTTAAACTCAATGAAGTACAAAAATTGCCAGACCTGGAACTGGCATGGAGGAAGGGAAGGAAAGGTGGGAGGGGAGGTCAGGAAAGGCTTCCTAGAGCAAGTGACAGCTGACGTGGAGGTTGAGTAGGAGTTACCTGGGTAGTAGGGAGAAAAGCGTGTTCGAGGTAGGCGAACAGTGTTGGGAAATCTCCCTTTCTGTACAAAGTCACAGTGAGCCCTCCAGGTAAAGTGTTGTTTAATTTTGCATCTTGGGCTGCTCTCAGTCCCAGATCTGGGTGATGCCACCCATGTAGGTGCTGCTTCCCGGTGACTGTTTTGGAACACCCGAGACCCAGAGGTTTGGGTCTCTCTAAAGCCCTTCAACAAGTTGATTCTTGAGCAGGAATAACATTCAGGGGTTCACGCCCTCAGTTCTCTGCCCTGCTACTAATGAGGCTTCAGCCTCAGACACACAGTGGGCCTGCTGTCTGAGAGAAAAGGAAACCCAAATCAAACTGACTTTAGTATAAAAGAAGATGAATTGATTGGCTCTTGTAACTGAGAAGGCTGGTGTTAGAATATACCAGCCTCAGGCATTGTGCAATCCAGGGGTACAAACAAGGAGCCCTTAACAGATGAAGGAAAGCAGACCCAGATTGTGTGAAACACTTGCCTGAGTCCACAGAACTAGGAGATACTAGGTTAAGCCAAATTCAGACTCAGGGTTGCTGTGAACATAAAGTTTGTGGCTTGAGAAGGTTGTCCCAGGCCAGGGGGTGACAACTCCATTTCATAGATGGGGAAACTGAGGTTCATAGATGGGAAATGATTTGCTGAAGGTCACACAGTAAACAAGGAGCAGAGCCTGGAGCTGAACTCACATCAAACCTGTGGTCTTGGACCTCTTACCATAAGGCTCTCTGTAAACACAAGTGAAATGGTGGGTTGGTCCGACTGAGGCAGAGAAGGAAAACAGGTTTGCCACATTGACCTTGGGCCAGGCTCTCCCCTCCCCACCCAAGAAGTGTCGTTTCATGCCTCCTCCTGCCACCCGCCCCAGATGGTTATGACATTCCCATGCTCTTGATGAACACATCACGAGTGACAGGTTGAGGAGGTCCCGCTGACCCTGGCTCCAAGCCAGCCGTGGGCCCTGGCCAGGCCTGCCTGTCTCTGTCACAGGAGGAAATGAGACTGGCAGCCAATTGTTATCCTCGGAGCCAGCCGCATTGCTCCCCGAGGTCCAGTTCCCTCTGTGTTTGCACTGTGTGCTCAAGCCCTCCCCTCTCCTGCCTCCTCAGCAAGCACCCAGCGACTGCCCAGCCACTCCCACCACCTCCACGTGGAAATGTGAACCCTGCCTCCACTCATGTCTCCCTTGGACATCTCCATGACATTTACTGGGTGCCTACTGTGTACCAGGCATGGCGCTTGGCTGCTGGCAGCCTTTGCCGCCACGTATCCCATTCTGTCACATCCGAGCTGTGTGATCTTGAGCAGGTGTCCTGACCTTTCTGAGACTCTGTTTCCTCTTCTGTAACATGGAGAGCATTAGGTGAGCTATTATGTGTGAAGCACTTTGAACAGTGCCCAGCACATAATACATGGTCTTCAAATATTAGCCATTATTTTTATTATTGCTACTATTATTTTAGCATCAGCAAATATAGCTCTGTTGTTCTCCTCTTCCCTTTCCACCTACCCTACGCCCACATCAGCATTCGCTGAATTCCGTCTGGTCACCTACAAAGAGTGTTTACAGCCTCCACTCCGGTCACCAGTGAGCCAGTGCAGGCCTGCCTGTAACAGCTTTGTGGGACAGGCATGTTTTTCTTCTTTCTTTGCCTGCTCTTGGCTGCTCCCAATGAGCCAGTTGCAGGAGCCAGCGCCGCTGCCCACCCATTCCCCCAGGGGATGGTTCAGCTCTAAAATGTTCTTTCAGGCTCTGAGACAAGTTTCCGAGTGTTGAGAAAACAATCATAATGCCTTTTTCTGGGCCCGAGACCCTGATGGGGTTCTCGAGTCACCAATGGATATTTATTGAGCACCTCCTGTGTGCCGGGCCCTGATCCGGGGGCTGGGAATAGAGTAGTGCAGAAGACAGAGGAAAGAACCCTGTTGTCCTTTGATATAGGGGGAGAAGGACTAGACACAAATAAATAGACTAAGTATTTATTAAGGGCCTACTGGATGCCATGCCTTTAAGAAAAATGAAGCCAGGGAAGAAAGGAGTATGTGACAAAGAGGGGCTATTTTAGCTACTGAATCAAGGCAGCCTTCTCTGAAGAGGTGACATTTCAGTAAAGACTAGCAGGGGTTGAGGAAGTGAACTATGTGGAGTTCTGGCGGAAAGGTGTTCCTGGCAGGGGGAATAGTCCTTGCAAGGGCTGTGAGGCTGGACCATGCCTGGGTCATCAGAAGAACAGCAAGGAAGTCCATGTGGCTAGAGCAGAGTGAGTGAGGGGGAGAGAGGGAGGAGAGGGTGGAGCAGGTGGTACAGGACTTTCTGGGCTCGGGCGAGGACTTGGGCTTTTAGCTTGAGGGAGGTGGGAGCCCTGGATGGCTGTGGGCAGAACAGGGATGGGACTTTGCTCAGGTGCTCTCAGGTATATTTTTGCCACTGCAGGGAGGACAGGCTATGGGGCCAAGGGCAGGAGCAGGGGGACCAGGGTGGGGCTGACTGCACTAGTCCAAGTGGGAGATGATGAGGGCTGAACCAGATGGAGGCAGGGGAGGGACAATAAGTGGGTGGGTTCTGGAAAGATTTTTCACAAAATCCAGTGGGATTGGTCAAGTGGTTGGGTGAGGGTGGGATTGAAAAGACTCAAGGATGAGTCCTACATCTTTGACCTGAGCATCTACAAGGACAAAAGGGGTAGGCATGGGGGTCCCTCTGTTAGAGGACAGCCACTCAGGTTCCCAGAAGGCAAAGGGGCTGGTTCTCCCTGGAGGCTTGGTGTGGGCCTCCTGGAAGTGGTGGATGTGATCTGGGGCCCGTGTCCCTATGCTGCAAGCAGGCCAGTGCCCTCAGCAAGGTGCGTTCTTTTCGCAGCCTTATATAGGAAGCACTTAGAATAGTGCCCAACTACACCTTTGGAGCTGGATGGGGCTTGGGTTGGGGCTTTGCCAGCTTTAAGCTCTACTAGGGCTCTTGGGGCAGAAATTCAGAGATTCATGGAGGCCTCCAGTTTGGGATGTGGAGGGGACCTGGTTTGCAGACAAGGAGACTGAAGCCCAGAGAGGTTGAAGCACTTGCCCTGGGTCACACAGCATGTGGCATGGGTTAGACCCCACTCTTGGGCCTGTACTTCCTCCCCTGCCCTCCCCTCCCCACTCCTCTTTCTTTTCCTTTTCTGCAAGTCTTCTGCTCCCAGGCTTGCCAGCTTCAGTTCTTGGTGGTTTCCAGGCTTCCCTTGGCTCCAGCTTGACACTCACCTCCTGTCTCCATGCACTTTGGGTCCTGGGGCTGGTCCCAGGTAGGGTTGAGGGACTTGATAAACACCCCCTGCCTTAACCCCAGGGTTCCCTCTGCCCCTGTCCGACCCCCAGTCCTGCTAATGATGGAAGAGGAGCGGGAGGGAGCAAAATTATATACACATGGACATATAGAAATTAGTTTAGGATCTGGGCCAAGAACCACTTGTGCTTGGCTGGGC
The DNA here is from genome assembly GCF_987537825.1 of Furipterus horrens. Taxonomy (NCBI): domain Eukaryota; kingdom Metazoa; phylum Chordata; class Mammalia; order Chiroptera; family Furipteridae; genus Furipterus; species Furipterus horrens. The sequence continues at coordinate 40,375,507 of NW_028327180.1, read as the reverse complement.
ATTGTGGGTAATTCATCGTCGATTACCATAAAAGCCAGAGCCTGGCAGACAGGCTGCTGTGGGGCTTTTGTTTAAGATTCTGATGAATACATGATTTCTCTCCAGGTCTGGAGCCTGCGGTTCCTTCTACCCCCGCAGCAGCAGGACCCCCCACCCACCCTGTCCATTTCCTCTGCTGCTGAGCACTGCCCCTAGGAAGGATGCACACAGGCTTCTGCCCCAGGGACTGGCAGTTCTGGCCTGCCCAGGAGCCAGACTGGCCCCGTGTCCATTGGTGACACCGCCTCAGGCAAGCTCGGCTTAGCATTCCATGCCCACTGCCAGCCTTGTCATGCAGCCCCATCCTTGGGCCCAGTTCCCTCAGTCCGTCATGCACACTTACTGGGCTTAAAGTGTTCACCTGGCCCTGCACAGGTGCTGGGAACACTGCGGTGATTGAGATGGGCGGGGTTCCTGCCCTCTGTTCTTTAGGAGTCTGTGGTTGATGGATGAGTGGATGGGCATTTATCTATATTTAAAGATTCCCAGGAGATGCAAATTAAAACAATGAGATAACCATTTTTTCTTTTTTTTCTTTTTTTTTTTTTTGCCCATCCTCTTGGCACAATGGTCTGGAGCTTGGTAATATCTGGAATGGCAGGAGTCCAGGCCCTCTGGGTGCCACTGGCAAGAGAATAAGCATTGCCACTTTGCAACATCTTTTATTTTTAATTTATGATGCATACACGTGGGGCACAGCTGAGGATGTGCAGAAGACTGCACAATGGAGTCTCTACTGCCCCCAGATCCTCAATTCCCTAACCTTCTCCTTCCCCAGAAACAGGTCAGTAGATTATTTTCTGCAAAGGGCCAGATAGTAAATTTTCTCAGCTTTGCTGGCTGGAGGGTCCTGTGCCTACTACTCAGCTCTGCTTTTATAGCAAGAAGGTAGCCAGACAATAGAGGATGAATGGGCGTTACCATGTGCCAATAAAGCTTTATTTACACAAACAGTTGTCAGGCTAGATTTGGCCTGTGGGTTGTACTCCAATTCTGCATCAGTCCAGTAGAGTTTTTATGCAATGATAGAAATGTTTTCTACCTGTACTTTCTAATAAAGTAGCCACTAACCAAATGTGTTCAGTGCAACTGAGGACTTGAATTTTAAATTGTATTCCACTTCATTCCATTTAAATGTAAACAGCCACGTGCAACTGATGGCTACCATTTTGGACAGCGCAGTTACGTAGAACTTTCCTGTGAACATTCGGTAGGCGGCTCGAGTCATACTCCCTTGTTTAACCAAATGGTAGCTTCCTTACATGCTGTTCTGTCCCTTGGTGTGTGTTTTTTAAATCTCTGTTTTAAAATACAGTATCTTAAAAGTGATTTCATAATTGTACATCTAGTTCCCATTCCTTTTCACACCCATGATGCTAATCTCATAATAACAAGAGATATGAATTTTTTTGTGTGGCATTATCTGGTCCCTTGTGCTGTTATATATTTAACTGATCCACTATTAATAGGCACTTTATGTTATTTCAAGTCTTGCTGTGAGGACTTTCTACATGTGTCATTTCAGGGGAATGTGTCTGTCAGATAAATTTCCAGAGGTGTTTGTAGGCTCAGAGGAAATATGCAAACATCCTTCTACCTCTCAGCTTTGAGAGAGAGACAGATGCTTCCCCAGGGCCTGGGAGGCACGGATGCAGCGGTTCACCACGGCTTTGGGTGAGCAACAGGAGATCATAATAAAGGGATCCAGTCTTTTAATGGAAGATTGTAAGGCAGGTGAGAAGAGGGATTGTGTGTACAGTGTCATGTGAGAAAAATGCAAGTTGGGAAATGACACCAACAGGATGATGCAATTTCCACTTTAAAACCCCACTCTGTGTTCTGGTCTTACCTTTGGTCTGTACTGCGTGGGAAAGCTCTGCAGAGATTGACACAAACCAACAACAGAGGTAGCTTCTAGGGGCAGAGGATTCTCCCTTCTGCATTGTGCACATCTGTGTGCCAGCTGCTCGCTGTTCCAGGCACGAGTAATTTAAAAGAACAAATTCCCTGTCCTCTTGTAGCTTGCACTTAATTTGGGGAGATGTAGAATAAGCGAAGCACAGAAAAGAAACCACATCCAATGTCAGGGTGGTACATTGCTCTAAGAAAAAAATATCAGAGAAGGGGAAAGGGAAGTGCCAGAGTGGAGGGCAGAATTTTATTTAAATAGAGGAAATCTGCATGGAAAGGGTAACATTTGAGCAGAGGTGGTGAGGGAGAGAGCCAGGTGGGTGTCTGGGGGGACAGTGTTCCTGGCAGAGCTATAGACAGTGCAAAGGACTGGTGCTGAGTCCGCCTGGGCCAATTACTGAGCCCAAGCCACTGTCCTTGCCCATGCCTCTGCCTCCTTATGGCTCCCAATGCCAGGGGCAGCTGGTAGAGAATAATTAATAATAATAATAACAATAATGTATTACATTTAGGAGCCACTGGTCCCTCCTTGTGCCTCCAGGTGGCTGCCAGCCCTGACCATGTGAAGACTGTGAGTCACAGGAGGACTCAGTGTGAGATGCCATGGATTCTGGGACCTTGTTATCTCCAAATGAGGCAGGAGGATGAGGACTGGGGAGGGGAGAGAGAGGATCAGGTGAGTCATTGGGGGAGGAGTTGAGAACCAGCTTGAGTTCAGGTCCCCATTCTGCCACTCATTAGTGTGATAATTTGGGCTCAACCTCTGTGCCTCAGTTTCCCTAACTGAAAAGTGAGGGAAATAATACCATTTGTTAATACCATTTATTGAGGGGATTCAACAAGCTGCTTACGTCTGCCTGGCCTTCAGGAAGAGCCAGGAATGATAGCCAGTGTGTTCCTTGAGCATCTACTGTGTCCCTGGCTCAGTTCTGAGAGCTTTTCCCATACTAAGTGCTTAAGGAGCATTTTTAGATCTTGGGGGAGACAGCTTTGGGTCCAGATCCAAACCCCTGTCTAAAAATGTTACCTTCTCCCTGGTCTTGAGAGCTTGGGAAGCAAAGAGGTTGTACCTGCATCTGAGTTCACACAGCAGGTCCATGTTCCCCTCTCCAGCCCCTCCCCAGCAGCTAGCCCCCTAGTCCCTGTCTTCTCACCTGTGCGATGTTGTTGCAGAACCCCTGGGCTGCTCCAATTGAAAACAAACCCACGGGCTCTTTAATTAGGGGTCCGATTGCCCGCCGCCAGAATTACAACTCTTAATACTTCAGTTGAGTGAAAAGAAAACTGTTTATTTAACAGTTACACATATCCTTGCCTCCCCCCTACCAAACCTAGCCAGTTTTTAAGAAGGTCAGAAACACCATTTCCCTACTTCCCAAACACAGTTCAGCTTTACCAGCGACTGCCAGTCATTCAATCTGATTGGGGAGGTCCTTTCTGTGCTGTGGTGCCCTTCAGCTCTCAATACAAAACCGCTGGGATTCTCAGCCTCCTTGCAAACTGTCTTCTTTCTGTAAACCGCGTGGATCTCCTCTCCTTCTCCAGAGCACCCCTGCGAACACCCGCCAGCGGGGGAGACAGCCCCAGAGCACGCCGCCCCTAAAGTGTTCGAAGCTGCCTATATATCCCTGACTGCGTCCTCTGACGCAGTGGGTGTTGCCAACAGTTCTGACCATTCACAGAACCCCACGTAGGCTCTGTGTGCTTTCCATACCATCCCCTGGTTCAAGACTCCTCCCATCCACCTGAGGCCTTGGAAGCATCCAAGCAATTTTGCATAATGAAAGACACCAGCCACCAGCCTCAGGCGTGTGGAGGCATTCTGAAAGCTGCTTCCCTCTCCTCATCCCCTAGCCACAAACTCCGGGGATTTTTGGACTCCCCTATTTCTGTAACAATGTGACGGGGACTCGGCCCAAGGTTTCTGTTCTCGCCTCTTCCATTTTGTCCAGTGCTACTTATGTCTTTTCTCCCAGTTTCTACTCTTTCTTTACGTCTTAGATATTTCCTCCTCCTGGAAGCCTACTGCATTCCCAGGCCGGAGGTATCCCCCATCACAGCTCTGGTCTCCCACTGTTAGAGTCCCTGTGTGCCTCCCCAGGAGGCCCCTGAACTCCTTAAGACTGGGCTGGGGCTCCCTGGGTCATCCTGTGCCCCCAGTACTCAGCGTGGAGCCTAATGTACAGTAGGGGCTCTGTAAATGCAGGTGAGGTGTGAAAGGAGAATATGTACAGGAGTGTGATGATTACTCATGCCTCAAATATATTCATTCCTCAAATAAATTCATTTCTCAATGACTTGCCTCCCGCCTACCCCTCTAATCTCATTTCTTAGCTACCAGCCACCTCTCTTTCCCTAGAAGTTCGTTTGCTCAGTCCCACCTTAGGGCCTTTGCATGTGCTGTGTCCTCTGCCCAGAATTCCTCCTCACCTCTATCTTTGCATGGCTGCCTTTGTCTATCGGTCTCCTTCCCTGGAAGAGAAACCCTGGGAGGTTATCTGCCTTGGTCCCTCTTGTGTCCCCAGAACTCAGGATAGCGCCTGGTACAAGTTAGATGCTGAGGTTTGAGTAGTGACCAAGACCGGGTCCCACCTCACTAGGGAAGTCAGGGGATGCTTCAAGCCCTGCCTCGGGGACCTTGCTGGCCTGTGCCTCAGTTTCCCTGATCTTCAAAGGCCTTGGACCCACAGAAGTGAGCTTCAGGCACTAAAAAACCAATCTTCCTCTGTACAGGTAGGGAAACTGAGAGAGTCAAGGACTTGCTCAGGACCACATAGCTCCCTGGGGACAGAGCTGGGAAGAGAACCTTGTCCTGCATTCTGTGAGCCATGATTTCTAAAGTGGGGGGCCTGTCCCCCAGCTGAAGCCGTTTGGGGGTAACCTGTGGAGGAGGTGTCTGGTGACACATAGCTGCACAGACTAGCAATGACTCCCCTTTCCATTCATGTGTAGCAGTTCAAGGAGAAAGACTCAGGTGCAGGGTGATCTTTAAACCAACACCTTCCAATCTCTTTATAAGCAAACCCCATTCAGGCTGCTGCCATTAGCAACAGTATCCAAGGAAAATGGAAGAACTCTGTACATATTTTCATGGTAACAAATTTTCTGGTGACTTTCAAGGCTGAACAGTTAGAGCTGTGCATTATCGAGCTAGTTTCTAAAGTAAATTAGTTTTAAGGCAACGATTTTCAACCTTTTTAATCTCATGGCACACATAAACTATTACTAAAATTATGTGGCACACCAAAAAATACTGTATTTTTTGCCAATCTGACAAAAAGGTATAATTTTGATTGATTTACCAAAAATATAATAATAGTAATTACCAACACTTTTTGCTCCAAAGTGTCTTTTTAAAAACTTAGATGCCTATGCTTGTATACAGTATTCCCTCACTTATCACGAATATTACGTTCTAGACCCCCCCGCGATAGGTGAAAACCCGCAAAGTAGGAACCTTACATTTATTTTAGTATTTATATATATTTTAAGGCTTTATAAACCCTTCCCACACACTTATAAACTGTTCCCAGCCCCTTATTAACCTTACCCACTCCCTTATTAACCTTTTTCACACTTTTATAAACACTACTTATGTTCTTAAACATATTCTACACTCTTAACCTACGTAACTTTAACAACATACGTATACAGTACCACAAAATCCCACGATATGGTGAAAAATCCACGATAAATAATTAAATATAATATTTTTAAAAATCCCGTGATACAGTGAGTCCGCGATAAGTGAACCGAAATATAGAAAGGGCCTACTGTATAAGGATTTTTAGTACCAAGAATTAACCAATGAGACACAACCTTATTATGCAACATGACCAATAAGATGCAGCTGCTCTATTATATGACCTATACTATATATTTGTGGTTCAAGATGGGGCATTCATGCCAAATGGTTATTATTGTGTTGGCTATTGTTGTTTTTGTTTTTGATAACCTGAGGGAAAAAAGGATCAGTGCCCCTGACTAAATACTCAGGTATCGCATGTTTTAAAAATTCTTGAGGCACACCAGTTGAAAGTCTCCAGTTTAAGGGAAAGGCATGAGCCAATTGAATGAAAGATTTACTGAGGGGATTGGCATGGGGCAGAAGTTATGAGCAAGGAGGGGAGGGTTTCGGAGAGCACCATGGACTCACTGGGGACCTTGGTGATCACACAGAGGCACCTTGCACAGAGGATGTGGCCAGAGCCACAGAAGCAGCCAAAGATGGCCCAAGGTGGGAGATGGTGGTAGGCCTGGTGGGGGCCCAATGGGGAGGACTGTGCCTGGCAGGACACCTGGCCCCTCCACCCAGCTTCTGGCTCAGTCAGCATGTTGGCACTGGGCTGCAACACAGAATCTGGTGGTGGCCAGGGCAGCTTTTTACAAAGTTCCACCCTTGGGGCTGGAGTAGTAACCCCCAGAGAGCACCTCGGTTGCAAGTCAGGTAGACCCAGGTGCAGATCCCAGCTTGAGGACTTGATGGCACCTGCCGACCTCTGCCCTGTCCTGCAAATCAGACCCTCCAGGCTTTGCAAAACCTCTTAGCCATCCATTTGTTCATTCATTTATTTAGAGAGCATTTATTGAGCACCTTTTGTGTGCCGGGCCCTGGGACCCAGCAGTGACCAAAACCAACCCAGTCCCGCCCTCCCGGCTCCCAGGCTTCAGCAGGGCTGTCCACAGAACCTTCTGTGATGATAGATATGCACTCTATCTGCACCAGTACTGTGACCCTGGGCCTCATACGCAGGGCACTCAGCCCATGTGACTGAGGAACTGAAATTTGAAATTTATTTAATTTTATTTAACTAGTCATCATGACTATTGGCTGTCTATTGGACAGAGCTTATCTAGACAAGTAAATACAAGATGAGGCAAAAGTAGATTCACAGTTGTTTGTGTGAAATATACAATAATTAATAATACAAGAGTACGCTGTTTCACATATTCACAAGTATAAAACTGCTTTTTAAAAAGATTTATTTTTAGAGAGAGGGGAAGATAGGGAGAGAGGGAGAGAAACATTGATGTGAGAGAGAAACATTGGTGAGTTGCCTCTCGTCTGTGCCCCAACTGGTGACAGAACCTGCAACTCCAGCATGTGCCCTTACTGGAAATGGAACTGGAGACCTTTTACTTTGTGGGATGACACCCAACCAACTGAGCCATACTGGTCAGTGTAGTGTGAACCTACCTTGCCCCACCTTGTAATTTCAGATGAAAGTAAGTGCCAAAAAAAGAGAAAAAATAGAGGAATGTGTGATAAAGGATGATGGGGTGCTATCTGAACTGGAGTGATCAGGTGTCTGTGAGGTGATGTTGGAGGGCGACCTGAATGGTGAGAAGAAAACTGCCACGAAAATGTGGAGGAAGGGTGTTCCAGGAAGAGGGAATAGCCCATGCAAAGGCCCTGAGGCAAGACTGTGGCAGGTGTGTTGAAGGAGCAGGGAGGAGGCCATGTGACTGGTGTGGAGTACACAAGGGGGAGAGAGGGAGGAGGTGAGGGTGGGAGGGAATGCGGGCAGACTCTTTAGGGCCTTGTGGGCTTCACCTAGGACTTGGGCTTTTATCCTGAAGGAGGTGGGAGACCTGGAGGGCTGTGGGCAGAGGAGGGATAGGACCTGGGACCTGATTCAGGTGCTCACAGGCACCCTCTGGCTACTGTGGGGAGGACAGACTGTGGGGAATGAAGGCAAGAGCTAGAGGACCATGGCAGAGGTGATTGTCTGGTCCAGGCAGGCAGTAATGGGAGCTAGACAGAGTAAGAAGGCACATGGAGAAAAATGGACAAATTATAAGAAATTAAAGAGGGACACTTGGTGGTATTTGCAGACCAGCAACATGTGCAGTGAGGGAAGAAGAGTCAGGGCTGGCCCCTAGGTTCTAGCCTAAGCCTCTGGAAGGATGGAGCCTCCATCATCTGAAAAAGGAAGAACCTGGGAAGAGCAGGTGCATCTGGATCCAGCTGTACCTGAAGGTATCCTGGATTTCTCCAGAAAGAGAGGAAGGTAGCTGGGCCTGGGGCAACCGGCAGGTGAAGAAGGCAGTTGAGCTGGGGCATGTCTGTAGTGGGTAGTGTGCCTGCTGTGGTATAGCTGGCAGGCACATGTGGCACCAGGACTGTGCTGTGTGGGTGAGATGGGCTCCTGGCTGGTCGGCACACGCTTACTTCCCCAGGTTGTGGATACTCTGCTGGATGGGAGGGAGGAAGCTGCCCAACCAGTTTCTCCCTCACTCTGAATCTTAAGGGTGTGGAGTTGGGTGGTTGTCTATAAGTGAAACTTGGAGAGATTTTGGCTCCAAATATGAGGACAGTGGGGCAGGTTGGGAGAGGGATGGGAAGGGGAGTGTCCTACCCAGGTGTGTGTGGTTTTGCCTGAGGGTGCCACATCAGGGCAGGTGTCAAAGGCTGTAGAACATCCCAACAGAGACACCTATTAGTTGGACCTTCTGGGCGGGAAGTGACAGGCCACAGGTTCAAATGTGGATGTTCCTCTCAGTGTTGTAGTTTGTAAAGCAGAATAAGTGGAAACTGATTAAACTCTGTGGATTGGACACAGGCAAATGGTCTCATAATGGTGATCTCCATTTTAGAAAGTACCAGTTTGCACACAAAGAAGAAAGACTGGAAGGAAGGAATCAGCCTCAGGACCTTTGCACTTACTGTTTCTCCTGCCCAAAACTGTTCTCATATGTGTTTATATGTCTAATTTGCTAACTTCATCCAGGTCCTCTGAGAAGTGCCCAAGTGCTTCCTCCAGGCTTTTAAAGCATCACTGTGCATTTTCTTTTCTTTTTAGAATCACTTAGCACTTCCAGCATTATGTTATTGACAATATTGGTTTCCCTGTGAGTGACTGTCTCCCTCACTTGTCTTGAGGTGAGGGGCTCTGTCATGCTCACTGCTGTGTCCCCATTAGCCTGGCACACAGTAGATACTCAACAAATGTTTGTAGAAAGAATGAATGAAAATGACCACATGCTCACATTTTCTCTCCAGGAGAGGGGTGGATTATGGGCAGTTTTTATTTTCTTTAGGGTGATTTTCTCTAATTTTCTGCTGCATGTGCCTATTTTATAATTAGAATAAAAGTTATTTTGAAAAAAACAATTACCCACAAATGTCCCAGCTGCAGGGGCAATGTGATCTAGCTCCATGCTTCTCCCCAAGGGCAGCTGCCTCCTGGGTGTATATAGAGAACATAACAACTGAATGTTTGGGGGCTCCCGGGGTCAGCCCTCAAGGGCAGTGGCTGGGGAAAGCAATCAGGGAGGGCTTCCTGAAGGTGACAACTTTTAACCTTCAAGTTGCTCAGGCCCCAACCCTGTAGTTGTCCTTGAGGCCCTGCTTTAATTTGTGCCCCACCACTAGCCCCTTAGAAAGTTGGCTCTGCCTTCATAATCTATCCAGAATGTGCCTCTCATTGCTGGCCTGAATATGGGTAGTCACCTCGCCTCTGGTTCCCTCTCTCCCCTAGTCCCCCCACTGCTCTTGCAGAGGCCAGAGGGCACCTGTGAGCACCTGAGTCAGGTTCTGCTCCTCTTCTGCCCACTGCCCTCCAGGGCTCCCACCTCCCTAGGGATAAAAGCCCAAGTCCTTTCTGGGGAGGCCCACAGGGCCCTGCATGACCTGCCCCCATCCCCTTCCAACCCTCACCTCCTCCCTCTCTTTTCCCTTGTTCAATCTGCTTCAGGCACACAGGCCCCCTTCCTGTTCCTTCAGCATGCCAAGGCCTGCCGCAGGACTTGTATTGCACTTCCGCCAAACACCCGTAACTTCTTCACATTCCCATACTTCCTTGAGTCTCAGGTCAGATGTCACCTCCTTATTCCTGGACCTGCCTTTTTAAGACTGCATCCCACCCCCTGGTTTGTCCATCTGCATAGCACTCACTACTAACTGACTCTTGGTGTATTTTATTTTTTGTTTCCCTTCCCTCGCCCTCACTAGAGCGTCAGCTCCCTGAGGGCAGGGATCCTTGTCTGTCTTAGTCACTGTCGTTCCTCAGCCAGTCCGGGCTTACAGTGGGTGCTCAGAAAGTTTTGTTTAAAGAAAGGTGGGTGAAGATGCCTGTTTTGTGGGGAGGGCATCACACACTGTAGCCCGCGGGGGAGAATAAGGCTGGAGAAGGCTCTCCTGGGTGAGGAGGGTCCTGGCTATTTATGTAAAGGTTTGCTGAGGACCTACTTCTGCAGGTGCTGGGGACCCAGCACAGGGCGTGTGCTGTGATCAAGACAGAGACCCTGCCCTTGAAGGTCACAGTCTAGTGGCAGAGGCAGGCCTATATGACCAGGCAATTAAGATATGGGGTGATTAGAGTCATGACGGGGGGACATTCAGGGTGCTGTGCAGATGGGGTTACCCAGCTGGGGTAGACCAGATGCAGGCCTCATTCCTGGCCCACATCTCTCCCACCCCTGCCTTGAGGGTGGCTTTGTTCCTAGCCCACTGCGGTCACTGCCACTACTTGGAGGCAATAGGCCATCTTCAGGCAGATATGGGCAAGAGGCCCAGAGAGGGCAGGGCCAGTTGGGGAGGGGTTGGCAGGTCCTCTGCCCCAGGTCACACAGCCCTGGATATCTTGATATATTGGATTCATTGAGTGCCTGTTGTATGCCTGGTTTTTATTACAGATGGGGAAACTGAGGCCTGGAGGTGCAGCTTCTTCCTTGAGGTCAAATGGGGTATGCTTGGATTCATTCCTGGGTGTATATGAATCCTGTGCCTGGGCCACCAACCTACAAATGCAAGCAAAGCACCGACTCTGCTGGTGGCATTTCCTGAGGGCCCACTGTGTGCCCTCCTAAGCTGGGGAAGGTTACACTGCTTGATTCCACATCTTGTTGATGCAGAGCACCTCCTGTGTGTCCCACATAGTGCTGGGGTGCCAGGTATTGTACCTCTTGAAGCATCTATCTGCCTCCCACAGTTGGGGCTGTGAGGGAATGGAGATATGGGAGTATCTCGTGTTTAGCAGTACCTACTGTGTGCTCTGTGTAGAGTCCACATCCAGACATTCACAGAAAACCTACTGTGCACCTGGTGCTTTGAGAACTCCAGTGCTGGCCTCCCCAATGCTAGGGGAGGTGGCATTATACACTGTTTTGCAGAGGGGGAACTAAGGCACAGGTCAGGAAAGGGGCAGATCACCAAGCCTGTGGTGCTGGGGAGAGGTGGGGAATGGATCCTCTAAGGCAGCCATAGCAGTGTGTGGATGGGCCACCATGGGAAGTGAGTTGTCCCTGTATGCTTATTAGGAGCTCCTCTGGGCTCCCACAGTTGCCCGTGTGTCCCCATCAAAGCCCATGTCCTTTGCCCCACTAGGCAGTGAGCTTATACAGGCTATGTCCCTGGATGCTTTAAATTTGTAGCAATTTGTCCATTTGTCGTTTTCCTACTCCAGGCCTCCTGTAACATTGTGGATAAGGGCTCAACCCCTGGACTTAAACCTTGATTCCAGCCCCTGTTCTTCCTGATCTTGGCAAGTAACCTCTCTATTCCTCCCCTAACCCCTTTGGAGAATGGGGGTGATGTTGGGGTGACTTGAGCAGGCACAGCGCTTGGTATACACTAGAAGCTCAATACATATTAACTGTGGGAATCATCCTGAGCAGTAACAGTGGAACAAGTGGCATTTTCAGCAGGGATAAGAGCAGATGGGGGAGCCAGTCCCCTGCGGTGGCCCATCAGGGTCTCCGCCCCTCCTTGAACGCTTCCCAGAACCCAGGGGCCTCCGGTTCCCTGCCTCAACCCTGGAGTTTTCAAACTCTTCACCGGAGCAGACGCACAGCCCGGATTGGCTGCCTGGGTGGGGCCATCCCTCCCTCTCCCCCCTCCTTTCCACCCACCCCTATGGATCGGGTGTCTCCGGCCTGGCATGGTGGCCCCATCTGTTTCCAATCTGGGCCTGCGCTCTCCGCCCCCTCCTTAGGGTTGTGCCTAGGGTGGGGGCCTCTGCCACCGTGTCCCCCATTCATTTCCCCAGATCCCAGCAGGAGGGCAACCTCTTTGTGCCTGCGCCCCTCCCCCACCCTCTGGGTCTTTCTGTGTGTCTAGGGGCGCGGCCTCTGCCATCCTACTCAGACTGGGAGGGACTCTCTCTGCCCCCTATCCGACCTCCAGTATTTGGGTGTGTTTGGGGAGACCTCTGCTGCGGTGTCCGGCATCCAGTCCCTTCATCCGTTGCCATGGTCACGATCAGCACCTGGAAGGGGAGGGGGAGCAGGATAGGGGTCCCTGTGTCATCAGATTTCCGAAGGGGAGGGCCTCAGGGCGCTCCCTCATGCATGTGCATGTGCGAGGGCACAGTACCCCCCTTTAAGGCTTTCCCTACACAGGAACCCCATGAAGGCTTCCAGAGACCCCAGATGGGGCTCCCCCCCTGGTCCCCCGCCCCACTTCCGTCCGGAGCCCCGCCCCCAGGTCGCCCCGCCCCCGGCCTCGCCCCCAGGCCGAGCCCGTCTTCGGGCCTTGGCCTCTCCCAAGTCCTCCCTGCGCGCGGCTCTCGCGCTCAGGGTAGACGAGGGGCCGAGGGACCAGCTGCAGCGGGACCCAGCCCCAACTTCTGAGCCGCAGGGTGAGTGCACCTGGGATCTTCTAACATATCTAGGGCCAGTCTGCGCTGAGCTTTGTTTCCCTCCTTGTCTGCACTCTAGGCTCCGGTGAAGGGGTACTCTCGCGGCCCCCACCCACCCCCTCCCGGCATGGGCCTGGCCCAGCCAAGCAAGCTCCAGGGACAGCTCCAGCCCTGACACTGCCTGGTGCTCCTCTGTTCAGGCCTGCAACTCTTGCTTTGGAAAACTCTTGACCGTTATGCTCTGTAGGGTCCCCTCCCCCGCCTGGCCCCCAGCCTTTTCTCCTCCCCCACCTCTTGTGGGCGGAGCCAGCTGGGGCAGCCTTAGCTGCCAGCCTCAGGGTGTTTGCTTGTGGTGGTGGTGGGGGGTGGCTTCTGATCCTTCCTTTGGGACCTGGTCCTTGGAGGAGGCGCAGGACCCTGAGGGTGGTGGGGTGGGGGAATATGTGGCTGGGTTCTCTGCTCTTATCCAGCCCCTAAAACTTAGGAAAGTTTCCCACTCTCTGTTTGTCCCTCTGCTCTTCTGGCCTGTGGACCCCAGGTTGGCGCTGTGTCTTGTTGAGGCTTTAATAAACTGGAGGGTCAAGGCAAGCGTATCAGCGCCTACCTATCACCTGCCCTTCCTGTCCCCAAGCTCCATGCCTTTGTACCTCCCATTAACACCCACCAAACCTGTGCCTCAGCAACACCTATTATTGCCTGAGAGTCCTGCTTCCCAAGATTCCTTCTTAGTCCTGGGTCACTATGGAGTAACTTCATGCAACTCTCCAGCAAGGGGCCCAGCTCCCCAAGTCCTGCCTGCCTCTCCTCGAGTCTCACTTCTGCCTCTTACGGCTCAAGCTGACTGCCAGAGCAGATTTAAGTTGCAGGTGGCGGCGTGCCTGTGTTGGCCTCCCTGCCTGCAGTGTCTCCCTCTAGCCCTCAGTTTCCCCTTCTGCAATGAATGCGATCATAGGAATGATGTGGGTAAAGTGCCAAGTGGTGCCAGGTATGCAGTGGACATCCAATATATGCCCAGGCCTTGCCACATTGCCCTGGTGGGGAGATGGCTCCCATCCTGGAGGTTGACAGGTCCATAATGGGAGCAGAGCTGTGATAGGAGATGCAGGGTGCTGGGGGAGCTCAGAGGGAATCCTGATCCAGCCTGGGGCATCTAGAGGGGGCTTCCTGGAGGAGACTACAATTCAGCTGAGACCTGATGATAAGTATGATGGCTGAGGTTTGATGTGGAAGGAGGAAGGATGTGCTGGGGGAAGCAACAACATATACAGATACCCCTGTGTTAACTAGTGGACAGTGACTAGGGCAGTGGGGTTCAAGCAGGGCACTGGGGGTGCAACGTGATGGGGTCAGCATACTGAAGGCTGTTAGGAGCCTGGATTTTAATGGATGTAGATGAGAGCCATGGGAGCTTTTAGAGCAGAGGAGGAACAGAGTCAGACACAGCCACTCCCAGTTCCAAGTGTGTCAGAGCTGAGCTGAGAAAGGGTCCTGCGGGTGGGGGAGGAGTCCAGGGAGGGTCAAGGCTTAGGCTGGGGTGGGGGGGATCTTGTGGCCTCATCCTTGAAGGATGAGTTGATAGGTGGGCCAGCTAGGGGAGGGTATACCTGTTAGGGGGACCCATGTTAAGAAAGATCCAGAGGCCTCAGGCTGATCAGTGGACTCTGGGCATGGCGGTAACCGTTGGGAAGATGCCACAGGGAGGATCCAGGGTCAGATCCTGAAGATCCCAGAATGCTGAGCAGAGCTACTGCAGGGGAGCCCTGGAGGGAGTGAGCAGGGCAGGAGTTCACCTAGATCTTGGTATCTCAGTCTCCTCCATGAAGCCAGTGTGGGGTTCATGCTGGCAGAAGTGAGGCTGGCATCCTGGGCACTCAGGGAGCGTGGACTCTGAACTCTATTGATACCCAGTCTCCTACCTCAAATCCCAGCGCAGTGTCCTCCATGCTATGGGACCCTTGGCAAGCAGGAAGCTCAAGGAGTGTTTAAGAGGGTTTGGCATGCTGTGACACCCAGCTAGGGTTACCAATTTCCCCCTCTGGGGCCAGTCCTGGCTCCCTATCTTCCCTGCCCATCCACTCCTGGTTTTGGGGACAGCACCTAATACAAATCAATATTGAATTAAAGGCAGATCCCTAGCCCCAATTCCAGCCTGTTCTGAGAAGGTGGCAGGGCAGGGCCAGCCCAGCACTGAGTCTGTTTCCCCGTGAGGGTACACTGAGGCCCTAAGAGGGAAAAGGGCCTGGCTGGAGCCTTTTGCGCCCACCAGTGACTAAGCTGGAGCTTGGACCCTGCTGGGTACTTTGGAGACACAGTTATGCAGCAAGGCTGAACACCCACCCCTTGCCCTTGAGTGGCTCTAAGGCCTGTAAAAATGGGTTCTGAGCAGCAGGAAAGTCTGCTGGCCCAGAAGTGAGGCAGTGGGGAGGGAGAATTGGGGGTGAGGTGGATGTGGGGGCAGAATGGCAGTCCAGTACTGTTGTCTTGAAGCCCCATTGCCAGCATCACCACCTTCCCTTCCATGGGGAGTCTCCGGAGGGTCAGAGTTGCACAGATAAGCCCTTAGACCCCGTAGGATAGGATGAATCTTTAGGGGCAGGGCGAGGCCCAGAGCATCCTTTGGCTCCAGCAGACCCTGCCTTGTGTGGGTGACATAGCCTGTTTGCTGTGCAGTCCTGGGTCATAATCACCCCTTTATGTTCCCTGCTCTGCGTGGGTACACAGGGCTGGCTCTGGGATCGCGTGACCCACGTCCTGGCGCCTGGCTGGAGTGGGTGCCCGCTCGTCTCCCATTAGCACAGTCTGGGAGCCCCCAGTGGTTGCCCAGCAAAGCTGTATCAGGCCCTGAGAGGGTCATCCACTTTCCTAGATCACATAGTGGCCATAGAAGGACATAGTCATGTGATTAAATGTGAGCTCTGGACCCAAGGTTCAGAGGACCCAGGACTCAGCTGGGGGCCCTGGGCAAGTCCCCAGGGGCTCCTCTCAGCCTCAGCTTCTTCATCTTTGAAAAGAGGGTACCTGCACACACACACACACACACCAGCTGACTGCTGGGAGCAAATGGTGAACAACTCAGCACCTGGCACAGAGGAAACTGCTGACCCTGGGTTTCAGTTCCCAAGGTTGCTCCTTCCTTCGTTCCCACCCCTGGCCCAGCCTCATTTGTTGCCCATTGTTTCCTGTAAGTCCCACAGTGGCTGTTCCCTTCTTAGCAGCCACACCATCCTCCAGGAACTCGGGAATTGCAGCATCACGCAGCCCTAATGCACCTGCCTCAGTTTCCCTGTGTCCCAGGCTGCTTTCCTGAAAGAGGCACAGGGAGGAGGCTTGGCCAGATGCCAATCTGGTCATGTCCCTCCCTGCCCAAGGCTGCCTAGGGCTCCTTGCTGACCTGTGTCTCTGCCTTAATCTCTTCCCTTCTCCCTCCTAAAACCTCTAGGTACTGCTTCTTGCTGTTGCCTTGTGTGGATGACACCCCCACCCATTCCCATTCGCTCTTTGATTATTAGCCAAGTAATATTATTAACATGAAATGTGGAGACAGAGGGAATAGCCAATGCAAAGGTCCTGGGGTAGGACCATGCCTGATTGGTTGGAGAAATAGTGAGGAGGCCCATATGGCTGGAGGAGGTGAGCAAGTGGGGAGAGGATAGGAAGGGGATGGAGCAGGTTGTGCAAGACCTCTTGGGCTGGGGGAGGACTTGGGCTTTTACCCCAAGGGTGGTAGGGAGCCCAGAAGGGCTTTGGACAGAGGAGGGGTTGGATCTGACTCAGGTGCTCACAGGTGTCCTCTGGCTTCAGGGTGAGGACAGACTGGGGGAGTGAGGGTGGGAATGCATTGGCCCAGGTAGGTGATGATGGGGCTGGACCAGGAAGAGGCAGAAGAGGAAAAATAGTAAGTGAGCATATTTGGGATAGATTTTGAAGGCAGAGCTGACAGGGCTTTTTAATAGTCTCCTGAGGTTCTTACAAAAGACACCCACAATGGGACTCTTTTAGAAAGCAGCCATTGGCAGGAGGGTCATGGGCTTTCTAGGGACTTACCTCTGTCATAGTAAGTTCCTCCAGGGTGCATGGAGGCCTAAGAGACACTGTTACTTTTTACCTTCTGTGTGGTGACTGGCTGTCTCCTCTCTGAGTCTGTTCCCTGCCTCCCATCCTTTTCCAGCCTCATCCTCCAGGCCTTGAAAAAGCCCCCAACACTGTGTTCTCTCCCTCCTTACCCCCCACCCCTGATCCCAGCAGGCTGGGTTTGGGAGAGCTAGGAGCTCACGGCCCAGCTCTGCCTGCACCTGGTTCAGCCCCTTCCTGCCCAGACATAAAGGCATAGGCCCAGCAAGGCTGCGGCTACAGGAGCCAGGGGGTAATTTGGAGCTGCTTTGTTTAGAAGGCACTGCCCCTGGTTCCCATGGGGCATGGAGAGTGGGGAGAGCAGCTGTGGCCGGGGCCCTCCCACACACCAGGCCTTCTGTGCAGGAGGCCCCTGCCTGTGCCAACTGGTGTTCTAGGTGAGGAGACTGAGGCTGGAACGGAGATGTCACTCCCCAGGAGTCCCTGGTAGGCTGGGTAGCCCTGGGTTTGAGCTTCTCTGTGCTGCAGGCTTGCTGTGCTGCCTCAGTTTCCCCAGAGATTCTCTGAGGGCTCACCCAGCTATCCCAAGTGGTCTGGGCCAGAGCCCCCCTCCCTAGATGTGGCCAAGCAGATGTGCATCTGTGGGTGGGGCCAGCTGCTGTGGTTGCCCTGGCCTCAGCTGGGCCTCCACTTTCCTCATTAGCCACTTTTGCTCTTAAAAGGCCCATGACTGGGGTACGAGGTGAGCGGCTATGCTTGAGGTTCCAGTTTCCCCAACTGCCCAGTCCCCAAGTGGTTGTATCTGAGTGTTCATCTGTAGTCTGTGTACATGCCTGTCTCCACCTGTGTGTGGATGAGGAGGACCTTTCCATATCTGGACTTATTGTCAGCTGGGTGAAAGTGTGGTTTGCTGACTACAAGGCCTGACTATGTGCACGTATCCGAGTCTGGGGACTGTGTGTTAAGTTTACTTGCCTGTACACCACAGATCTCTGACCTGACTCCATATTTATGTTTGCCTGCAGCTCAGTCATATAATTGTATTGTCTGCCTGGCCGTGACCCTGTGTGTGTATCTTGTCTGACTATGTGTCTGAGGTCTGATTTTGTACCTGTCTGTGCTTATAGTCTGACCGTGCAAGTTTTATTTGCCTGACTTTGCGTGTGGCACCATCTCTATTGCCTGACTGCATGTGTACATCTGTTGACTGTTTCTGGCCTCCCTGTCGGTGGTCTGACTGCATGTCAGTTAGTGGTCTGACTGTGCAGGTTGAGCACCCCCTACCCAACCTCCCATCCCAACTGCCCCACCCTCCACTCTGGGCCATGACCTAGCCACCACCCAGTCTTCCCCTGGGGCCGCTCCATGACTGGGCGAGGTGACCACAGTTAGGTATTTTGGGAGCCAGATGACAGGGGCTGCCCTGTCATTATGTGGCACCCGTTTTTGTGGCCATGGTTCAGACCCACCCGGGGCATGAACTGGGGTGGGTTCCGGGCTGACCTGGCCAGAGGGCCTTTTCCCTGGGTCCCTCCCTGCCCCTCCCTAGCCCTCCACCCTGACTCTGGCCAAAGCAGAGACTGAGGAGGGGGCCAGCCCAGGGTTCTGCCCATGCAACAAGGGACCCTTCTGCCTTTAGAAGAGTTTAGGTTCTAGTGAAAGGAACAGACACTGAGTGATTAACATTCCATTTAATTTACCAACTGGGGTATATGTTGTGGAGGATGATCTTAGTCATTTCTTAGGCTGTGGGATGTAGAATGAGGTGGGAGGGCTGACCTTGGAGGGGCAAGGAGGGTTCTGGGGAAAGTGACAACTGAGCTGAGACTTGTCGTGTGGTAGTGGGTGGAAGGGGGACAGCACTTCTGGCAGAGGGCACAGTCGGGGCAAAGGCTTGCAGGGGGACTGAGCTCAGGCTGTGTGGCTGTCAGGAAAGGCTTCCTCTGGGGGCAACGGGAGCCACAGCAGTTTTTAGAAGCAGGACAGGGACCAGCAGGTGTGTGTTTGGAAGGTCAACTGTTGGCTGTGTTAGCCGGAACCTCCTCCTTCTGGAGTTCCAGGCTATGAGGGGGAGAAATTAGGTTTTCAGAGCAAATTCTAGAGCTGATGTTCAGTCCTGGTTTGGGGCTTGGCTAGAGTCCGGGGCTTTGTCCAGGTTTGGGGGCTCAGTCTGGCGTTGGAACTCAGCTGGGTGTTGGGGCTGTCTCAGTTTGGGCTGCTGTGACAGTACCAGAGACTGGGAGTGGGGGGAAGCTTATAAACAACAGACACTTATTTCGCATGGTTATGGAAACTGGAGGTCCCAAGATCAGGGTGCTAACAGATCTGGTGTCAGGTGAGAGTCCGCCTCCTGGTTCATAGACATTGTCTTCTCACTGTGTCCTCATTTGGCACAGGGGGCGCAGGAGTGCTCTGGGGCCTCTGTTATCAGGGCACTAATCCATCTTCATGCCCTAAGCACCTCCCAGAGGCCCCACCTCCTAATGCCATCACATTGAGGGGTAGGATTTCAACATGCATTGGGGGAGTGACACAAACATTCAGTCTGTAGTAGGGGCTCAGCACTTTCTTTCCACCTCATCATCACCCTAGGACCCTCCCCCATTGTCCTGCAACCCTGTCTTCCCCATCCTGTGATTCTCCTCCACTCTCCTGTGATCCTCCTTCTGCCTCCCCCATGACGGCCCCCAGACTCCCCTATTCACATCTGATGGCCCCTCTGTTGTCTCTACAGACGCTGCCTCGTCTGACGCTCGGCTCAAGGCCTCTCTGTGAGGGATTGGGGCCATTCCCCCCTCCAGGTGGAGGTCGGAGGTTGCAGGTCACTGCCAAACATGGCGCCTGCCTGGGGCCCTGGCGTGACATCTGTGATTGGTCCCGTGGGCCTCCTTGTGGTCTTGCTGGTTGGAGGCTGCGCAGCAGAAGGTAAGAGCCGGTCGCAGGGTGTGTGGGTATCTGAACACACATTTATGTGTGCGTGTGTGAACATGTGCCCTCTCCAGGGCTCCTGGTGTTGCCAAGTGGAGCCTCTGTGCTCCATGAATGTTAGAGTAAAATGCCTACTATGCACTGAGTCCGAGAGATGCAGAGGTAAATAATAATGATGGAATTAATAAAGCAATAACAGTAATGATGACAATGATGATGTCTGCTTCCCCAGCTTTAACTCTGCACCAAACCCAGTGCTGAATACAGACTTTACCTGCTTCATGTTCCTCCAGCCTGTTAAAACCCATCATACCAGTTCTGTTTACCTTCCACATTTTCCAATGAGGGAAACTGAGGCTCAGTGTAGGCAGCAAGTTACTTGAAGTCCCTCACTCCTGAGTGAGCCACGGAGTTCATTTTCCTTTGCCATAGGTAGAGATGCCACCTCCCAGGTGGCAGACACACAGGCATCCAAACCTTCCAGGCAGAGCCAGGAGAGGCTTCTTAGGAAAGAGAAGGCGTTAGCACGGGTGTCTTGTGGGTGTGTAGGAGCCGCTGGTGGAAAGGACATTCCTGGTGAGGTGTGAGCACATGGAGGCTGGTGCGGTCTGGGGACGGACGAGGCTGCATTGCTGACAGTGCGTGGAGAGGATGAGATGACTGTGGGCCCAATGCCAAGAACCACTTCACCATGCGGGGCCTAGAGGAGGCGTCACTCAGTTCCCTGGGGAGACAGGGTCAGGCCAGAGGGGAAAGAAACAGGGATCTTTGAGCAGGCTGGTTTTGCCAAATACCTGCTGTGTGACCTTGGGCTGATGACTCAGCTGACATTTTCGCCTTGATGGAATGAGACTCCTAACATTATCCCTATCCCAGCATTCTTGTCACAAGGACACATGATAGGACCCTGTGTGCTGCCTGGCACAGAGTAGGTGCATAATCCCATGTTACCACAAGCATGGTAGTTATTACTGCTGAGTGAGAACACCCAAGACCCACACACCTGCCTTGTCCGTTGGTACATTTTCTCTAACACATTCAGATCAGCCGCCACAATCTGATGGGGAAACCGAGGCACAGCCAGGTTATAGTACAGCCAGGAAGTAGCCATGCTCAGATTTGAACCAGGGCTGCCTGGCCCTGGAGCCTGAGTTCCCGACCATGGTATGGAGCTGCCTCCAGGCCAAAGGCCAGGAGTGGCTGGGCTGCGACCTGTCCAGTCACCACTTTGGGCCTGTGTCTCCCTGGGCTCTAGTCCCTCCAGTCTGAATGGTGGACTAAAGATACTAAGAATTTTTAGTTTTTAAGTCATTATTTAACACAGGGCTTCTCCCATGGGCACTGCTGACATTGAGGTCTGGTCATTCTCTGTGGGGAGGTGTCCTGGTCATTGGCAGGGGGTGGAGGGGTTGAGCACCATCCCTGGCCCCCACCTACTCGATGCCAGGAACAGCCCCAAAGTGATAACCACAGATGTCCCCAGACAAAAATGTCTCACCCCCAGTTGAATAAATGGTATATTTACTGCTTGACATCTTGCTCCTCTCATAACTGCCAACCTTGGCCATGGTGGAGCTGAGATCTTCCCTGTTTTCAGATGGGGAAACTGAGGCCAAAAAGGGGCCATTGTGATGAGGGACAGAGATCACAGACTTCTAGTCCTAGGCTCAAATCCTGGCTTGATTATGTGACATGAAAGAGACTGTTCTCATTCACATAAGCACCTACGGTGTGCCAGGCACTGGTTTAGACACAAGGGACAAAACAAACATCTCATCCCCTCTGGAGCTGCTGATCTCTTAAGGGAGAGACACTGAGTGTATTGGATGGACATGCCTGGGAGCAAGAGAGCCGAATGGGAGATGAGGGCCTGGGGAGGTCACAGTGAGCAGGAGACATCTGCGCAGACTTAAAGCAGCTGAGAAGTACACTCCGTAGTATCTGAGGGGAAAGCATCCCTAGCAGGGGGACTGAGCCTGGTTTGTTGGCTGTGTGACTGGAGCAAAGAGAGGAAGTGAGAATGGGGCAGGTTGTACAGAGCTGTGTGGGCTTGGGGAAGACTTGGGCTTTCTAAGAAGGTGGCAGCCCCAGAGGACTATGGGTAGGGGGTCGTACCTGACTCATGTGCTCACTGGCACCCTCTGGTGGCTCCTGTGGGGAGGACAGACTATTGTGGGTGACAGTGGGAGCTGAGGGACTTAACTAGGTGGGCGATGATGGGGTATGACCCAGGATGTCAGCACCTGGCATGTAGCAGGAGCTGGCTCAATGGGTGTTTCCTTCATGATGCCTTAAGTGCTATAACTGTAGGTGTTGATAGCAGTCTAGATTCAAACCCAGGCCTCCATCTTCAGGGCGGGGGCATCTCAACACCTGTGGGTGGGTCTGTTTAACAGGAGCCCTTTCATCTGGGGCCCAGCAGGGAAGCTCTGGGCACCGTGATTGGCACTGCCCAAGGAGTGGTTCAGGTCCTTGGGGAGCCATTTGGGGTAAGGCTGTGAGGCTGCACAGAGCCTGCGGGAGCTGCTGAAGTGTTCACCAGCCAGCACCAAGAGGAGTGATTTCTGCTGAAGAAATGGTTTCTAGTCCTATGGGGCCAGTCCAGGCAGAGTTGAAGGGGACAACGGGTGGGAAGGTCCATGGATCTGGCACCAGATTTTTCTCTGCAGAATCAGAAATGGAAAAAACAGCCATCAGGCCTTTCCCAGCCTTTGCACTGTTGACATCACCACTCAGTTTCTTCATCTAAGAAACGGGGGCCCTGGAGTGCTCTCAGTAGTGGAGGCCCACAGCCCTGTTTATCCAGCACGCTGTTCGCAGGGCTTGAGAGCCGGGTAGGATCGGCTAGAATCCTAGCTCTTTGCCCATCACAAGTGGGATGAACCCGGCAGTTACTCACCCTTCCTGAGCCTCAGCTTTACCACCTAGGACACGGGTGTAAGGACGGTGCTGAGCCCCACCGGGCTGAGCACAAAGGAGCGCTTGCACAAACTACGGCCATACCCTGTGCGTATTCTTGTGTCCGGGGCTCCTTTGCCAAGAAGAGGAGGGAGGGGAGAGAACGAGAGAATCCAAGCATCCACAAGGAATTTTCTAGTGGGGGCTGCAGCGGGTAGAGTTCTCCTTGGCTGCCTGGGACCCTGGGGCCATCTAGAGAGAGGCCCGGAAGGAGACCGCTGCAGGGAGGGGCCAGGAGTGAACGGGCAGCTTCACTGGGCCTGGGGTTAACGGGAGCCCTGTTTTCTCAAGGGTCACTGGACACAGAGAGGAGGTGTAAGGGGGTCCTGGGGAGTGGGGCTGCCTGTACCCACCCTGCCATGTGGCACATAGGTGTTTCAGCCCAGCAGGATCAGGGCTGTGGGGGGGGACATCCAGGCAGTGGTGGGACAAAGGGGCTCTTGACCTGGCCTGCCGTGACCTGGCTCCCGGGGGAGGTGCTGGCCCAGCTGAGGTTGGAGCTGCCAGATGAAGGGAGGAGGAAGGGATGCCAGGAGGAAGGAACAGCAAGGCTCCTGGTGTGTCTCCTTCCCCGGATTGGTGAGTGTAGGGGTGTGTCCCCAGCTCTGATAAACAGACGGCTGTGTCTCCCGCAGCTGCTCTGCCCTTCCGTCCAGAGGCTCTGAGGGAGAGTTTTCCCAGAAGTAAGATTCTTGACCTGGCCCCAGTGACTTTCCCCGTGACCTTGGCTGGGGACCCATATGGCTCCAGTCATCATTCCTGAGGTTTGTAGGAGGAGGAGCGGCAGGCAGTCAGAGCCAAGGAGGCAGGCCCAGCCCTGGGTTCAGTGTGGAGCAAAACATCTAAATCAGGCTCAAGGCCTGGAGGGCATTAAGAGCATTGGTGCCGTCTTGTGTACAGAGAGACTCAGGTTCATAATGGGTGCTCTCATTGCTGAGCTCTACAACCTTGTGCAAGGTTGTTAACCTTCCTAAATCTGTATAGTCCCATCTGTATAATGGGATTAACAGTCACTGCCTCAGAGGGATACACAGGAGTTGAATGAGGTCACACATGTCACACGTAGTGGTTCTACCGATTTTCAAGAGAGATGGCCAGTGTAGAACATGGTCATATCAGTGGGAGGCAACACCAGTCAGACCACTGAGATGGGCACTCTGTTTTGTTCAAAGTCTAGTCTGAGCCATGGATGGGATAAACTGGGACCTGTGGGCACCCAGCCTTGGAACCTGGGGCTTCCTTGAGCTTCTCAGTGCTTCTGAGCACCCAGAAGTTTCCAGCTGAACCATTGTGGCCCTCTGCTGATTTGGGGGGCTCAGACCTGGTGTTGCTATAGTTTGAATTGTTCAGCCCCTTTTCTGCCTCTCCTCAAACACCAAACTTTTACTTACTAGTTTCTCTAATCAGCTCACCTTTTTACTCAGTCCTTTTAAAAATATTTTAAATTTATCTTTAAATAGTTCTAAATATAAAAAAAAGGACCAAGATATGAAGCCTCCTTCCACCTCTATCTAGCGACATGGTTTCCGTCCCTAGCAGCAGCCATTGTTTATTTTTATTTATTGATTGATTTTGAGAGAGAGACAGACAAACATCAACTTGTTGTTCCACTTACTTATGCATTCATTGGGTGATTCTTGTATGTGCCTGATCAGGGATTTATCTCACAACCTTGGCGTATTGGGATGATGCTCTAACCAACTGAGCTACCTGGCCAGGACCAGCAGCCACTGTTCCTAAACACACACACACACACACGCACGCACGCGCGCACACACACACACACGACCAGCAGCCACTGTTCCTAAACACACACACACACGCGCGACACATATAAGCTGCCTTTCCCCCTTTTCATTTTTCTTATCACACAAACAATAGCATTCACTATTTTCTCACCCCTCACTTTTTTTCATTTCATGATATGTCTTTTTAAATTTTTTATTTACTTTTTAGAGAGAGCGGGAGGTAAGGAGAAAGAGGGGGAGAGAAACATTGATCGGCCACCTCTCACTTGCCCCCAACTGGGGAACCTGGGCTGCAAACCAGGCACGTGCCTTCATCGGGAATCAAACTGGTGACCTTTTGATTCTCAGGTCGGCACTCAATCCACTGAGCCACACCAGCCAGGGCTCACTTCGTGACAGGTTTTGCTGTTTTACCCTCTAACAGTTCATTTGAAAAGCATCCTTGTTCCTTTTTATAGCTGCATAGTATTCCACTTCATTAACAACCCAGCATTCATTTAATCATTCTCTTTTGGTTGGATATGTAGGTTATTCCCCTCAAGACCTTGTAAATGTGTTGCAGCCCTTAAATCTGATAATAAAAACCTCAGAAGTAACTGAATTCATTCTTAGGATACACTGTAGCATGACTGTGAATAAAAATCCAGTATTCCTTTGGGTAATTCAAAGGTTACTGTGAAAAGTCAATAGAAAGGAAACAATGTTATTGAACTCTGGCTGGATACTGGAGCCTGTTCTAGGTGCAGAGTTGAGGCTATCTAGAAATGTTAAAGACAAAGTAATTCCCACTTGACACTTCCTCGGAAAGACTGTATGAGACCATTGTGAGGGGCAAAGAATCCATGTGGCACAGGAGCCAGCCTGATTCAAATCCTCAGCCACTGGCTGGCTGTGTGTCTGAAGCAAGTACCTTGTCTGGTCAGTGCCTCAGTTTCCTCATGTGTGAAATGGAAATTTTGATCGCCTTGCCCCTCAGTGCTGTCAGAAGGATTAGATGTTACTAATCTGAAGTGTTACTAACCTGTTTGGTGCTTCAGTTTCCCCACATGTCTCACCAGGGGATTAGATCAGGTTATCTCCTTCTAAGTCTTTTTAGGACTCAGGACCCTTTAGGGTTTGGCTGGTTGCCACTGGGGGCCTCCAGGTGCTGAATTTGGGGTCCTAAGAATCTCAGGGGTCTCCCCTCTCACTACCCCTGTGGCACTGAGTAGGTGAGCCCACGTGAGGTTCTGTCCATGTGTGCGTGTGTGTGGCTGTTCTCTCCAGGTGGTGGTGGTATGGGGTAGGGCTGTGTAGACCCCGGGCTGCCTTGGCAGGGAGAGGGGGACATTCAATGTCAGTGTTTCTTCCCCTTCCTCCTGCTCTCTCAAGCCCTTTTGTTGGGCCCACGTGGTAACTCCATGGTCAGGCAGGGGATGGGGTGTATGTTTGCGTGGCCTTGTGAGGTCCTGGCCACGTACCTGGGCCCACTGGAGCCCCTTTTTTTCCTGCTCTATCCCCAGAGCCCCCCAGGTTCATCAAAGAACCCAAAGACCAGATTGGTGTGTCGGGAGGTGTGGCCTCCTTTGTGTGTCAGGCTACGGGCGACCCCAAGCCACGGGTGACCTGGAACAAGAAGGGAAAGAAGGTCAACTCGCAGCGCTTCGAGGTGAGTTGGGGTGAGGGGAGGCAGCCTAGGGCCAGTGGCCCCCCCCCCACCCAACCACCCCCCGACAAAGCCACAGCAGCTCAGTCACACAAGATGTCACAGAAATGTTCCCCAGATGTCACGTGGGCAGCCAGGGCCAGGCAAGCCTGGTTGGGTCCCCTCTCCAGCTGGGCCTTCTCCCACCTACTCCCTGCCATGTGGCCCCACCTGTCTGCTCAGCAAGGGCCCTGCTAGGCTGCCTTGCTCTGCCGTCTTCACGTTGCGTGGTCTTAGGTGGGGCCTGCCTTCTGTTTTATCTTCAGCTCACGCAGACTCACATCCAGCACTACTGCTTGCAGAAAGGAATCTCTACACATGCTCGGGACCAGAAGTGCATGTTTCCACACCCCACACACCCTCACATGACTGTCACACAGACTTAATGTGCATGTCACACCCACATACACATAATACTCTTACTTGTACATACCCAGGCCCAGTTTTCTGCCTCCAGGGCATACACCTGGGACAGGGTGTGTACAGACCCCCAGTTCCTCTCCCTGGATCCCTGGGACCCCAGCCTTGCCTTGACCTTTCTCCCCTGCCCACGGCAGACAATCGAGTTTGATGGGAGTGCAGGGGCCGTGCTGAGGATCCAGCCGCTGCGGACACCCCGGGATGAGAACGTGTACGAGTGCGTGGCCCAGAACTCAGTTGGGGAGATCACAGTTCATGCCAAGCTCACTGTCCTCCGAGGTATTGGGCTCCCCAGTGTGGGTGGGGGAGGAACTGGATCTGAGGCTTTGGGGACAAATGCTAAAGGCATCTGTGAAAGTCTTGCTTTGGATTTTCTCTTTGGGAGACCTTGATCTCCCTTCTCTGGCCTCTAATGCCACTGAGCCCAGAGCCTACTGATAGGATTTAGTAAGCCTTTGCAGCAAAGAGGAGTGTTAAGAGATTAGAGTCATCCTCAATTTTTTATCTTAATCATGCTCTTCTGATTACAAGAGACTGACTGAACCCAAACTGGTTCAAGTAAGAAAGAGAATTTATTGGTTCATGTAATTAAATAGTAAGCAGGGAACCAGCTTCAGGTTCAGCTCAATCCAGGAATTCATATAGTGTTCTCAGAGCTCACTCTCTGCCCCTGGGCTCATTTTTTTCCACATCAACTCTATCTTCGGTGGGATGCCTCCCATTAACTCCAGGCTTCCAAGCCCCCAGCCGAAAGGGAGGACCACATAACCCAGGGCTGATGCACATTGGCCTGGCTTGACCATGCCTGAGCCATTTACTATGGCTGGGGGAACAGTCAGGATTCTGACTACCAGAGCTTTCCCTGGAGTCTGGGATGTGTCAGCCACTTAGCGTCAGTAAAGCATGGTTTCCCCAAAAGTATTGAGGAGGAACAGATGCTGGACAGGCAGAAACAGCTGCCCCCCACATCCCCATACATTCACACACATATTTGGGGAACACTGCTTCACTAGGCTGCTTGCTGGTCTCTTTCAGGTGCTTCCTCATTATAAAACAGCAGCATTCCCACAAATTCCCACCCAGCTGCGCTCTACCGCCTTCTCTATTGCAAGGTGGTTTTATAGCCCGAGTGCCTGCAACTTGAGTTCAGATCCTGGTGTTGCCACTCTTAAGCTGTCTGACATTGGACATGTTAATGAAACTCTCTGAGCTGCAGTTTCCTCACCTCTAGAGTGGGATAATGATACTCAACACAAGGGGTGGTTTCATGAATCACATGAGTGGATGATGCAAGTGGGAGGCTTGCACAGTGCTATACAGGGATGGAGCACATGGTCCAGTCTCTCTGTCTGTTATGATTATTATTGTCAGTGTTGTTATTCTGGCTTGAACAAGACAGCATGGCCACCAGCCATTCTGCAGCTGTCAGGTGGGTGGGTTGCTCCTGTCACCTACAGGGATACCCTGACCCTCTCTATTCTATAAGTATGAGCAACAGTGCAGTTAGGTGGGAGGTGGCCCATATGTGGCTCTGTGGTGGTGTTCTAATAGTGTCCTCCAGGGCAGCAGAGCTGTGGTCAGCTAGGAGCCCTGGGAAGAGGCATCACATTGGCCCCAGGGGGCTTTGTCCCAGACCCTGGTGTGTGACCTCTCACTCAGAAAGCTCTGCTGTGACCATCTAGAAATTCTTAATGATTATTTAACTAGAGGCCCCGTCATTTCATTTTACATGGGTCCTGGAGCCCATCTTGCAGGGGTTGGAGGGAGCAGGGAGGTGCAGGGAAGAGTCCGAAGCCTGGCCTGCCTTGCCCCTTCCCAGCAGGTATTTTTGCCCTGACCTTTCCTGGGCACAGATGGAACAGCCTGCCTTCCCTTGCCCAGTGCCATCCTCCATGGTAAGGGCTCAGAGAGTTAAAAGAACAAGCTGTGAATCTATTATATTAAATGCCCTGGGTGTCTGGGAAAGCTACATGTCTGCTCCCTGCCCCCTGTCAAGGCCTCCTTGGCAACTCTCTGTGCTCCAGCTTCTGGAAGGACGCGGTACTTTGGCTGGGCACCCAGCCCAGGGTGTTTGACCCGGGAACGCCTAGCCTCCCCAGCTCCGGGTCCTGAGCCCCAATCCCTGCCCCTGGCTCAGTGAGGGAGGTCTGAGCTGCTGGGCCCAGCATTTCCTACTTCTCCCTCCCTTCCCTACCATCTGATTGTGGACTCTGCTCACGCCTCCCACGTCGTTGTTTTAATTAAACTCTGAGGAATAGGGCACAATGTGGTACGCGATGAACATTTTTGTTTAATTAGGAGCTCACAGTAACGTCAGGCAGCCGCGGCCTCCCCCAGCACCCACGTGCCTGCTCCCACCCTGGCTGGGTGCCACCCACATGTGCTTGTGGGGATCCCAGCAGAGCTGCATACACATGGGAAGTGCACACATGTGGGACATGTGTCGGGTGGGGGCTGCATGCATGGGAAACAGGAGCATGGAGGATTGTAGGGAGACCCAGCCTCCATCTAGCATGCACATGCCAGCCCTAAACATCAAGAACAGAGGCCCAATTGTTTTGGCCTTAACCTCTTGTGAATGTCATCAGTACTAATGAGAACCACCTCAGATAGGGTCCTGCTGCCCGCTCAGACCCCGAAAGGTCCAGGCCCAGTTTGAGGATTCTGCAGCTGCCATCCCAGCCTCCTCCCAGTGCAGCCGGGCCTCGGTGCCAATCTCAGCCTTGCCGTGTTCTGGCTGTATGAGCTGGGGCAGGTGTGTGTGTCTGTCTGAGCCTCAGGTTCCCCCTCTGAAATAAGCCCCCTGAGGAGGGCACAGGCTAGTACATAGCATTCAGGCCTTGGGACTGGGGCCCTTTGCCCTCCATGCGGCAACCCCTGTGTGGGCCACAATCACAGCCCTCTCATTCCACTGGGGAAATAAGGTGCTTTGGCTCCTGCCCAGGGCGGCCAATCCCCCAGATCTGCCCTGGAGGGGTGGCCATGTGATAATTGGGCCTCTGCCTGTTTTTCCCATCTCTGTCCTCAGAGGACCAGCTGCCCCCTGGTTTCCCCAACATTGACATGGGCCCCCAGCTGAAGGTGGTGGAGCGGACGCGGACAGCTACGATGCTATGTGCTGCCAGTGGCAACCCTGACCCTGAGATCACCTGGTTCAAGGACTTCCTGCCCGTGGACCCCAGTGCCAGCAACGGGCGCATCAAGCAGCTGAGATCAGGTGAGCCCAGGTGGGCAAATGGGAGCCACAGAGGGCAGCTGGGGGTGGGCAGCATCTCCAGGGCCCAAGCCCTGTGTACTAATGGGAGACAGAAAGCAGCGATGATGGGCAGCTGCAGAGGGCATTGATGATGGGGAGAGTGTCTTCAGAGCTGAAACAGTGGGGATATGGATACGATGGGGGTGATGGAGAGCTGTGGTAGATGGTAGGGGAGAGTTTTCCAGTGCCTGAGTGGGCACAATGATGGGGAGCTATGGAGGCTCCAGGGGTACAGTGTCTCTCATATCCAGCAGTGGGTTCTCAACAAGGCATAGGTAGTTCCAGGTGATGAAAAGCCACAGAGGATGGTGGCTATCTACAGTGCCCCAGCAGTGGGGACACAAAGGAGGACAGGCAGCCAGAGGTGATGGGGAGCCATGGTGGGTGGTGAGGGGAGGCCATCTTCAATGCCTAACCACTGGGTATATAATGGGGCACAATCAAGGTAATGGAGAGCCATGGAAGGTGGTATAGGGAGAGAATCTTCTATACTAAAGTGGTAGACATCTGCAGAGGAGATAACCATAGACAGATAAGGTATGGGGAGCCATAGAGAACTGCAGGGATAGAGTGTCTCCAAGACTGAAGCAGCTGAGGAAGTTATGGGGCAAAGACAGGCAGCCTAGCCTGTTTGTCTAGGCCCTGGCTGGGCTAGGGGACCTTGGGATGGAGTACAATGACTTGGTCACCTCAGGGCCGGGTGGTTCCACAGTTGTGTCTCAGCATAGCTCCCATGTACCCCATCTGTGAGTCCCATGTGTCTGGGGGGTGCTGTGTGTATATTGTGTTTGTGTGCGCACACACACACACCTCCGCTTCACTATATGTCCATATGTGTGTGTCTGGGCTCCCTGTGTTAGTCTGATCTGTGGGCACACACAGGCCATGTCATTGGCATGTGGGTTCACCTTCTTCCCCAGGGCAGAGCTGGTCTATGCACATGTCAGCCACATGTATACACACGTTACAGTCCCTTCCGTGCACCTGTATCCTGGGCAGGCCCCCCACGTGCACATGTCTCAGGCCATAGGCCCCTAGTCCTCGTGCAGACACATGGTAGGGTTGTGGCCATGTGCACTCATGCGTGTTTCAGTCCATTGTGAGTACACACGTTGGAGTGCATCTCTTTTTGCTTCCTCTCTCCCTCTCCTCCGAGGACTCGGCCTTGGAGCCACTCGTGCCTGAAGGCCTCCAGTCGCCCTCAGTGCCCCTTACTCACTGCCCAGCTGCATCTTCCCAGGAGCCTGCCTGCCTGTCCTCGCTTTCTGCTCCCCTCCCCGGGGAAGACCTAAGCTCTGAAAAAGGGCAGACATTAAGCTCGGAATTTCTGCGCTGGGGACAGAGATAGACTGGCCCCTCCCAACCTGTCTGGGGATACCTGCAGCTTTGGGGGTTCAGCTGGGGGAATGATGGCAACCTTGGGAATCCAGTTGCTTCCCCATTAGCTTCCACCATCATCTCCCCAATATAGTGAAATCACTAAGAGCTCATGCCTCAGGGCCTGATGACCTGGGCCAAATGTCAGCTGTGTCCTAGGAGCAGGTCCTCTCTGGGTCTCAGCATCCTTATAAAATGTGCCTACTCCCCGACGTTATTGTGAGAGACCCAGCACAGAATGCCTGGCAAGGAATAGGTGCTCAGTGAACATAAGGTGCTTTATTAATCATAATAAATCTGATTATTCTGACTTCCGTCTCCCTATCCTGCTCTTGTGAGTATACAGGCTTCTGCATAACCACCTGTTAATGATCCTGTTCTCTTTTTCTTGTCCCTCTGTTGTAAACGTTCAGAAACCTTTGGTAAGTCTCATTTCTTCACCATGTCAGCAACTAACGTTCCCCCTTCGTTCCCTTGCCCCTTTTCCCCAGACTAACAGCCACCGTGACAATAACTGTGACCCACTCTACGTGGCATGTTTACTAACTCAGTCTTCTCCACCAGCACTCCCCACCAGCTACTGGGTATTTCCCAGCCAGGCACCAGGGAGCTACAGAGAGAAGACCCCAAAAGGAAAAGAGGAAAAAAGGCAAGGCCACACAGGCTCATTCCGACCCCAGAATGGAGGCTGAGGGGAAATCAGGGGCATCCTGGAGCTTTGCGTAGAACAGTTCACCTGCCCCATGCTGGGCCTTCACACTGCTAGAAAATGATGAAATTACAGAAGTTTGAGGGCTGGGGCTGAGATGAGAGGGAAGTTTTCTAGCTGGGCTGGTACTGGGCTCGACTCATTCTCTTTTCCCAGCATCTAACCTGAATTCCCTGAAACCAGCTGCTGGACTAATTCTTACTAAGATGAGAATGATGGATAGTGGCCCATGATTATTTCTTATCTTCCTTGGGGCACATCCTTTTCCTCTCAATATAGTGGCCATGTGCTATTTGGCCATCTCGGGGAGAAGTCCTATTGTCTAGCCTCTAGCTTCTACCATCATAATCTGCATGTAGTGAAACATCCCAAAGCAGGGGCTGACCTGGTTTCTCAACTGCCCTGGATTCTAGTTCTCCATGTTGCAGCCTTAGGCAAATTCCCATTTCCTTTGTGTAAAGAGGAGAGAGTGGCCTTGTCAGGTTGAGGATTTTGTAAGAGGTAATATGGGGGTCCCCAAAAATTCAGGCAAGAGGGTCCCCAACCTGATAGGCTAGATAGCTGGGTTCAAGGCCTGCCCTGCCTTTGACTCAGTGTGACAGTTCCCTTTGCCCGTTTGTAAGATGGGCCTGGGCCATGAAAAGGACCTGTTTTTTTCATCCTTGACAGCATCTCTGCCCTGGCCTTGGGGTCCCCTTGTCCTCCCCAGGGTTATCAGCTGTCATCAGCAGGGTGGGGGAGGGGAGAGAGATCCCCTAAGAAGGTGAGCTGAGGGTGTGACACTCCAGTCCAGGACCTCCTTTTTCCTGTCTGACTGAGTTGTCCCTGTCCCCAGTACCCAGGTGGACACACAGATAACCCTTATTTCCTCTTTTCCTTTCAGAAGTAATGGAAGCTGCAGGGCCCTTCCTCTGCCCTAGATCCCCTTTCACTGCCCTCCCCTGTCTTTCCTACTTGGCCTGTCTGTAATACCTTCCCTTTGCTTTTTAATGCCCGACCCTGGGGCACTAACCGGTCTCCCACTGTCTCTAACAAGATTCCTGAGATCCCTACTGCTCCCTGTCCTTCCCGAGAAGGAGAGAGGGGAGGGAGGTCCTGGACCTCCCTCCCTCAGCCCAGAAGGAAGGCAGCCAACAGGGCCAGGCCAGGCCATAGACCCTCCTGGGCATAGTGATGCCCCTCCTTCCCCAGGAGATTGCTGCCTAGCCTAAGGGAAGCCCTCCTGATTGACAAGCCCTCAAACCCACCCTGCTCCTGGAAGCCTTGCCTCCTCTTTCTCAGCAAGGTCTGCAGGGTCCTTAGACCTAGCTGGCTTGGCTCCACCGAGGTCAGAGCAGACAGGCCTGACTCAGGGCCCGGCCTGGCCTCCCTGGGGCCCCTGGCCCCCAGGACTGCCTTCTGTCATTCACCTGACTCTCTCTGCTTCCCTTACAGAAAGCACTCCGATTCGAGGTAAGAGGCTCTTTACCCACCCACCCACCCACCCACTCAAGCTCTCTCGCTGCCCTCCCAGCCCCCTAGGCTCCATGAGGGGCTGTCTCAGGCCCCCCTCCACATGTCTCCTCCTCACCACCTGCGCAGGGTTCGTCCATTCTCTGTGTCTGTGTTGCTGTCTGTGGTTTGGGGGCTGAGTCTGGCCTCAGTGGCTCCTCAGGCTACCTGGCTACAGGCAGAGGGCTGTCTCCTGCTCAGGGAGGGGCAGCGCCTCCCATGCCCATCCAGAGTGCTGGAAGCCAGGTTTGTGAGCGTTGGTCTGTATGCAGCCCTCGTCCATCTCCAGCCTCGTTTTCCCATCAGTAAAATGAGCGTGCAGAAGGGGTCTTCCAGCTCTGAAGCTTTGGTCCAGGGTGGGTTCCAGCCTGAATGAGCAGGGAGACAGGCAGTCTCAAAGGCCAGAACTGGCTTAGCCTCTGGGCACTGGCCCGGAGAATAGACTAGAATAGACCTGAGTAGGAGACTCAAGAAAGAGTCAATGTCTAATCCTGGCATTACCACAAAATGCAGTGTGATTTAGAGCAGCCTCTCTGCCCTCGCTGGGCCTCCATAGTAATACCTGCCTTCCTGCTTCCCTAGAGCCTTGAGTTCTGGGAAGAGTAGCAATGTGATATGGGGACAGGCCCTCATCCACCTCCCAAATGAAGTGTCCCAGTGTCACTCCCAAGGGACAACCACAAACAAAGCTAGGAGGAGGGTCTCTTTGGGAGCTTGGACTGGATATCTGGACTCTTGGTGCCAGGGACTCTGGCTGAAGCGTGTGATTCTAACACACCTGGAGATACTCACCTTTATTTACAGGTCAGCAGGCACTTGGGTCCTGGCCTGTGATTCAGACAGACTTAGAGAGGTTCACTCCTCTTTACATACTTGTGAAAATGAGGCTTGGCCCTAGCTTTTGGTTTCAGGTGTTCTTTGGTTTTATTTATTCATGGGCGCTCTAGTGCTTGATCGAGGCCTGTGCTTTCAGATATTTTTTAGAAGTTTCACTCATTCTTCTATGTTCACATAAACTGAAGTCTGCTTTGGGCCTGTGATTTCTAATGTGCTGTGGGGAAATAAGCCCTGTTTTTATATTCCTCACGGGCACTGAGGTCTGTGATTTGGACCAGTGCTTTTAAATATACTTGAGAAAATTAGCCTCCTCTTTAAATTTTTATTCATATGTGGCCAACAAATTCTTTGATTCAGGCTTGTGATTTCAAACATACTTGATATATATCAGTCTCAATGTCCTTTACTTTAGCTGTCTTCAGGGGTAACCGGTCCTGAAACTTGGTTCAAACACCCTTGAAGAACTACAGCCCTGCCCGTGTTGACTTATGGGCATTGCTGGCTTTGGGGTCCATGATTCCAAACACACTGAGGAACCCAGACTCATGTTTATTACCCATGGGCACTGGGTAAAACCAGCAAAGCACCCATCAGCTCCCTGAGGTCGCACATCACTTAGGGTGGCCCGTCAGGCCCCAGGGTCTCTGGAATGACTGCCATGGGTTATAACTGCTAACCCCATCATCTTTCTCCTTTGCCTGGGCAGTATCACTCAGTGCTTTTGTAAACACATCTTCATGGTACATGCTCCCCCCGGCTCGTAGTTCACCTCAGTAGCCATTTATGAAGCCCCTGCCCCATGACCAGCTTCTTTTACAGGGACAGTGGATGATTTCTGGGGAATGTGGTCTGTCCAGGGCTAGACTTAGGGTGGGGGAGACGAGCCAGGGAGGCTCCGGCCCAGCCTGCGCTTCTGGGCTAACTCGACTCTTTCGTCTGCCTCTGCGGCCCAGCCAGAGTAAGAGATGGGCCAGATGGGACTCTGTGACAGCCCTTCCAGCCCAGCCCTGGGCCTCGCTTGACTGGCTAAACTTTCTCCCTTCTCCCCTACAGGGGCTCTGCAAATTGAGAGCAGCGAGGAGACCGACCAGGGCAAATATGAGTGTGTGGCCACCAACAGCGCCGGTGTGCGCTACTCCTCCCCTGCCAACCTCTACGTGCGAGGTAGGGAACGCCGCATCCAGGTCGGAGGCAGGGACCCGCCCCATCCTGTCCCCCTTCCTCCTTGGGCTCACAGCCTCCGGGCTCCCCTGTCCCCTGCAGACCTGAGCAGGAGGGCCTCCCTGCCCAGTCGTGGCGGGACCTTGGGCCAGGCGGCATCCCTCTCCAGATCTCAGTTTCCTTGTCTATAAAATGGGGACAGCATAAGCCCCCACCCCTGTGCCTTGTGATGGACGCCCAGGTGGGATTCAGGTCTTGTGGGGGGGCGGCAGGAGGGAACAGGGCAGGGCCGGGGGAGGGCTTCGGTCTTGAGCCTACAGGGCCGGGGGAGTCTGCAGGCCTCTGCCCCACCCGCCCGCCCGAGTCAGCTTCTTCTGTGGTGTGTCGTGCGTGCCTCCCCTTGTCATGTGCTCGCTTCGCTTCTCCAAAATCCGTGGCCTCGTAGCTCGCCTCACCGTCCCCCCTCCAGCACCCTACATCTAAGAGCTGGGGAAGGGTCTTCAAGGGTGCCCCTGTCCCTACTGGCCCTGCACCCTCAGCTTTCCCAGAGCCCTGTGTGCTCTCTCCACATCACCCTTGGAAAGGACTCATGTAGGCCCAAGCGAGCCCAGGGCCTTGTGCTCTCTCAGGGCAGCCACACTTGTCCCACCCAGAGGCTTGGACTCATTGCCCCAGCCCCCATTCCACTCAAGGAAGTCCAGGAAGCATCTGCACACACTTCTTTTTGGGTGCCTCAGTGTCCCTTCAAAGGTCCTGGGGGCTTCACCTGCCCCTAGATGTGTCTGTCGACCCCCTTACCCCTGTATTGGTTCTCTTCGGTTCTTTTAGAGATTTTAATCTGCCACCTCCTCCACTATTTTTGTTCCTCTATCTCCCACCTCCCAATGGATGTTTCTGATCAGATTCATGGTAGAAACAGCTTCTACCTGCCAGGAAATGGGCCTGTTCAAACCCCAGAGCTGTCCAGTTGGCTCTGTACACTTGACCCCATCATGATCCATCTCCAGGCCTCAGTCTCTCCCATTCAACATAACAAGACCCTGCCATTCTCCACCTGGGAAACTGGGCGGCTCCTCCCTTGCCCACAGCCCCACCAAGCACAGCCCCACTGGCCCTGAAGCAGCTCCGTGGTTCTGCACCTTGGGTTTTGCATCTGGTCTCTGAGGAGGAGGCTGCATGGAGGAAGGGGATGGGGATGCGGGTGGGCAGGCGGGCAGGGGACACACATTTGATCTGCTGCCACGGCCCCACTGGTGAGTTATAGTGCGTCCATGACTCCAGCTGACTGGTCTTCATCTAACCTGCTTATTTTTCTGCAAACACCTGGGATGGGAATGTATAAGTCCAGCAGAGCTCAAGGAGAGTGTGGGCAGCAGGAATGGGGCAGGGTGGGGGTGGGGCCTCAATCAAGGGTATGACAAGGGAGGGGGTCCTCTGTGTCCTCAGCCCCACAGAGGGGCGGTCCCTGGCATGTGCCTCCTTCCTTTGGGGGGGGATCCAGCCTCCCAATCTTTGCCTGGGTCTCAGATGCTCCAAAATTGAATTTAAGAAAAGAATTGTAGAAGACAAATGTAGATCTTATTTGTTAAGGAAGATGTGGAGGAAAGGGAAAAGGTCATTGCTGTTCTTTTCTATTTTTTAATTTTAATTTTCTTTTTGGTTTAAAGAAAAAAAACAACAACAAACTATTGCAGCTTTTAGCCTTGGGAAGTCCTCTTTTTACTCTCTGTATCTCCCCTATTTTTTCTCTTCTCCCCATGTCATTGTGTTCTGCATCAAATCCCCTTTACATCCCTCAGAGCTTCGAGAAGGTTGGTGTGTTTTTTTCCTTTTTACTTTCTTTACCCACATTTTTACATTCTGAAAGTGACATGCACACACACGAAATTCACACAGACACACACACAGATACACACAGACATGCACATGGAAAATGATAGAAAAATGAACTAAAAAAGTAAAAACAACGGAATATAAATAATAAGTGCAAAGCAAACTAAACAAAACAAAAAAACCACCAAGCGAGAGCAAAAACCCAGAAAGACACGAAAATCTCAG
Organism: Furipterus horrens; assembly: GCF_987537825.1. NCBI lineage: Eukaryota > Metazoa > Chordata > Mammalia > Chiroptera > Furipteridae > Furipterus > Furipterus horrens. Next base: position 40,338,279 of record NW_028327180.1, on the reverse strand, counting down.
CCGTGCCCAGCCCGGCCTAGGGCAGGCCGCACACATGCGATGCTTGCATTGTGGTCACCTCTATGCATCCGTTGGTAATGTTGTTGCTAAGTTTTTTGCACTCCTCGTCGTCATGGTAACTTGGGCCTGATGCATGCTGGGAGAATGTAAAAATTTCTCTGCATGCCACTCTTGTCAGTTCAGTTTGGTGAATTCTCAGCGCCTTCTGTTGGAGTGTTTTTCGTCTTCTGTTCCGTTTTCCTCTTGGTTTTCTTCATTTTCCTTTCTTGATTCCTTTTATTTAATTATAAGGGATTTCCTTTGGTTTTGTTTCATTTTAGGGGGGGAAAAACCGATCTGTTCGTTATTTTTTCCCTCTCCCATCCCCTTCACCCAGCCCTCTTCTCCTCCAAAACGTTTTGTCTTTAGTTCTGTCTTGTGTTTCCGTGCTATTTGGTTTCGGTTTCTTGGGCTGCGCTGTTCTGTGGTTGTTCTCCAAACGCATTGTGATTTAAAAGCCAGTGTTCCTGTCCCAACTACTATCTGGGAGGGCGGAAGGGGTCCCACAGCTGGGATGCTGGGGCAGAAAGTGACCACTGGGCAAGTGAGGGGACATAGACAGGTATGGGAAGTGGTCATAGCCTGGGTGGGGTGTGTTTGGCGATCAGCCCAATTTGCTTGACCTCACTGGCCAGCCCCCTTTTACTAGCCCTGTTGGGCAGCAACATTGGAAGGGGACTTAAGCAAGCACCTTCCCATTATTCTGCCTCAGCATGAGACCACCTCCCACCCTCCCAAACTACCCAGCTGTGAATGGGCGGTCGCACTTTGAGTTCTTGTCCAATACAGTGACAAGTCCAAATGTGGGAAATGGCCACCTTAAACTGGATCATCCTCCCAAAATGATGTATGCTTGGCTCATAGGCAGCACTCAGAACGGCAGCTGGTTTGATGACTTTGTGGGTCCTGGCTGGGCACAAATATGGAACTGCCCACCAGAAAATGCAGCGCGGCTGACTTTAGAAGAAATACTTAGCAGGTCATCCTGCCCTTTAGTGTTACGCTTTCACCTCCCAGGTGATGTTGGCTGATTCCCCCACCCCTTTGCAGGCTCCGGGTCTAGTCACAGGTGTCTTTTGTCCAGCAGTACAGCACGGTCACTTTCTGAGTACCTGAGCATTGGAACTGTGGAGTTCTGGAGAAAACCCAGGGGAACTTTGGATATAGCCTCTCCCCCTCCTCCCTCTGCCACCCCGATTCTCTCTGCCTCTCTCTCTCTCAGCCTTCTTTCTCTCTGTCTCTCTCACTCTTGCAAACCTTCAGAGATGCACGCTTCCATCATTTGCTCCCTCCCTTGAGTAAATGAAAGCCCTTGAGAGTTCCACTCCCTCCCACAAACCAGTCTCCAGTAAAGTCCATTTAGATTTCTAATCCCCAGCCCCCAGTCGCTACCCAATATCATGATAATTAAGGACAGAAGTCAGCCTCTTTGGGGGTCACCTTTCCCCCCACCCTTGTCCCTTATTTACCTTCTCGCTGAACTCCCAATTATTAAGTCTAGGGTCAAGTTGGCAAGAGGAATGTAGATGCAAGAAGATGAGATATATTTCTCTTATTTCCTTTTTAATCCAGTGTGAGAGCTGGTGGGTTGACCCTCAAGGAAGTCCCAAAAGATGGAAGAGAAGGGTCTCCCAGCCCCTCTACCAAAGTTGGGCCGCAGTGAATTGAGCTGAGAGTCTATGAAGACCACTTGGATTTGGGGGGCAGGATCGCCTAGTGGTGAGAGCAAAGACTGCTCTAGCAGGCCAGGCTTCAAACCCTGCTCTGCTTCTCCTTGGCTGTGTGGCTTTGGGCCACTCACCATTTCCTCATATAAACAATATGGATCATTAATATGCCCAGCTTACAGGGTAGTTGGGAGGATTCCATGATGCTAATTAATGCTCCTCAAGTGCCCTGTGTAGTGCGTGGTACCAAAAAAACAAAAATTGCTAGTGGGGTAGCTGTATTATAGAACAGGGAAGTAGAGTTGAAGCAAATGATCTGGACAAGTCACTTTCCTTCTTTGGGGACCTCAGTTTACCTGTTATATATTTCACAGATCCACTGTTTGAATAATAAGACTTATGGGAAATTGCTTTGAAAAGAAGGGCAGAAGCTAACTCATTTGCTTAGATCTTATTTTTTGCTAGTGCTTTTCTGAGGCTATTCCATGATCTCATCTTCTCCTGGCTCTAAACCCATTCCTGTGAGATCGGTGGCCTCCCAGAGCCATGCCTCTCGTCTGACTCCCTGCCACTCCCCCAGGCAGTTCTGTGGCCACAGTATCAGAAGGGAGCAAAAAAGGCCCAGCCTGGCTGCCAGGTTACCCTTGCAGATAAGTGCCAGCGCGCCAGAAGAGATGGGCCACCTGGCATGTTCTCCCTGGGAGCTACACACATTTACACTGTTGCCAGAGCAGCCAGTCCTGGGAGTTAATTGCAAGGAATTTCCACCCCAAATTTAACTCTTCTTCAACTCATAATCTTCAGTTTTGCTGATCCTGGGTTGTTCAGGATGCAGAATATTCAGACTTGCCGGTCTCCTCTTGACCTTTATCTCTGAGATCCAAAGGGGCAAAGTCAAAACCAAGTTCATTTTTTTCATGCACCTGGCAGCTACACTCCCAGAACTCCCCTGGGGAAGATGATCAGGTTACATGCTCCCTGGATGTTAATGTTCTTTTTTGTCTCTAAAACCATAAGCCTTTTAGGTGTGTTAGTGGCCATAGATGGTGTCTTTATCACGTGGCCTAGCAACGTAGCATCATTGAACCAAATGCACAGGACCCAGTTAAGTGGTGTGCCACACACCTATGTTGTGGGAACGTGCAGGGAGAACTCAGAGTGAGCTGGAGACATGGGGAAGGACTGGCCACCTTTAAGGGGCTTAAGATGTCATCAGAGTTTCAGAGGAGGCCACGTGGGGCTGGGATAATTTAATGCCCAGTCTTGAACGCTAAACTAAGAAACTGAGACTCAGTACCCACCCCCAGTGGGAGATGTAGACTGACGCAATTTCCAGGTGTTCTTCATAACCCTTGATCAGAAACCTGTCCCCCAGTCTTTTCAGAGCAATTTGTAGCATGGAATTTTATGAGACAGATTGTTTTTAAAATTAAATTTCTAGCACTGAAACCACGTAATTAGTAGATAGGACTTATAAATGCTCCCTTTACTTCCTGGCCCCTCAGAACAGGGGTAGATGAAGATATTTGGGCCTGGAGCCACTCTCACCTCCTATTCCCCTGGAAAGACTTCCCCTGGGATGTGTTGGCAAGCTCCCCAGTTCTGCTGATTATACTTAGCCACGCCACCCTCAAGGCCCCTGACTTGACCCTAGGGGTAGATGATGGCAGATCAGGACCCAGCCCTTCTCCTCATCCCACCCTCATCCCAAGGGGAGAGGGGGCTCCGGGGTGGGGAGGCAGGCTTTCCGTGGTTTGGGCATGGTGGGGGCGGGGAGGGAGGCGTTCCGCAGGAACACTGAGCTCTAGATCTCTCTCGCCTGCTGCCTGCCTCACACTCTCTGCATTGCTGTTTCCTCTGTTTTTGGTGGGGGGTTGGTGGTGAGGGGAACATTAGATTACACCTTGTCATTTGAAAAGCCCCGCATCTCCAGCTGCAGCAGAGGGGGCAAGGGGAGTCAGTTGATTGGCAAGAAGTCATCCCATTTTCCAAAAATAAATTAATTAATTAATAAAAAGAAAGTGGGGAGAGAGTGGGGAAAGAAAAAAGAAAGAAAGAAAAAAGGAAGAAAGAAAGAAAAGAGAAAAGAAAAGAAAAGAAGCAAAATGTCCAGCTCAAAATGTCAACTTGCCAAGGCCTCTGGTCTGCCTGTGGGCCATGGGTCCAGCCAGGTCCCTCCAGGCCTTGCATGCTATCCCGATGGCGGAGGGAGCTGGTGGTGGGAGGAGGGGGGCAAGATGGTGGTTGGGGGAAGAAGATACACAAGGCAGGCCGGTGGGAGTGGTACCTACCCTCCCTGGGTTATAGGCTGGGGTTCAATGGTGGAGCTGAGAAACTGGATTTGAAATTAGGCCTCGGACCCTCCTCCCTTCCTGACAGGTGTAATCTAAGCTTAAACCTGTGGAGGCTGCAGAACTTCTTGGCATCTCTCCCCTGCCCTCCTCACCGTCATCCTCATTTTGGAGTCCAGAGGAGCATCCAATAGCTTCTCTCACCCCAAAATGCCCACCAGAGCCCCACGCCCCTACCCCCTCGGAGCTGCGGCTTGCTGAATCATTGAGATGTCTGACACTGTCGAGTTCCCTACCTAGTGCTTCAACCAGATCACCTCACTTTTGAGTTTCCCCCTCACCCTTTCCCACCCTTCTCCCCTGAACCCCACTTTTGGTTTTCGAGTTTATGCCTCTTCCTGTTTGGGGGAGGGGTCGTCTCCCGGTTGCTTTGACGGCTTTTGAGTTGTTTTTCCATGTGAATCGGGGTTTGAAGCGACCCACCCCCATCCCAAACCCGTCACCCCCCACCGCCCACCTTCCTGACCCTCTCACCCATGCGGGTCCCCCCGCTGGGACCCCCGGCTACTCGGTGACGAGAAGAGCTGGAAACGAGAGCCAGCCGGAGCGTGCTGAGGACCAAGGCTGGTGTGGTCCCCTTATAACCTGCCTGGACCCTCCATTCAGGTCGGTAATTGGGGGCTGGGGTGCCGTGGGGCCACTCTGTCCCATGGGCTCCGCGCCTACCTTACTTTCTAACCTGCACCTCAAACTTGCAGCCGGGGGTGGAAAGATGACGTGGGTGGGTGTCAGCACCAAACTGGGCAGAACACAGCGTCAACCGCCTGTCCTTGTCAGCTGGAAGGATGCCTGGAAGCCGAGACCCCCAAGGGGGCTCTGAGTCACCTAGTGCCAGTGGGCACCATCCTCTCCAAACTCGTGGCAAACCAGCCCTCTTTCTGCAGCACAGCCTTAGGAGTGTACAGGGTGGGTGAGAAAGCAAGTGGGCAAAGTGTCTTAGGTGTCAGCTTTTATAGCTATTGGCAGATCCATCTAACTGATGGCTGCCGGCCATGGTGGGGATTATAAGCACTAAAATGACTGTTGTTGATAAATGCGCTCCCACATTTAACTGACTTATAGTTAACAACCTTGCACAGCAAGTCTTTTACATGTTCAAGATGCCTTGTCTCTACTTCTGAAAAAAGGTACCTTCCAAATTATGATACTTCCTAAGGGGAAGATATTTTAAGATCAGATGTGAACAGGGTCTTTGGGGCACAATGTTGAACCTTACAGAGGGATAAATTGGGCTCACATTTAATCTTGAAATTCTGAAGCTGGCTCTTACTCCCTTTGATGTTTCAACAGTCCCTTTCAGGATAAGCCTTTTACCAAAGGCTTCTGGGCGTTTATTATGATGGCTGCTGGTTATTATTCAACTGGTAGTTATGGGGCATGATTCAGTTGATAGCTGTAGGTAGGTGATGGGTACTTTTGCACTCTTTGGTGTCCTCAGTGGGTAGAGACACACAAGTATGAGCCAGATGCCAAAAAGGGACACCTGGCTGTAATTCTTGCTACTCACCACGGTGAGAGAAGAGAAGGCTCGCTGTGTCTGAGGTGGGAGCCAGCCATGCCTGGCTTTGACCTCTCCCCACCATTTCCCCCTCTGTGTCTTCCAGCCACCCCTGTCACCTCTAGAGCCTCTGCTCCTTCATCCATAAAACAGGCATAAGGACTTTTGTCTCTCAAAGTTGGGAGGGATAAAGCAAGATGGGGATTCAGTAGAAATTCTTACTGTTTCATTTAAAAAAATTTTTAAATTCTAATTCATCCCTAGACTCTTAAGGTGGAGGATGTAGTTGATCTTCCTAGCACGCTGGAAGTCCAGAAGGAAACTTCACCTGTCCCATGCCAGGCTGAACAACTTCTCTGTCCTAGGCACTGCCCCAGACAGCTTAATGGTCTCAGCGTGTCACCAATTGCCTCCATTTTACAGATGAGGAAACTGAGGCTCCAGAAGGATGAGGGATCTTCCCAAGGCCACAGGGATCATTCAGTCCCGTCAGTGCCCGCACCTGTGCCCAGAGAGGTTTTCTGAGGCCTTGGGAGTTGGCCTTATTGTGTAGTTAGTGTCTGGTCCGCTCTTTGGCCCTAAGTGACAGGCAGGGTGTCATTGAGAAGTGGGCTTAGAGGGGCTGCAAGACAGGGGCTCCAGTGGGGTGGGTTGGTTTGCCCCGAAGGTTCTTTCTCTGCGAGGATGTCACCTCTATAGCTGCTGAGGCTCTTGGGTGCTGGGTAGGGGGGTCAGACCCTGTGTTCTGCCAGGGGTGGGGGGTATCCCCCGGGGGAAGCCACAGCCCTCCTCCTTTCAGACCCCGATTTTCAGCCCCACACCCATTCCATTTTTTTGTTGTTGTTCCTGCTTTGGGGTGTTTTGTTTTGGAAGGGTTTTTTTGTTTGGTTGGTGTTTTGGGTTTTTCTTGTTTTCCGCTTTGTTTCTTCATTTGTTTCTCCTGGTTTTGTTTTGGACGTTGATGCCGTTTTCTGTCCTTGATTAATTAGCTCCTCACTCTCATCCCTCATCGTGTTCTGTTTCCATGACAACGCAGCGTTGGGCATCCCACTCATATGCCTCGCTGTGGATGCCAGTGGCGGTGGCTGGCCTGGACCACGTCTGCTGGCTGGCCAGATCCCATTCTCTTCCCCTGAGAACCCCCACCCTCCACCCAGCCCTGCCAGAAAGCTGCCCCCATCTCAGAGCCCCACCCATCACCCCCAGTCTGCTTGCATGGCCCCTCTTCCCCCCTCCTTGCCCCGTCCCCACCCCACCCCTCAGAGGATACCTTCCACTTTCTCCATCCTGTCTCCAGCGTGACTCTGGACTTTTCGTGGGGCTTCCTTTTCCGAAGGGTGCCAACTTCTTGGCTCTCCTCACCCCCATAAGGCTCCCCCTTCTCTTTACCTCCATTCAGGGATTCAGAGAGGGATTGGGGTTTCCAGCTGGGAACCCAGGCTGCTTCCCTTTATCCTCTGTCACTCCCCTCCTCTGTAGTGCAGGCCACAACCCTACAAACAGCCTCAGGAGTACAACTGTACCACAATACCATGTGAAAATTAGAGGCATGTTGGTATGCCCAAAGTCACATTGTGTCCCTGTTTTGCCTTTTGAGACTCCTACTCTGTCCTCTCTACAGTTAGAGCAGTTAGAGACAAGACTCCTTCACTCACCCAAAGCTGGGGACCTGCCCATGTGGCTTCTCAAAACCCTAAGATCTTAGCCAGAGACACTCCTTCTGACTAGAAGTATTTACTAGGCTATCCCCAGTCATTCCCTCTGCTGTTAAACCTCTCTTAGGGGGGCAACAATGCCTTTTGGAAGTTCAGGTGCCCGTGAGCAACAGCCTCTTTCACCCCTAACCCAGAAACCTGTCTGACTTCCGAAAATGGAGCCCCCGAAATGCATCCTGCCGCCTTCATGGTCTGCGAGATGGGGACAGAAGGCTGCATCCGCTTTCCCGCTAAGAAATGCACAGAACATGTCCCCGTTTTCTCGGCATTCAAGTTCATCCCTTCATTTATTATTATTACTATTATTACTATTATTATTGTATTCTGCCAGGGCTATGATGTGACAATGTGACATGTCACATTGGGTCACATCTGCTAGAATTAATATGCAGCATTGAAGTGGGCCCCCTCCCTCCTCCTTCTTTCTCTGTCTGTCCCTCCCTCTCTCTGTCCCTCCCCTGTGTTCTCTCTTTCTCTTGCCTCATCTGTCTCTTCTCTCTGGTACCCACATGAGTATGCACTAAGGCCCCTGAGATCCAGGCCTCTTCGATGGATTAGCACTCTCTCTGTTCCTCTTTCTGTCTCTTTCTTTCTTTCTTTCTCTTTCTCTCTTTCGACCAATCTCTTTTGCATGCTGTTTGTGACTCTGAGAGCTGCATTTATCAATGGAAACTTGTGAGATCCGACAGAAGCTTTTAGAAGGGTTTCTATGCCCAAAAACCACAAAAATTTCATTAGAGTTTCTCATCTTTTCCTGGAGGGCCCTCGGGGAAGTGGGCGGGGCCCCTGAGTCACCAGGTGGGGGAGGGCGGAGGGCTGAGATTCCTGACCCCCTCTGCCTCCTGGTTCCAGCTCTTTCCCTGACCTCCCTGCTCTGTTCTGTCCTTCCCTGGGCCCCACATGTGCAGCCAGGGTCTTCCAAAGCTCCCCACCTGGGAGAGAGCAGGTGGAGGGTCTGTCTGCTCCCCAAAGCCACATCTGTCATCAAAGATGAGAAACAGCTGATAAATTTTTGTGTTCGTAACTGTGCTGTGACCAGCCCCTCTGGTCTCTGAAACCCTGTTGCTATGAAATAATGCTTCATGTCTCTGACTATATATTGATATATCTCTATTGTTTGTGAAGTACCTTCCTTTGAAGTTTTGGTTTCTTTGTGTTGGAATTTGTTTTTTTAATTTGGTTTGTTTTCTTTTCATTTGGAATAAAAAATTTCAACTGGAGAAAGGAAACAGCCCTGTTTATATTTAAATTGTTTTCTACTTTCCCCCCCCTCTTTTTTTCTTTCTTTCCTTCTCTTCTCTTTCTTTCTCCCTTCCTTTCTTCCTGCTTGCTTTCTTTTTTCCCTCTGCATTCTCTCTCACCCCCAACTCCCACCTCCAACCCTGTGCATCTCCCTCCCCGGCCCCAGTTCGCCGCGTGGCTCCTCGATTCTCCATCTTGCCTATGAGCCACGAGATCATGCCAGGTGGAAACGTGAACATCACCTGTGTAGCTGTGGGCTCGCCCATGCCATACGTCAAGTGGATGCAGGGAGCTGAGGACCTGACACCGGAAGATGACATGCCTGTGGGCCGGAACGTGTTGGAACTCACAGATGTCAAGGACTCTGCCAACTACACATGTGTAGCCATGTCCAGCCTGGGTGTCATCGAGGCTGTGGCCCAGATCACGGTGAAATGTAAGCGAGGGGGCACAGGGGAGGCAGATGGTCCCCTGATGCCAGGTGCAGGTGATTGAATACAAGTGGAAAACCTCTGAGTTTTGGCTGTAGACATCCATGGCTTTGAAAGGGACCATTCTGTGGGTATATGTTTATTGGTTATAAGTTATTCTGGGCCCCATGGAATGAGGCATGGTCTTGCTCTGTTGATCTCACAGTCCAAGTGTGAGACACCTGTGTAGCCCGGTAGCTATGATACAGGCTGATTGGGGCTTGGATGGGGGCCATGTAGCACCATTCACATTCCCAGAGTAAAGGCCCCACCTGCCAGGAAAGTTAGGTCAGTGAAAGCCTAAAAGTGAAAGGGAATAAGCCAAAGAAGGTTGGGCACAGTTCTAAGAAAAAAGAATAGCCTGTGCTGAGACTCAGAGAGATAGGGAGGGTAGGTGTGAGGCCTGCAGAGTGTCCCTGTGCCCCAGGTTTATCGTGAGATTCAGAGGAAGGTGCCCACAAATATTTTTGTAGCTTTAAAATGGGCCAGCAAACTACAGCCCTCAGGCTGAATCTGGCCCTCAACTTTTTTAAAAATGAAGTTTTATTGGCACAAACCCATTTGTTCACGTTTTGTCTGTGGAAGTTTTCTGGCTACAGAGGCAGAGCTAAATAGTCTCATTAAAGGCCTGTAAAGCTAAAAGTATTTAGTGTCTGGGCTTTTGCAGGAAAAGTTGAATGAGCCCTGTCCTAGGGCTGTAGGGGTGTTGTTGGTGTCAGCTGGTTTGTTGGTCATTTTGCCGAGGGATTGAATGCTTGATGAATGCTTCCTGGGGCCTGTGTGATGTGAGAATTTGGGACAAGCAGGAGAGAAAGTCACAATTATCCAGGTGCTAGGACACAGGTGTAAACAAAACTTGGGCCTCCTGGTGGGGAGAACAGACAGATGTGAAAATGAGAACCTTAGGTAGTGAGGGAGGTCCTCGGGAACAGCTTTATGCAGAGCTGGTCACGGGGCCATCCGAGCATTCCAGGTATTGGGACAGCAGGTGTAAAGTGGGAACACAGAAGGGTCCTCTGGCTGAGCAGAGTGAGCCACAGAGAGAGCTGTGGACTGGGGGCCAATGTTCCCTTCAAATGTAAATATTTTCCTCAAATAGCAAATAGTTTTTTAAAAAGTAAACATTGTCAGCTTAACAGGCCATCTAGTCTCTGCTGTAGCCACTCATCTTTGCTGTCATGGTGTAATAGTAGCCGTAGGCAATAAGTAAGCGCTGATGTGTTCCAATAAAACTATTTACAAAAACAGGTGCCAGCCTTTGGACCACAGTTTCCTGACCCCTGCTATAGGTGATAGGATAGGGGTCATTGGTCACTGCCAAGGAAATCAATGCTCAGAAACGGCAGTTGTGTAGCTGAAAGTCACTCAGCTTTCAGGGCATGCAAACCAACACATGACCATGCCTCCCCCACAGCTCTTCCCAAAGCCCCTGGGACTCCCGTGGTGACAGAGAATACAGCTACGAGCATCACTATCACCTGGGACTCGGGTAACCCAGACCCTGTGTCCTACTATGTCATTGAATATAAATCCAAGAGCCAGGATGGGCCATACCAGATCAAAGAGGACATCACCACGACACGTTACAGCATTGGCGGCCTGAGCCCCAACTCAGAGTACGAGATCTGGGTGTCAGCAGTCAACTCCATCGGCCAGGGTCCCCCCAGCGAGTCAGTGGTCACCCGCACGGGCGAGCAGGCCCCGGCCAGCGCGCCGCGTAACGTTCAGGCCCGCATGCTGAGTGCCACCACCATGATCATCCAGTGGGAGGAGCCTGTGGAGCCCAATGGCCTGATCCGGGGCTACAGGATCTACTACACCATGGAGCCCGAGCACCCTGTGGGCAACTGGCAGAAGCACAATGTGGACGACAGCCTGCTGACCACCGTGGGCAGCCTGCTGGAGGACGAGACCTACACCGTGCGTGTGCTGGCCTTCACCTCTGTGGGAGACGGGCCCCTCTCAGACCCCATCCAGGTCAAGACGCAGCAGGGAGGTGAGATGCCGGCAGGGGCTCGCTTCTGTGGGAACCGCAGGATTCGGGGTGTCCCAGCAGAGGGAGAGGCAGTGGTGTGGTGACATGCCTCCTCCTAAGAGGCAGCTGGCTGATGGTGCCTGGACATTACAAAGTTGTATATTTGTCCCACACCGTGCTTTAAAATATTTTCATGCTAGTGTTTCAAAGCAGGGAGTTGTCCCAGAAAACCCAAATTTCTGGCTTCAGTGGGGAAATCTTGATTTGGCAAGCCTGCAGGGCTATAACCAGACATCCAGATAGATCCCCTTGTCTGTGTCTGGATAAACGGGTGCCATTTCCACTTGCCTGCATTTTTCCTGTTAACTGCCCGGCCCATTGGTGTCTGAGTCTGAGGCCCTGTGGGCTGCTCTCATGGAAGAGAGTCACACTGCCTGTTTTGAAATAACAGTGGAACACGCGTGACCCAAAGGCGTGGGCTGGTCTCTGGCCGCTCAGACTGAAAGACTGGGGTGGGGATGCAGGGCACCTAGGTATGTGGGACCCCAGCTCTCTGCAGGTTTCTGGGTTTTTTCCTCATGGGCTCAGGCTTCCTGAACCTCAAATTCAGGAAGACTCAGGCAACTCAAGCGAAGGAGGACAGGAGGGTTGGGACTCTGCCACCACAGGGCTGAAAGGATGGACCTCCACAGTTCCAAACATCATCCCCACCAGTTTCTCTGACACTTAATTTGGCCGGGGGTGGGGGGGCACTGGGGTAATTTGAAAAGGGGATTTGGAAGCAGAGAGAATGGGGGAATTGTGGTGGACGACTGACCACAGGGGATGTTAGGGGGTCCCCCTGGGAAATAAGAGTAATAAGAAGAATGGGAGAACATTCTGGAAGCATCTGGAGACAAACAGCCCCAGCTTCATGGGACTGTTTGTGAGGAGAATGCAGACACCTGGCAGGTTAGGCATCCCAGGGGTGGACCCCTCCCTGACCTCACCCCATTTCTGTTCCTCTGCCCACCCTCCCCCCAGTGCCTGGCCAGCCCATGAATTTCCGGGCTGAGGCCAAGTCAGAGACTAGCATCGGACTCTCGTGGAGCCCCCCAAGGCAAGAGAGCATCATCAAGTATGAGCTCCTGTTCCGGGAAGGCGAGCACAGCAGAGAGGTACCTGGGGGACAGGGTGGGTCGGGGAGGCGCTCTCCTGGGCCTCTCGCCTCGCTGACTCTGTCTGGGTCTCTCTTCCCTCTTTGCCCCACGTGTTGCTGATTTTCCCACCACTCTCCTCTCTGTTTTTGCATCTCTTTCCGTGTCCCTGTCTCTTCCCCTTTCCTCTGCCCACTTTCCTCTCTCTCTCCTCTCCTGTGTCTCCCCCTCTTTCTCTTATTTAAAATTCATTGGTGTCTCTGTCTCTGAGTCTTTCCATTTCTTTTTCTGTGTCTGTTTCTCTTTCCTAATCTTTCTCTGTTCATGCCTGTTTCCATCTGTCTCTGTCTTCGATGTCATCTCTAAATCTGTCTCTCTCTGTGTATCTGTTAACATGTCTCTGTCTCTCTGTCGGTCGGTCTCTGTCCATCTCTTGCCGCCCCTGCCCCTGCTCCCAGGTCAGGCGGACCTTCGAACCAGCCACGACGTTCGTGGTGGATGACCTCAAGCCCAACACAGAGTATGCCTTCCGCCTGGCGGCCCTCTCTCCACAGGGCACGGGCGCCTTCACCTCGGTGGTGCGGCAGCGCACGCTGCAGTCCAGTAGGTGTCTCATGGACCCCGCCTCATCTTTGGGGGGGACCCTTAGCCGTCACAGATGTCCTCTGTGCATTGACCTAGGTGGAGCCTGCCATACGGGGTGGGGGGCGCCTCTGGGCCATCCGCTCCTCGCTCCTCAACCCCAGACACGTCCTCCAGTGCTGTCCTCACTTTTCCCACAGGGCAGTGGGGTTCTGCAGGCTCTGCTTTCTCTGTCTTCCCGGGGGCTGGTCTCGTGGTTTTACCCTTAGTTTGGGAGGAGTTGCTAACTGTACCTCTCTCTTCCTCTCCCTTTTTTGGGGCTAAACAGAAGGGTACATAAGTCTGTCACAGCTTGTACCCCAGAGAGAGAAAAGGGTGCAGAGACCATTTCACTTCCCCAGGAGGCCCTTCCTTCCCCCACCACAGGGTCCCCAGACCAAGGGCAGGGGTGGTGGGAGCCAGAGCTGACACAGGGTTTTGGGGGTAGTACAGGGCTCTCAAATTCCTAGTTCTTTGCTGTGCCTGCCCGGCCTCTCTGTCGCAAACAAGTTACCTTTTGGCCAGGACACTGCAGTGGGGAGCTGGCTCTGGGCCACACCGTGGCCTCCGCTGCCGCCCTCCCTGCCTGCTCCGAGCTCAGGGCCTACGCAGGCCCCTCCTCCTGCTGTTTCCCTGCCTCCCTCTCCTCCCTCTGCTCTCTCCTCTCTGCTCAGCCTAGCCGGCCTGGCCTCTGGTGTGGCCACCTCCGCCGTGGTCTCCACTGCTGTGGCCTTCGTCGTGTGGCTTCCTCCCCTCCCACTCCTCAGTCAGTCACGCGTAGCCACCCAGGCCTTGCACTGGAAGCAACCCCGGTGTTCAAACATTCAAGCCCCACCCCGGGTGTGTGCACCTAGGGGGCATCACGGGTCAGTCAAGAATGACAGCGACTCGGGCCAGGGTGTCTGAGCTACTGGGATCAGGGGCCTCGGAGACACAGCACCCTGTCACCCCCAGCCCCTTCCTTCCTCCATGCTCCTCTGCGCTGAGCCCAGTGCTCTGCAGGTCACACGCATCTGGGTGTTCTTGTGCGCGAGGCGATCAGTGAGGGTGTCCTGTGGCTTGGGCAGCCACGTGAGAGACTGGCACAGGTGCCATGAAGGTGAGTACGCGCTGGTCTCAAGCAGGTTCACAAAGACGGCCCACCCTGCATGCCCCCCACCGGCCCCAGCAGCTCTGGGCTGCACGGACAGTCCAGAGCCCAAATTTAACCCCCCAAAGTCTCCACTCCACTGCCAAGAATCACACCTGTCCAGAAATGGGGCATCCGAACCATGGGCTGCCACACACACGTGTCTGATTTCTGCCCATATCCGGTCCCCTCCTGAGATATCATGCAGGTTGGGCTGGATTGTGAAGGAGGCGGCCTCCAGGGTCGTCAAGAAAGTGGCTTTGGCCCAGCCATGCGAACCTCGGGGGCGGCCCAGGACAGGGACCGGGAGAGAAGGGACTCTTCACTCCTCACCCTGAGATGGGTGGGGCCTGAGAAAACACAGCCAAGACGCAGGGCCAGGCGAATCTCCCCCGGGGCAGCAGGCTTCTTAGGCTGAACTCAAGGGTAGGTGAAGGCCAGACCACTCAGCCGTGGGTCTCCCCAGACACCACCCTGCCTCTCCGCCTCATCGGCACCAGTCTGGAACTGCAGTGCGCCCACACTGGGGGGCCGGAGCAGGGCTGTAGGCCTGCTTGCGTCTGGAGAGCTCCCCAGAGCTCGGTCTGGCCTTGTAGCTCAGCATTCGCCAGTCCCTCCCTCGTAAGACAGTCACATAGGTTAGCGGTTGAAGAGTGGAAGGTAGGTAACCAGACTGGGAGTTTCCTGGAAGGCGTCTTTCTTTTATTATGGTTTTCCTCATCGTCACCATCGCTATTGTTTCTTATTTTATTATGGTTTTGGTTTTATTTTTCCTCCCCCTTTCTCAGCAAATCCATCCTTTCTGGCACATTCCTTGGTTGGTTTCCTTGGTTGGTTTTTTCGCTTCTGATTCCCCTGGGCATTTTTGATTGGGGTGGCTGGTCAAGAAATGTGGGAGGGGTCATTCTGGTATTTCACTTCAAGTGAGGCTGCAGGGTCCTTGTAGTTGAAGTAAGCCAGTGGAATGGCCTCTGGGGTCTCTTGTAGCCTGATGACTTTGAAGACAGAGGCTTCTGACTTCTCTCTGGATCCCAGGGTCTAGCACAGGGTGTGCACATAGTAAGTGCTCTATAAACACATGTTCAGTGAACAAATGAAGCTGGCGTAATGGCGAGGGTTCTCTGTGCCTTGACCTCAAGCAAGGCCAGTGACTTTTCTGGGTCACCCTCTAGGTAAGGCAGACTCGAGACCTGGGCAGCTGAGGGAGTGTGGTCCCAGCCATCCTCACTTGGCCTGAGCTGACAGAAGGTACAGGCTGAGGTCAGAATTCCCAGCCTCAAACCGAGGCCAACCTTAGAGAACAGCTGAGCCTGGGTTCAAATCCTGCCTCTTGCCACATGCCCTTGAGCCGGCAGCTTGCCGTTTCCTGGCCTCAGTTTCTTCATCTATAAAATGGGAGGTGGTATATTAAAAGCACCTAGTAAGGACTCAATTAGTGATAACAGTAAACCCAGGCAGGTGGGTGGTGAACCTGATTCCGCTGCTCTAACGGGGTAGGGCTGTAGGGGTGGTAGCTCTGGCTCCATATGGGGGTTGTGAATGTTAAATGAGGTGTGATCAGGGGGATGCATTTTCACTTTCTAAAGGGCCTAGGGGGCTGGGTGTGCAAAAGGCACATAGAACTTGAGGTTTATTATCAGTAATGCCCTTAACACAGGGCTTGGTCCATAGTAGGTGCTCAGCACATGGAATCTATTACTATTATTTCATAAAGCCTTTAACACACACAATAGGTGTTTTAATTATCACTGTTAGAACATTGCCTAGCACACAGTGCTCCATATATGCACCTGTTGTTTTAAATCTAAACACAGATTGTCACAGTGCTGGGCATATAGTTGGCACTCAGTGAATGGAAGCAATTAGCAGTTTATCACAAGGTTAACCTTGTTCAGGCACACAGTAGGTACCCAAAACTTAAAGGCTACTATTTTGTTCTGCAAAGCCCTTGGTACAATGCCTGACATACAATAACTGCTCAGTAAGTGGTACTTTCTTTAAAGAAGTTGGCTTGGTACTCGGCACAATGTAGGGGCTCAGATGAGAGCCACTGTCAGTCTGAAAGGACCTAACATGGTGCCAGTACATGGTTTTTGCTCAAAACATGGAGTTGTTATCTGCAAAGCCCTTCACACCATGTGTGCAAATAATAGGTGCTCAATAAGAAGTATTGCCATTTTTATATAAGGCCCTTAGCATAGTGCCTGGCACACAGTAGATGCTTAATACATAGGAACTATTCCTGTTATCCAATACAGTATTCCCTCACTTATTGCGAGGGGGGTATTACATTCTAGAACCCCTGCGAAGTAGGAACCTTACATTTATTCTACACTCTTAAACCTACGTAACTTTAACAACATATGTGTACACAGTACTGCAAAATCCTGCGATATAGGGAAAAATCCGCGATAAATAATTAAATATAATATTTTTTAAAGTCCCGTGATACAGTGAAGCCGCTATAAGTGAGCCGCGATATAGAGAGGGACTACTGTAAAGCTCTTAGTATAATGCCTGGCATACAGTAGGTACCTAATATATGGAGACTACTACTGTTATCCAATAATACAGGTCTTGGCACACAGTAGGTGCTCAATACGCAGGAACTGTTAGTATTTTTCAATTAACCCACTAGCACAGTATCTGGCACGCAGTACTTTCAGTATGTGGAGACTGTCGCTGTTATCTGATAAAGTCCTCAGCACAATGCCTGGTGGCACACATAGGTGCTGCATAAAAGGCAACCACTGTTTTTATCTTTAGAGGACTATTATGATGCCCAGCCCATAGTAGGTGCTCAATAAATAAGACTTGCTTTTGGTCTTTAATGCTTGGTATTGTGCCAGGTGCAGAGTAGGAGCTCAAAACAGACCTCTGATCTATAAAGACCTTGGCACACAGTAGGTGCTAAATATGGGCTGTGCTCTCTATAAAGCTCTGAGCTCAGGACCAACACAGTAGGCATACAATAAACAGGCACTTGTGGTATTACTCTGTACAGCCTTTGGCATGCTAACTGGTACATAGTAGGTGCTTAAGACATCAGCATCATTTTCAGGTGAGGCCCAGACTAAGGTCATTGTTGATGTAAGCCATGGGGGTAGTCTTTGGGATCTCTTGTAGAACAAGTATTCAGGAAATAGGTACTTTTACTGTTAACTTAGGAAGTTCTTAGCACCATACCCAGTACACAGTAGGTACCCAATAAATGGGGCTTTTACTGCTGTTCCCCTAACATTCCATTCCCCTATCCACACAGTAGATGTTCAATAAATAAATGTACTTATTGTTATCCTGTGAAGCTCTAGCACATAGTAGATGACCCCAAAATGTGGCTTTTATTGCTGTTACCTAGCATAGTCCTGGCACACAGTATGTGTTCAATAAATACTTATTTTTAGATTATTTATTTATTTATTTATTTATTTATTTATAGAGGGGAAGAGAGGGAGAGAAACATCAATGTGTGGCTGCCTTTTATGTGCCCCCAACTGGGGACCTGGCCTGCAACCCAGGCATGTGCCCTGACTGGGAATTGAACCAGCAACCCTTTGGTTCACAGGCTAGTGCTCAATCCATTGAGCCGCACCAGCCAGGGCTCAGTGAATATATTTTACTGTCATACTATGAAGCTCTTGGTGCCTAATAAATGGGGCTTTTATTGCTATTCCTCTGGCATACAGTAGGCATTCAGTAAATTAATGTATTTACTGTTACCCATCCCTGGTGCTGTGCCTGGCACACAGTAGGTGCCCAGTAAATGGAGTTTTTGCTATTCTTCTGGCATAGTGCCTGGCTCATAGTAGGTATCTGATAAAATTTTTTACTGTTATTCTATGAAGCTGTTGGCACCATGCCTGACACATAGTAGTTACCTAATAAATAGGAATTTATTGCTTTTCCACTTGGCATGGTGGGTGGTGCATACGTAGTAGGTGCCCAGTAAATGGAGCTTTTATTGCTATTCCTCTGGCACAGGGTTTAGCACATAGTAGATGTTCAATAAGTAGTTACATTAGTCATTCTGTGAAGCACTTGGCATGGTGCTTGGCATATAGCGGGAGTTCAACAAATAGATGCTTTTGCTGTTATTCTGTGAAGTCCTTAGCACCATGCCTGGGACATAGTAGGTACTCAGTAAATGGGGCTTTTGCTGTTATTCTACTTGGCATCGTGCCTGACACAGTGGATGCCCAGTAAATGGGGCTTTTATTGCCATTCCTCTCAACACAATGCCTGGCACACACTTGTGTGCTCCACAGGGACTGTGGCTGCCCACTACCTAAGACCTACTATGTGTCAGGTAGGTGCAGCCACATAAGTGAGTGCAGTATTCTTGGCCAGCCCTCCCTGCCCCACCCCCACCCACCATCTCACCTTTGGTTGACACCCACTTCTTTTGGGTTCGACTTTTCTTTGCTTTGGTCCTGTTTTGTTTGTTATCATCTTCTTTTTTATTTTCTCTCTCCCATCTTTTGTTTCCCCGCCCCCTCCTGCCCATCCCGCCTCCCTTCCCCACTCCCACGTTCTCCCCCCTCCAATAGAACCGTCTGCCCCCCCTCAAGATGTTAAGTGTGTCAGCACACGCTCCACGGCCATTTTGGTAAGTTGGCGCCCGCCGCCACCGGAAACGCACAACGGGGCCCTGGTGAGCTATAGCGTCCGCTACCGACCACTGGGCTCGGAGGACCCGCAACCCAAGGAGGTGAACGGCATCCCCCCGACCACCACTCAGATCCTGCTGGAGTCATTGGACAAGTGGACGGAGTACCGCATCACGACTGTCGCTCACACAGAGGTGGGACCAGGGCCCGAGAGCTCGCCCGTGGTCATCCGCACCGACGAGGACGGTAAGCACCACCCTGGCCCGGGGACCCCCCGCCGGCCCCAGTCCATCCCGTCTTGGAGCCTCCCATCTGGAAAACTGGGCTGGCTGGTGGCCCAAAGGTAGAAGCCACTGTCATGAGAGCGAGACATGAAGCAAGCACTCTCCCCAGGGAATTCTTGGCCTCCTTGACTTGGAATTCCTTGTTCTAGATCTCTGGGCACCATTTGCTCCCTGAGCCTTGTGCCTGGAAAGTTGAGCTGGCAGCCCTATAGTTTGGTCCAATGGTGAAAACCATGGAAACAAAGTGTAAGAAGCAGCAAGTGGCACTTATAAAAAATTTATGGTCCCTAACCCCGGAAACCTAGCTCTCATCTTGGGGTGAGCCAGCATCTGCGGCTTCTGGGTGTGAACTGGCTTACCTAAAAGTAGGTAGACTGTGTGCTGATAACATTTAAACACCAGCTCTTTGAGAGACAGAGACTGATTATGTACCATTAGTCAATTTCTGGGGTGTCAATAGTCCTGCCATAGCCAATTGCAAGGTAGAAAGTTTTAAGCTGCAAAGTGATGTGGGTGCTCACGTTGGGGAAGCTGATGAGGGCCTGGGTTGAAATGAAGTGAGCAGCTTCCTCAGGAAAACTGAGCCCCTTTGAACCTGGTTTGCTTTTCAAGCCATTGGCCTGGAAGGTTTGATTGGCAGCTCACACTGTGCCTTAAGCATGCGGAAAAAATGAAGCAGCTCTTTGTGTGGGAGTAGGGAGGCCTCTGTTCTGGGGGCTGGCTGAGTAGGATGTCCAGTACCGAGTGGGCCAGCTGCAATGGGGCGCATAGGAGCGTGTAGCTGGGCTGCCTGGGCTCAAGCCCCTGCTCTGCCTCTTTCTAACCCTGGGATCACAGAACAGCTCTCTGGGCCTCAGTTTTCCTATCTGTAAATGAGGAAAAGAGCCTCTATCTGGAAGGCATGCTGGGAGGGGTGATGGCAGTGGAGCCTGAAGTTCTTAGAAGAGGATGTGGGTGGTCCTCTCGTGTCTCGTGGCCCAGGGAGGTGACCATAGGCACTGGTCTGCTCGGTTGCCCCCTCTGTAAATGGGGCACACCACCAGGGCCCCGCCCTGGGCTGGGGGAGGCGTGACGGAGGCGTGTCCTCCTGGCTGGCCGCGTGCACTTAGAGCGCCCCTTTAGCTAGCAGCCACTCAGCACCCTGGCATCGGGCAGCCGCCCGGGGCAGGGCCTGGCGCCCCAGTAACGGTGCCCCCCACCCTCCCCTCCGCTCCCTGCTCCCCCCTCCCTCGCCAGTGCCCAGCGCGCCTCCGCGGAAGGTGGAGGCGGAGGCGCTCAACGCCACGGCCATCCGTGTGCTGTGGCGCTCACCCGCGCCAGGCCGACAGCACGGCCAGATTCGCGGCTACCAGGTCCACTACGTGCGCATGGAGGGTGCTGAGACCCGGGGGCCACCGCGCATAAAGGATATCATGCTGGCCGATGCCCAGGTGGGTGGGGCTTCGGGGCGGGGCCTGGGTGGGTGGCTTTGGGGGGGTGGGGCAGGGATGTGCCCCACCCTGTGCTCCTGCCCTCTTGCTGCTTCTCTCTCTGGCCACCCCGCTCATCTCCTCCTCTCTCCCCTGCCGCCTCTTCCCACGCTCAGTGGGAAACGGATGACACGGCTGAATATGTAAGTAGTGCCCTCCGGCCACTGGCGTGTGCTTTTTGTGGGCCGTGTCTTGCCGTGCTGTGACACCCCCTCATCCCCCACCCCCGCACGCCCGTTGTCAAAGGGTCTCCCCCTCTGGGTCCCGGATATACATCCCATTACCTCTTGGAGCTAGTAGTCTCAGTTTTCATATCGGGCAGACAGGCACAGCAGTCCCAGGAGGCACCTGCTTGGGACCCCAGGGGGTGATCTGGACACAAGACGGAGGCCTAGACCTAGAAGCCATCCATGTCCTTCTTACCGGGATGGGCCCTAGGCCCCTGGCTCGCCCCACCTGCGGTCTTCACTGCCATACCTTTGTTCACGCTGTTCCTGGAATGCCTTTCCTGCAGGGCCGACCCACTCCACCCCACTGACCCCTGTCCTACCCAGACCAGAACTGGGTCACTTTCCAACCCAGCCTGACCCTTTTATCACCTGCCTCAGCCCTCCCTGACCTAGGAATGCTCTCTGTCTAAAGTGTCCACCTCCTTTTGGCCCTTCAGTAATAAGAGGGGTCAGTGGGCCCAGGCTGGGAAAGGACCACCATTTTCATGCTTTCAAGCTTTCTCCAGAGGCCCTAAACCAGAGTCAGGATTTCTGCATGACTTCGGGCAAGTCACTGCCTCTCTCAGCTGTCTCTCAGCCTTTAGTATGGAGGCCACAGGATCTTCTGAGAGCCCCCGGTCTGATGTTAAAGTGACACCAGCCCAACCCCCTCCCATAGGGAAGTCTCAGACCCTCCCACCCACCAAGGCCCTGGCAGGGACTAAATGTGAGGCTCAGGGGTGGGAGACCCTCTGGTCATGCATCCCTGTCCCCCTTCCTCAGCTGTTGACTTGGAGATACCCCACACTCCAGGCATGCTGGACCTTGTTTGTAATGTGCATGTGTGGGAAAATTGGCATACGTTTGATGGTATACATGAACGGGTGTGTGTGCAAGTCAGTGTGCTCTGGCATTTATTAAACAAGCAGTTATTTACTGAGCACCTGCTATAGGCTAGAGCCTGTGTAAGGTGCTGTGGAAGTGACAGCTACCAAGACAGAGCTCTGAGCCTGCCCTTCCTGGGGTCACAGTTCAGTGTGGGAGAGGGACATTAATGGGAAAAAGATATAAATATATGTCTAGTTAACAGCTCTGGTGGAGGCAGGGTGTAGACAGTGGTGTAAATGTCAGCTTTCCCAAGGGGGGGTGGGGGCAGCCCTGGTCTATATGTAGCATTTGCTGGTGGTATAAATACTCCCACCATGTCAGTGTCAAGCTGCTGGCTAAATGTGCAGTAATTCTCATTCTATAGTTTTGTCCTAGAAGGTACAAGAGACAAAATAACCTTGACAGCATTGATAGTGGTTAAACATAGTAGAATAATTAGGAGGAAGAGATTGAGTATATGTATTACCTTTGGTTTTTTAATTTATTTAATTATAAGTTTATATAATTTACTTTTAAATAATAGCTTTAATAACCAGCTCACAAAATTCCTGAAAATTTAACTAGTGGTTCTCGTGAGCTGGCATTGGAAATTCCAGCACAACAGTGGTTATAGTGGAGGCAGCGGGAAGAGCCTGTGCAAAGGTCCTGGGGCAGGATCATGCCTGGGGTTGGAGGAACAGTAAAGCGGTCCTTGTAACTGGAACAGAGTGAGTGAGGGGAAGAGAAGGAAGAGGTGAGAGCAGGGAGGGGACCTGGCAGGTATTGCAGGGCTTTGTGGGCCCTGGGGAAGGACCTGGGCTTTTACCCTGAGGGTTGTGGGCTGAAGAGGGGTAGGATGTGACTCAGGTGCTCACAGGCGCCCTCTGGTGGTTGCTGCAAGGAGGACAGACTGGGAATGGGGGTGGGAGCCAGATTCCTGTAGCAGAAGCAACTAACTTCCCTATTCCAGTCAGGCTGCATGTGCCCATGTCAGCATGGACCTGCTACCTGTCAGGGTCTGTGCATGAGGTCAGGTGCATGTCTCTGCCCAAGGACCAAGGCCCCACATCCACCTTGTTTGAGCCCAGCACTGGGAGGAGGGTGGACATGGCTGGTCTCAGCTGTGGTTGCATCGCTAACCCCACCTCTGCCTACAGGAGATGATCATCACAAACCTGAAGCCTGAGACCACCTACTCCATCACTGTAGCCGCCTACACTATGAAAGGCGATGGCGCTCGCAGCAAACCCAAGGTGGTAGTGACCAAAGGAGCAGGTATGAGGTACCCCCTCCTCCAGTGGCTCCTTTGCCCCCGCAGTGTCCCTGCAGAGTTCTTGAGCCCATGTTGGGAGAGGGCATACTGGGCAGGGGAACTGCCAGAGCAAAGGGGTGGGTGCTGCTCAAGGGGCATTCGGGGTCCAGCAAGTCCAACCCCATCTCATCTTCATCACTCTCTTCCTTAGCCACTTGGCTCCGGCCAGATGCAAATAGTTAATGGCCGACTCTGACCCCCACATCCTTCTGGCTTTGCCCAGCTTCCTGGATGCCCTTCTCTGGCCTGGCTGTCTTCTCCCCATCCCTTAGGTCTTTGCTTTGTTTCTACCTCATCAGGGAAATCTTCCCCATCCCACTCCATTCCAGAGTCTTGGTTTGATACCCCTCCTAGGCCTCCCCAGCACCCTGTCATTCCCCCATCAGCTCTGATCACGCTGGGTGGGTTGTCATTTTAGGGTGCTGTGCCTGTCTTCCCAGCTGCACCATGAAGCCTCCTCTCCTGGCAGCCCTTCCTCATTTTCCCTTTCTGGCTCTTCCTGTCAGTCCCAAGGTTCTGATTTTCCCCCAGCCACAACTGAGCTGAGTAAGGAGAAAGAGACAACTGTGAACATGCAAGGGGAGGGTGTTCCAAGCAGAGGGCACAGCCCAGGCAAAGGCTCAGAGAGGGGAACAAGCTTAGTGTGTTTGAGAAACTGCAGAAAGGCCTCCATCCCACTTCCCACACCCACTCCTCTCTCTGGGACCCTCAGTGCCACACCTCTGACCACATAGCCTTGCATTGAGGCTCTACACTACTGCCAGCCCTGTCCATGTTGTTTCGTGAGCCTGGCTAGTCTGTATCCTCCAGTGTCCAGTGCCCATGTCCCCTCCTCCAAGGAGCCTCCCATGGTCTCCTCCTCTCTGACACATTGCATTAGAGCCATGCTTACTAAGCTGAACCCACTGCATACACTGTGACTGCTCATAGCACAGTCCATTAAAGGTCCTGATAAGTCCTAGAGTGGAGAAGCTTGGTTGCTCCTTTCTTTACCAGGCCCAGAAACCTTTTTTGGCACATTCGTCACTACTCAGACTGTGAGAACCATAGGGCACAGGCAGGATTTGGACACTCTTTGTGCCCCATGGATATTAATTAGGTGCCAGCAATGGACAAATAAACAAGGCAAGAAATGTATGACTCACTGACTAAAGGAGGAGATAAATAGATGAGTCCTGCTGTGAAATCTGGGGGTGTTTACCTTTATTGGGTTCTCTTGAGTCCCTGGCCTCCTTCTTGTTCCTTAGACTCACCAAGCACAGTCCTACCTCAGGGCTTTTACACTGGCTGCTCCCTCTGCCTGGAACGTTGTTCTTCCTAGACCTCCCTGCGACTTCCTCCCTCACCTCCTTCAGGTTTCTGTTTCTCATTGAGGCCTCTCTGAGACCCACTTTTCAAAATGGCAACCCTACCCCATGCTCCCAGGCTGGCAAGTAGTCACTGATGGTCACCCTGTGTCCCCGCAGTGCTGGGCCGCCCCACTCTGTCGGTGCAGCAGACCCCTGAGGGCAGCCTGCTGGCACGCTGGGAGCCCCCAGCCAGCACCACCGAGGACCAAGTACTGGGCTACCGACTGCAGTTCGGCCGAGAGGACTCATCACCCCTGGCCACGCTTGAGTTCCTGCCCACCGAGGACCACTACATGGCATCAGGAGTGCATAAGGGGGCCACATACGTGTTCCGGCTGGCAGCCCGGAGCCGAGGCGGCCTGGGCGAGGAGGCGGTGGAGGTCCTGAGCATCCCAGAGGACGCACCCCGTGGCCACCCACAGATCCTTGAGGCGGCTGGCAACGCCTCGGCTGGCACTGTCCTGCTGCGCTGGCTGCCACCAGTGCCCGCTGAGCGCAACGGGGCCATTGTCAAGTACACAGTGGCAGTCCGGGAGGCCGGTGCCCTGGGCCCCGCCCGAGAGACTGAGCTGCCGGCAGCAGCTGAGCCAGGCGCTGAGAACATGCTCACGCTGCAGGGCCTCAAGCCCGACACAGCCTATGACCTCCAAGTGCGGGCCCACACGCGCCAGGGCCCCGGCCCCTACAGCCCCCCTGTCCGCTACCGGACGTTCCTGCGGGACCAAGGTAGGCGCGGCAACCCCCACACCAGAGCCGGACCGGGCTTTGTGCCCACCCCTACCCCAGCCCCCTCCCTCTCCCCCACCCAGGTAAGTAGTCACTTTTCTGCTTCCTCGTGGATGCTCGAGGCGAGTCTGGACCCTGAGGCTCTGGCGTTGGCAAAGGTGGGACGTGCCTCAGTGGCACCACCATCCCCCCCACCCCCTTCCTCCTCTGCCTTCTCTCTGCAGCCGCGCCGTCTCCCCCAGCAGGGTCTTGGGACAGGGCCAGGCAGGGCCAGGCCAGGGCCAGGCAGGAAGGCCATGGGCACAGCGGACAACAGGGAGCGCCTGGGCCGCCCCACCCCTCCCCTGCCTCCCAGCCCACACCCAGCACTCACAGTCCTTCTCTTCTGCTCTCTCCCGCTCGGCTGCTGCCTGGCAGTCTCGCCCAAGAACTTCAAGGTGAAGATGGTCATGAAGACTTCAGTCCTGCTCAGCTGGGAGTTCCCCGACAACTACAATTCACCCACGCCCTACAAGGTGTGGCCACCTGGGGGGCGGGGGGGCTGGGCCTGGTGTGGGGGCTTGGCCAGTGTTAGGGCTTGGTCTGGAGTTGAGGCTTGTTGGGGTGGTATTGGGGTTTGGATGGCCTCAGGGCTGGGCAGTCCTGGGCTTCCCTGGGGACTGAGGCTCAGTCTGGACTCAAGGGGGAATCTTGGGCCAGGGCTCCTCAGGGATTAGGGGTCAGATTGGGACTTGGCTGGGATTGAGGCTATGTCTGAGGTTGGGGTTGAGTTTTAGGGCCAGGGTTCAGTCGGGACTGGGGCTCAGTCAGAGTTGGGGCTCAGTTGGCATTAAGAATGAATCTGGGGTTGGGGTTCATTCTGGGATTAGGGCTTAAAGTTGGGACTCAGATGGGACTGAGATTTCGTCTGGGATTAGGGCTCAGTAACGACTGAGACTCAGAGTTGGGGTTCAGCCTGGGACCAGAGCTCAGTTGGGATTAAGTCTCAATCTGGGACCAGTTCAGCAGAGACTGAGGGCAGAGTCTGGGTCGGGGTCAGCCCAGAACTGCACTGAGCCACCCTGGCCCACAGATCCAGTACAATGGGCTCACACTGGACGTGGACGGCCGCACCACCAAAAAGCTCATCACGCACCTCAAGCCCAACACCTTCTACAACTTCGTGCTGACCAACCGCGGCAGCAGCCTAGGCGGCCTCCAGCAGACAGTCACCGCCTGGACCGCCTTTAACCTGCTCCACAGCAAGCCCAGCGTGGCCCCCAGGCCCAATGCCGATGGCTTCATCGTGGTGCACCTGCCTGATGGCCAGAGCCCGGTGCCCGTCCAGTACGCATGACACCCAAAATCCCCAGGATTCCTCACACACCCTCATCAGCCAGCCATGTGACCTTTCTGGGCCTCAGTTCCTCACCTGTCTATGAAATGGGGATTACCTCAGCCCCATGTTGTGTGGTTCCCCTGTGCTTCTCCCGGGAAGTCACTAAATGTGGCCTTCTGTCTGCCTCTCCATTTTCTGAGACCCCTGTGTGCCTGACCTACTGGTTTTGGGCTCCCAGATTGGAGACCAAATGGACTGTCAGCCCCTTGCTGTGGCAGTAAGGGCAGAGGATTGAGGGCTACAGAAATGTGTGGGCATGGAAGCTGGGACCGCCCACTCACCCCCAGGCAGCATCTCTGTCTGGTCATGCCCATAGATAGCTCCTTCTGACTCTTTGTCTTGTGACAGGAACTACTTCATTGTGATGGTGCCGCTGCGCAAGTCTCGTGGTGGCCAGTTCCTGACCCCACTGGGCAGCCCAGAGGACATGGACCTAGAGGAGGTGAGGGCTGGGACCCAACCTGCAGGGGACAGACACGTTCCAGCTGTCATGAGCCTAGTTGATCCCAACGGGGCTCTGAGCAGGCCACACTTGTTTCCATAGCTGATCCAGGACATCTCCCGGCTACAGCGGCGCAGCCTGCGGCATTCACGCCAGCTCGAGGTGCCTCGGCCCTACATCGCGGCTCGTTTCTCCATGTTGCCTTCCACCTTCCAGCCTGGTGATCAGAAGCAGTATGGTGGCTTTGACAACAGAGGCCTGGAGCCAGGCCACCGATATGTTCTCTTTGTGCTTGCTGTGCTGCAGAAGAGTGAGCCTGTAAGTCCTGAATGATGTCTGCCCACCTCCATCCACACTCCTCTCTGTGTGAGGCGGTCCCCAAAGTGGCCTCAGCCCCTGGGGTGCTGACCTCAGAGCCAGACACAGATCCAGCTTCCTGGACAGATGGAAGTTGAGGGAGTCCCAAGAGGAAGGTGTGTTAGAGGAAGGAACTTGGTAACTGGGGCTTTACCCAGAAGCGTAGGAGTTTAACTCAAGAAGCCCCCCCACCCCCACCAGAGTTTGCATGTGCGAAGGTCTGTAGGTACAAGAGGAACAGAAAGGATTTCAGAGTGGCTGAAGCATAGAGGGAACAGGGCAAACACCACAGTGGCAAGGGCCAACCCATGCAGGCCGCCACCAGGGTCCATTTTCTTGGGAGCCAAAGAGTTTATAGAGTAGGGGAGGGACAGAGACCCATATGGCCACCGTGAGGAGGATGGGCACTGATGGAGCTTCTCTCCGCCCTGTGCTTGCAGACATTTGCAGCCAGTCCCTTCTCAGACCCCTTCCAGCTGGACAACCCAGACCCCCAGCCCATCGTGGACGGCGAGGAGGGGCTCATCTGGGTGATCGGGCCCGTGCTGGCTGTGGTCTTCATCATCTGCATCGTTATTGCCATTTTGCTCTACAAGAAGTGAGTCCCTGGCACCCCCTGCTTGACAGAGTGGAGGATTTCCTGGAAAAGGAGGGCGTTTGGGAAAGGTCCAGAGAAGTGTCATCACAGATCTTCATGGAAGCTTTCTGTGGTATAGATAGGGAAACTGAGGCCCAGAGGTTACACCACTTGATCAAAGTCCCACAGCCTGGGAAGTGGCAGGACTGGGTTGACAGGCCAGTGACTTGGCTCCTCTTAAGCTCCACACTCCACTCAGTAAGAAGACTTGGGGGAGAGGCTGTCTCTGTTCAGTTTAATGAAGGTAGTGATTGTAGTGGCCACGTGGGACATGTCCCAGCTTAGGGAGGGAGGATGGTGGACCCAGCAGAAAATATCAGCCTCAGTTTCTGGATGAGACCAAGGCTCAGAGAGGTTTAGAAAGCCACCCACCATCACAGAACAGGCCCTCTATGGCCAGCCAGCACACCCTCACCTGTCTTCTTTTTCCTCCTCACCTGTGTCTACTTTTGGGAGCAGCAAACCTGACAGGTAAGAACTGGCCCTGCCCTCTAGAAGCCTAAGGCTGCGGGCTAGGAGGGAGAATGGAGTGGTGCTGAGCCCATGGGATGGGGGGTGTCTGACTACTATAGTGGGTTGCACATGTGTGTGTGCATGGTCCTGGGAATCCTGACCATGTGGACACAAGGTCCCTGTCCCACCAACTGGGTTACGTGTTCTTGTTGCCTGGAGTGCATTCACTCACTGATTTTTCCTCTTCCCCCATGAAGTAAACGGAAGGACTCAGAGCCCCGCACCAAATGCCTACTGAACAATGCTGACCTTGCCCCCCACCACCCCAAGGACCCCGTGGAAATGAGACGCATTAACTTCCAGACACCAGGTATGTGCTTATCCCAGGTGCCAGGGACAACACTGAGGGGGAGGGGAAGCTGCGTCCTGGCAACCCTCACCTGCCCTGTCCAGCTGTGCTTGGTGCAGTTCAATTCCTGGTTCCCAAACTCCTACACGGATCCAGGCTGGGAACTCAACTGTTGGTTCTACTCACAACCAAATGAGACTTTTGAAACGTTGCATTTAACCAGTGGTTGCTGTCTCCTGTGGGGAGGCCATCGGAAAACCACATCCCTTCCCCATTTCTTCTGGCGGAAAGAGCTATGCTTCTGTTCACACCTCTAGTCTTAAGACCTCTTGGCTTTTTCCCACCCTCCCCTGGATGTGCTCCTAGCAAGGCACAGAAGTTAGGCCTCCCACATGCCCTCTCTTCCTCCATGGCCACAGATGCTCGTGCTCCTGCCTCCAGACAGCTCCCTGTAGGTGAATGGGGTGCAGCTGAAGTCACCTCGTAGGAAACTGAATCAAGGTCTTGTCCTTGATCGTCTTCATGTACAGCGAACCACACACACCCCCGTCTCCCCCCTCTTAATGGGCTCATGCCAGCTGCTTCCAGCCAAATAAGGAATATCTCACGTAGCGGATGGCTGCTGTTCTCCTTATGAGCTCATGGTGTGGTTACCTCTGTCCCGCTGCCTGCACTTGGTCTGCACTTCCTGTATCAGAACAGGTTCACGTTAACTCTTGTTTCCAGCCACATGGAGACGTGAAACATTTGCACGTCACTGGCGGCTGCAGTCTGCACAAGGGCCCGCTTGCCGCTCCTTGTGGCTGCCTCTTTCTGCTGCCGGACTGGCCCACGTCAGCTCTCTCTTTACCCAGATGAGGATTTTGCGCCTTTATATTGACCCGGTGGCTGCAGCCTCCATCAGGGACCCCGAAAGGTCTCCTGTGGCACCTCTAAAGTACTCCCTTCTCTTTCCTCTCACATCAGTTGTTTCTCCCCAGATGAGGATTAAACACGTGTTTAACGCATAGCTGCCCCCCCCCCCCAAGTTCACGGCATGGGTCCTTTCTCTGCCCTCAGGTTTCTCCCTCACCATCCGCATCTTTCTCCAAAATCCCCGCTCCCGACCCCACCAAGGGGATACAAGGCCTGGTTGGTGTGGGGTCACATGTTGACAGAAGAGCCTAAAAGTCATGGCTAAACATGGGGCAGAGGAAACACAGCAGCTACGCTAGGTCTCAGGCAGGGCCCGGCAGCCGTGTGTCCCTCGTTGTTGAAGTCGCTCTGCCCTTTGCGTCTGTCTGTCTGTCGGCAAGGGGTGGGGGAGGCGGGGCCACCGCGGGTTTTCATTTATTTATTGTTTGCTGTTTCTGCAGATTCGGGCCTCAGCAGCCCCCTCAGGGAGCCGGGGTTTCACTTTGAAAGTTAGTTCCTGTGTCTTTCTGTTCTCGGCTCCCTTCCCTCCCGCCCCCTGCCCCCCCGTTTGTTTTCATCTTTGGTTTTCCATGCTGCCACCTCTCTCTCTGCCCACCTGTCCTGCGCTGGCTTCTGGGGGCGGGGTACGGGGTGTCTGGTCTATTGTGCCCTTAGGGCGCTGGTTGTGACTGTGTATGTATGGGGGGTGGGAACAGGGGTGTAGGAGAGACACACACATACATACACACATACATACATACGAACAGGAGCCCACCTGTGTGATGGGCAGGGAGAACCACCAGGCAAATGGACATCAGCCTCAGACCCCATAGAGGTGGGCTCTTGGGGGACACCCGGGGACCCCACTCAGAACAACAATTACTTATTGCTGGCCTGGCAATGTTGGAGCCATTTAACACTGGTGGCCCGTAGCTGCGGAGCGTGTGTGTGAGCACATGCGTAGTGCTGGCCTGGGCATGGGAGGGGTCTGACCAACCCAGATTCCAGGAAAAAAGAGCCAGACCCCTCCACTGCCTCCAGTCATCCCCAGGGGGTTCTGAAGGTCAGGGCTGTCACCATCCCACGTACTAGATAGAAAACTGCCCTCGGAGTCAGGGTCTGCGTGCACCTGCCCCAAGCTGGGGCACTGCAAGATGGGGACACACGTGTGTCTCCTCTGACCCGTGTTTCCCCTGCAGTCCCTCAACTCTACCTGGCAGAGGACTTTTTAGGCCTTGTGATCCCAAAGGGTAGACAGGAGTGGTCATCTCCCACCCCAGGGAATAATGTCTCTGCATTTCTGCTTCTTCATTTCTGTGTCACCCGCCTGCTTCCTGCCACGAGGCACTAGGAGCTTGAAGTCTGTCTTCCAGGGTGACCCTCCCCCAGCTGGGTTGGGGACGGAGCGGGAGGACAGTGTGAGCAGGGGTGTCGGGCTTGGCCAGGAGCCACAGCCTCTGATGCTCCACTCAGACCCTCAGGCCTGGGGTCCCCACCCCTGCCCTGCCCTCTGACTGCAGCCCATCCACTGTAGACTCACACTGTCGGGCACCCCCCACCCCCCGGCCTGGCCCCCCCCAACTCCCCCCATGACCAGCCCGCACTGGCGGGGTCTGCTCTTCCTGCAGGCATGCTCAGCCACCCGCCAATCCCCATCTCAGACATGGCGGAGCACACGGAACGCCTCAAGGCTAACGACAGCCTCAAGCTCTCCCAGGAGTATGAGGTGAGCTGGGCCCCGCCTCCCGTCCCCTTGGGCCCTCTGAGGCCCTGCTGACACCCCCCGCCTCCCCCTTCCCCACAGTCCATTGACCCGGGCCAGCAGTTCACGTGGGAGCACTCCAACCTGGAGGTCAACAAGCCCAAGAACCGCTACGCCAACGTCATCGCCTACGACCACTCGCGTGTCATCCTCCAGCCCATTGAAGGTAACGTGGGGCCCAGACTCCATCTTGCCCTTCCTCGTCCCCCGGGTAGCCCACAGACCCCACGCCTCCTCTCAGCCACCGGGCAGGGCCAGCATGGACAAGCTAGGGGACAGAAGGGACGCTGAAGCCTGGTTCTGGTCTCAGGCCTTGTCCAGCACCAGCCAGAGGCCACTGGGAATTTTTAGATACATATTTAACTGATGGCGACTATCCATGACATGCTTCCATCTATCACTCTACATCACTAGTTCTCAACTGGTTCAATTCTGCCACCCAGGAATGTTTGGCAGTATCTGGGGACATTTTTGTGGTCACAAGTTGGAGGAGGGGGTTGCTAGTGTCATCTAGAGGGTAGAGGCCAGGGAGGCTGCTCAGCTCCCTGCAGTGCATGGGACGGCCCCAGCACAGAGAGCGACCGGTCCCAATGGCAGCAGTGCTGAGGTCATGATGTCCCCAAGTCCATGCCCCACAATTTCCTTGGGCACAGATTGGGGCACCCCAGGAGGGCCTCTGGGTGGGCTCCATGGAGCCAGCCTAGGACAGGGCACCCCCACTGATCTCTGGCTTCCCACCCTGGCCATAGGCATTGTGGGCAGTGATTACATCAACGCCAACTATGTGGATGGCTACCGGCGGCAGAACGCATACATAGCCACGCAGGGGCCGCTGCCCGAGACCTTTGGCGACTTCTGGCGTATGGTGTGGGAGCAGCGCTCAGCTACCATCGTCATGATGACACGGCTAGAGGAGAAGTCACGGGTGAGGCCTGGAACCCGCCGTGCCCAAGTCCCCAGCCAGTCCCTGCTCACACTCACCTCTGTCCTCTTGCCCGGCACAGATCAAATGTGATCAGTACTGGCCTAACAGGGGCACGGAGACCTATGGCTTCATCCAGGTGACACTGCTGGACACTATTGAGCTGGCCACGTTCTGTGTGCGGACATTCTCCCTACACAAGGTAGGACCTAGGCCAGGCTGGAGACTGTGGGAGGGGTAATTGGGGTGGTGGAGGAAGAGAGGGCCCCACCTTCTACCCTGGGAGCTCCCCATCAGGCAGAGATAAGCATATTGACTCAGGCTGACCACATTATCATGAAGCCCACTTGATGCATGGGGAGACTGAGGTTCAGAGCAGGGCACCTCGTGTCTGGTCACAGCAATAGGACAAAACCTGAGGAACCCAACTTAGCAATGAATCTGTTATCCTTTTGCCATCAGTCACATCGCAGGTGTTACCTGCCCCCTTATCCTCTGACGAGGTCCTGGCAGAGTCTGAGCCCTACCCTTAAGGTACCTTGAGTCTTGGGTAGAACACCTAACCGGAGAGATCCTGCTAGCCTTAGGCAAAGGTAACCCTCAGATAGTATTTAACTGAAGGCTGCTCCATAATATGATTCCCTTCATCTTCTACATCAGTGGTTCTCGGTTGCAGCAGTTTGCAACCCAAGGGGCATTTTTATTGTCATGATGGGGAGAGGAGGTGCTACTAGCACCCTGGTGCTCCCTACACCCCAGTCAGGTCCTCTCTCAGCATTAAGCACACGCCTGCCCCACATGCCAGAAAACGGAGTTGATGGACAGGAAGAGGGAGTACTGTTCTTAGTTCATCCACATGCAGCAGGCACACGCTGTGTGTGCCACCCCGACCTGGGCACTGGACACAGCGAGGCCAAGGCAGACAAAATGCCCTGACCTTGTGCTCAGTGGACAAGACACAGACAAAAGACGTGAAAATAACAAAGCTTTTCAAGTGAAACTTATTAGGGTGGCATTGGTTGATAATAATGTTGCCTAAGTTTCAGGCATTATGTCTTTACCACACGGTGTTTCTGTATTTCATCATGTGCTTACCACCTGAGGCCTCGTCTCCTCTGTCACATGAACTTGACATTATCCTCATGTCCTCCTCCCAACCCTCTCCCCTCTTATAACCACCTTGCTGTTGTCTGTGTCTGCAAGTTTGTTCATTTGTTGCTCATACAGTTCTTGTTCTTTTCCGTCTGACTTCACTGAGCATAATATTCTCAAGAAGTTATAATTTGACTTTATTGTTAAAGTTATTCTTAAACATGCTTTATGCCGTAGTTTTATTAGTTTGGGTTAATCGTATGGCCATGGTGGCTGGCACGAAATTTACCAACCCTGAGAAGCATAATTTGGTCGAACTTTCGTTCATGGCCTAATTTTTATCCATCCATGTTGTCACAAATGGCAGTAGTTCATCTTTTCTAATGGCCGAGAAGTGTTCCATCGTATACACGTACCACATCGTCTTTATCCTCCATCCTTCAGAGGACACTTAGGTTGCTTCCATGTCTTGACCACCATGAATAATGTTGCAGTGAACACAGGGGTGCATATATCTTTAAGTGTGTAAGTGTTAATCAAATTTTGGGGGTCAATACCCACAAGAGGGATTGCTGGGTCATACAGCAGCTCCTTAATTTTTTGAGGAACTTCCATACTGTTTTCCACAGTGTCTGTACCGGTTTACATTCCCACCAGCGGTGTGTGAAGGTCCCTTTCTCTCCACACCCTCTCCTACACTTGTTATTTCTGTCTTGTTGGTAATAGCATTTCTCTCATAGCTAGGGAAGTTGAACAGCTTTTCATGTGTCTGTTGGCCATCTGTATGTATTTGGGAAATTGTTCAGGTCCTCTGTCCATATTTTAATCAGATCAGTTTTTTGTTGTTGAGTTGTACAACGAGTTCTATATATATTTTGGATATTAGCACTTTATTAGAGTTATCACTTGCAAATACCTTCTCCCATTCGGTTGGTTGCCTTTTTGTTTTGATGATGGTTTCTTTTGCTGTGTGGAAGCTTTTTAGTTGGATGTGGACCCACTCATTTATTTTTTCTTCTACTTCCCTTGCCTGTGGGGGAGGAGAGGTCAAGTTCATAAAAACTTCTCTGAGATCAAGGTCCAAAAATGACAAGAAATCTTACATGTAGGATTAAAATAAAGCAGTGGAGAAGAATAGAATGTGTAATGGGGGAGCTGGAGGGAGTGAGGAAAGGGGCCATGAGGAGATATGGGGAAATAGCATTCCAGGCAGAGGGCACAGCTAGTGCAATGGCCCCGGGGCAAGACTGTGCTTGGTGTGTTGGAGAAACAGTGAAAAGGCCATGTGGCTGGGGCCGAGTGAACACTGGGGAGAGAGGGAGCAGCTGAGGGCAGGGAGGAGATGGGGCAGGTTGTGCAGGGCTTCTGGGCAATGGGGAGGACTGCTGCTCCCTGGCTGCTATGGGAGGAACAGACTGGGGGTGACGCCAGTAGACTGAAGGGACCAGGGAAGCAGTGACACTGATGCCGTCCCAGGGTGATGATGGCATGGACCATGGTGACTACCATGAGGAGGGTACAAAGTGGGCAGGTTTGGGATAGACTTCGGGCTTTTTTGTTTTTTTTGTTTTGTTTTTATTGAGTTTAGAGAGTGAGTGGAAGAGTGAGAGAGAGACATCGATTTGTTTCACTTATTTATGCATTTACTGTACGTGCCCTGACCAGGGATCAAACCCGCAACCTTGGTGTATCAGGACAACACTGACCAACAGAGCTGCCTGGTCAGGGCTGGGACAGACTTTGAAGGTGGTCAAGTAGTGTTGGCTGGTGTGCTGGATGTGCAGGAGTTGGGTCAAGGGTGACTTTTAAATTCTGTTAAGAGCACCTGGAAGGAAGGCACCACCATCAGCTGAGGTGGAAGGAGCAGGCTGAGGGAGAAAGTTGGGGCACAGTGTTGCCTGCATCATGTGAGACATGACATTTCCACATGGACACTTCTCTGTGCGCAGGGGGCAGATGGCCACCCGCATCAGATGCTCAGGGGCGCAGTGGTTGGAGGGGTGTGTTAGGTGTCCTGCACGTGGACTGCGGTGACAGGTGGTCTCCCTGTGGCTCCTAGAACGGCTCCAGTGAGAAACGTGAGGTCCGCCAGTTCCAGTTCACAGCATGGCCAGACCACGGGGTGCCTGAGTACCCAACACCATTCCTGGCTTTCCTACGGAGAGTCAAGACCTGCAACCCCCCAGATGCTGGCCCCATTGTGGTCCACTGCAGGTATGCTGGCCCCATCCTTCACACCCAGCTCCTATCTGCACCTCATTCTCCACATCCACCTTGGCCCCTCTCCCACGGGGCGCCTGGTCACCGCATCTGTCCCCACAGCGCTGGCGTGGGCCGCACTGGCTGCTTTATTGTCATCGATGCCATGCTGGAGCGGATCAAGCCAGAGAAGACCGTGGATGTATACGGCCACGTGACACTCATGCGGTCCCAGCGCAACTACATGGTGCAGACTGAGGACCAGTACAGCTTCATCCACGAGGCCCTGCTGGAGGCCGTGGGCTGCGGCAACACGGAAGTGCCTGCCCGCAGCCTCTATGCCTACATTCAGAAGCTGGCCCAAGTGGAGCCTGGCGAGCATGTCACTGGCATGGAACTTGAGTTCAAGGTGGGAAAGGCTGTGGAGGCTGCTGTGGGTGGGATAGGGGAGGGGCTGAGGAGTGGGAGACTGAAGTCACCCCTAACAATGGGGACCAGAAATTGGGGTTGGTTTTCCCCTGCCTACTATTCCAGTCTTTGCACTCTGGGTGGAGGCTGTTTGAATGGCAAACCCTGTCCCCTTGTCCCTACAGCGGCTGGCCAACTCCAAAGCCCACACGTCTCGCTTCATCAGTGCCAACCTGCCCTGTAACAAGTTCAAGAACCGCCTGGTGAACATCATGCCGTACGAGAGCACGAGGGTCTGCCTGCAGCCCATCCGGGGGGTGGAGGGCTCCGACTACATCAACGCCAGCTTCATCGACGGTTACAGGTGCCTCACCTTTGCCTGACCCCAGAAGGGTCCCTGCGCGACCTCCATTCTTGCTTGGGAGGCAAAGCTGCAGAGATACTGCCAGCCGCGTGCAGCCCCAGCTGAGGCGGAGGGAACCTTCCCGGGGCTGCTGTCTGTGACGTGGTCCCACCTTTCCTCCGTATCAGTGGTTCTCAATTGCAATGGTCCTGCAGCCGGGAGGCTTGGCACTGTCTAGGGACATTTCTGGTGGTCATGATTTGACTGTGTAGGGGAATAGCTACTCTTGGGTAGCGTGGGTGGAGTCCAGGGATTTTGCCCAGAACAATGCCCCATCACAAAGAACGGTCCGGCCTTGAGTAGCAGCAGCACTGACGCTGAGAGTCTACAGCCAAGGAGGGTGCCCAGGCGGGGGTCCCGCTGTGCCGAGGCCTGGGCGTGCAAGAGGGCTCGGCCTGTGCAAACAGCTGAAAGGAGTTTACTGGCACTAAACTTCTAGAGCAGGAAGGCAGGGGAGGCAAGTGGACAGTTCTGCGAGCTGGAATGTATCTTGAGGGTGACGGCTTCCCCATTTGCTAAATGAGACTGTTGGGGGAGGGCTGAATAAGATGGGGAGGGAGATAGTCCCATGGTGAGCTGTTCCCAAGAGGGAAAGCGTGTGGCAGGTGTGGCTGCGTGGCTGCTCCTGACCCTTCAGGCAGCGCTGAGCCAGCTCCAGGCCTAGGCCCAGGCCTCCCACAAGCCCTGGACTTTCACACACCCCGCCCCCGCAGGCAGCAGAAGGCCTACATTGCAACGCAGGGGCCGCTGGCAGAGACCACGGAGGACTTCTGGCGCATGCTGTGGGAAAACAACTCGACCATTGTGGTGATGCTGACCAAGCTGCGGGAGATGGGCCGGGTATGCAGGGGCCAAGGAGAGAGGGCAGGGGACCGGCAGGGACCCAGACAGCGCTGACCACAGATTCCATCCCCTTGATAGGAAAAATGTCACCAGTACTGGCCAGCTGAGCGATCCGCCCGCTACCAGTACTTCGTGGTGGATCCAATGGCAGAATATAACATGCCACAGTACATCCTGCGAGAATTCAAGGTCACAGACGCCCGGGTGAGTGTGGGGACAGATTGGCAGCAGGGGCTAGAACCCAGACTGGGCTCAGTGTTTCCCTGGTGACCTGAAGAGGGCTACCATAGTTGGGGGTAGAGGCAAAGGCCCAGGGGTAGGAATAAACACGAACGCTTGGGAGGAAAAAGAGTGAATTGACCAGCTGACCAATCACTCCTACCACCAAGTGGGCAGAAGGGAGGACCATGTCCGTGTGCTGACCCCATAATGTCTCCATTGGAGCATGTATAACACCGCTCACTAGGGAATATTGCCCAAGGGGCTTATGTAAGAGGGAGTGAGTGGGGTGTCCCCTGGAAGCAGCAGCCTATGGAGGTAGTGCTAGGGGGCTGAAGGCGGACTGGGGAGGTCTGGTGGGTGGCGGTGCTGGGCGGTGGAGGCTGGAGCCGCGGGATGGAAAGGTGGTGGGCAGCGGGGGTTGGTGTTGGGACTTGGCACCGTGGGGCAGGGAGAGATGGGAAAGCAGAGCGGACGGTGGTGGCCGTTGAAGACTTAGTGGAGGACGGCGGGAACAGGAGGAAGGGTAGGTATTGGGTGGTAACTGATGAAGAGGGACACTGGAAGGTGGCCCTTTTGGGTGACAGAGGATCAAAGTTGGTGGCAGAAGAGGGGATAGGAGAAGGCAGAGCCAGGACTATGGGCGTTGGGAACAGGCAGTCAGGATGTTGCCAGTGGCTGATGGAGCAAATGACATTACTGGTCCTAGTGCTGGGTGGAGTAAGGTGATGCCTTTGCATTGGTGGGATGTGGGGTTGAGAAGCAGTGGAAGATGGTCCTGTTGGCTGGTGGAGGAGGGGGACGGGAACGTGTGGATAGCGAGGGGACAATGCCGGGGGGACATGCCCTACAGGCCGGTGAGGGTGAGGTGCTACCAGCAGTGGGCGGAGGAAGAGGAGATGGAGAAGAGCCAGGGGGGTGGAGGGCGAAGAGAATCAATGGAAAATGACTCCAAAAGTAAAGAAGCATGAGCATTCGGTGGCAGCAGACAGCGCTCCGGATGGTCCAGGACAGAGGAGGACGGGACTGGAGACGGAAGTGTTCGTGGTGGAGGGGGGAGGCCTTTAGGGTAAGATGGCACCATTTTGCGGTGGAGAATGTGACTGGAAAAGTGGGGCTGGAGAACGTCAGGGGCAGATGCTTCTCCTGGGGGGTGAGGAGCGATGACGACTAGTGACGGCTTGTGGACATGGGCACCGTTGGGTCATGACGCGTGAAAGACGGCAGAGGGAGAGGCTGTCAGGTGGTGGGAAGCTAGTGGCGAGAAGGCACCTGAGTGGCGGGGGCTGGGGGACGTTGGTGGCCGGTGACACCACTGGATGATCGGGAGTTACAAGTTGCTAGCGGTGGGTGGTAAGGTGGAGGTGGTGAGGGGTGGTGAGTACAGTTACCCCCACTTACCCGTGGGGAGCGCATCTCAGCGCCCACGCTGGGTATCTGAGGTGGCGGACAGTACTGAACCTTGTGCAGACGAGGGTTTTCCCTGTACCCATGTACCTGTTGTGATGTTTAATGTGCAAATTAGGCACAGTAAGAGACTAACAACAATAGCTGATAGTGAAAGAAAACAGTTGTAACAACATACTGTAATAAAGTTATGTGAGTGGTGCTGGGGCCAATAGGAAGTAAAATGAGGGCCACTGGAGCACAAGCGCTGTGGGGCCGCCGCCACAACGGCTCCAAGTGACTAGCAAGCGGGGAGCGTCTGCAGCCTGGGCCCGCCGCCCGGGGGGTGACTCGTGCCAGGCAGGACGGCGCGAGATTTCTCCACGCTGTTCAGAATGTCACACACCATTTAAAACACAGTAGATGGACAATTCCAGAGGTAAACAACTGATGTTTTGGACCATGGCTGACTGCAGGGAACTGAAACCATGGAAAGCGAGACTGCAGAGAAGGGGGTGCCGTTGCCGTCAGCGGTGGGGGGTGAGGAATCAGGCAGCCAGGGAAGGGCGGAGGGTGATGGAAGACAGCGGGTTAGAGCAGCGGGTGCGGGAAGGTAGCGCTGTTGGGTGGCGCAAGGCTCAGGCACTGAGACTGGTTCGCGCTGGCGGAGGAGGGCGCCATTGGGTGAGGAGGGAGGGAGGGTGGTTTGGGGCGCTGTGAGGGCAGGGCGCCTGGGGCCATGGAGGTGGGATGGTGGTGCGGGATGGAGGGCTGCAGAGAACGCTGGTGTTGGGACTGGAGACGTGAGAGAGGAGCGTTGAGCGACGGGGGTGGACAGTGGCCACGCCAGCTGGTGTCGTTGGATGGTGGCAGCAGAAGATGGTGGAGGAGGGTGGTGCTGGCCATGAGGCCAGAACGTCTCAATGATAGATGGTACCACTGGAGGGTGAAGGCCAGTGAGTCCTCAGGGCGGCTGGGAAGGGTGACGGATGGGACTAGAGGCTGGCGGGAACGGAAGGCAGCGTGACCGCCACTGACCTTATGAGCAAGACTGGGTGCGTTTTCTTTCCAGGATGGCCAGTCCCGGACTGTTCGGCAGTTCCAGTTCACGGACTGGCCGGAACAGGGTGTGCCAAAGTCAGGGGAGGGCTTCATTGACTTCATCGGCCAAGTGCACAAGACAAAGGAACAGTTTGGCCAGGACGGCCCCATCTCCGTCCACTGTAGGTGAGCTGCTCCCTGAGCCAGCCCGTCCACATGCCCCTCCAGTCTGAGCTATTTCCTGGCTGGGTAAACTGAGGCCTAAGGACGAAAACCACCAGCCTCAGGCAGTCCAGTCGGGGATATGTTCGTGCCTGGGGAACTGGGGGCTCCAGACTCCCTGCACCTGAACTGCCGTCTCCCTCCCACAGTGCCGGCGTGGGCAGGACTGGCGTCTTCATTACGCTCAGTATTGTGCTGGAGAGGATGCGATATGAAGGTGTGGTGGACATCTTCCAGACAGTGAAGATGCTGCGGACCCAGAGGCCGGCCATGGTGCAGACGGAGGTGAGGGGGGTCAGGGAAAGGAGGCCTGGCCTCTACTCTGTCGCCCGAGCCTCAGCTCCTCCTCTGTGATGTGCTTGTGAAAAGGAGGACTTCAGTGCCTCCTGCTTTGGGTGGGAAAGGGGTCAGTCAACTCTTGACCCAAGAGTAGCTTGAAGTCCAGAGCTGAGAAGTGACCCTTGGACTGGACGGAGAAGGACAGAGAAGGGCCCATTCTAGTCCTGAAGTCACTGCAAGTTGATGGCTCAGCCAAGACCCTAATATAATATAGGCCACAGTCTAAAGTCCCACTGCTCCCCAGGTGGGGAAATGGAAGCCAGAGTGGGGTGGGTCCTCCCTGCAGTCACACTCTCACTGGGCATATCAACAGTGTCCTCCCCTCCTGTCTCAGGAGAGACAGAGCTGGTGCCACGGACTCCTGGCCTGGAGGGGCGTGTGGACGGGCTGGCTAAGCAGCCACGTCTTAAAAGATATGTACGACCTGTAGGCAGAGAGGAGAGGGCATTTGGGGTGCAGGGTCCACCCATGCAGGTGGCAGCTCCTGGGGGGCCACAGGGAGCCCTGAGAGGCTTCAGTGCAGGAGGCACTGACGGAGCCCTGTTCCCCTCCTCTCCCGCAGGACGAGTACCAGTTCTGTTACCAGGCGGCTCTGGAGTACCTGGGAAGCTTTGACCACTATGCAACCTAAAGCCATGGTCACCCCGGCCCAACTCCACCGGCTCCAGATGCCTCTGCCCGGGCTGGGTGGGCCCCTGGAGGCCTGGACCCCTGGTGGCGGCGTTTCTGCACGGTCTCTGGGGACGACAAGGCCCCCAGCAACCTCCCTGGCACCAGCCGCTGCCTTGAAATACTTGCCACATTCCTCGTTTCCTTCTGATTCCAAAACGAGCAAGTCCAGGGTGGGGGGAGGGGGGAAGGTGATCAAATGGGGGTTTTCCCCAGAACCAGAGGAGGGCGGGGGCCCTGACCCCCTTGCCCCCCACCTCCAGGGAGTTTCCAGCCCTGCATCAGTACCGGGCTGGAGGGGGGCCAGAATTCAGCTTTTTTTTTTTTTCCCCAAACTCCGTGTAACTGTATCCAGTGACATTTCTTTTTTTTTAAATAGCGTATTTTTTTCCAATTTTTTTTAAAAGAAGAAACAAAAAAAGTGACTTGCCAGTCAATGAATTTAAAAAAAAAAAATTGCTTATTCCTGTTATCTTCACAGTCTATTTTTTCACTGTAGAAGCGTCCTCGTGTGATGGCTGCATCCGCTCTGACAGCTGTCCTGTGCTGGCGTGTTTCTTTTTCCTGCCATTGGAAGCTGTTCCTCACTCCTGTTTCTTTTTTTCTTTTTCTTTTTTTTAATGATTAAATTCTCAGACATATCAAGGACAGTTCTGAGGGTGGGGTGGTGGAGGGTGGGCACTCGCCACCAGAGATGGCAGCAGCCTGCCTCTCGGCAGCCTGAGCCCCCACCACGCGCCCCCGCGGAGGAAGAATGAACAGAACAGGAGATTCCGCCTCTTCAGGGAAGAGAGGCTGTGTGCTGCCCCGGTTCGGGGAGCCTTTCCCCCTGGGACTATGGGGCAAAAGCAGAAAAGACAGTACCCCCACCCCGGAGCAAGTGAGTTTTTCTCTTTGTACAAGAGCAGATCTGCCGTTGCTCTCGCCACTGTTTATTCAAACGGAAGCAGCTGGGTGGTTTTCCCACCTCTGTGTATGTAGATATATCAACTTTGTATTAAAGGAAGATGGTCTGAACCCGGTCGTTGGTGACGTCTTTGTCATGCCCCTGTCCGTCCCATTTTGTCCTGGGGCTGGCAGGGGCCTGGAAAGCTGAGGTGTCATTCTGTCCTATAACAGTCCAATGAGGAGTGGGGCCCAGAGAGGTGGCGTTGCTGGTCCAAGATCACACAGTGTCTAGGGGCCACGCTGGCATTTGAACCTAGAACCCAAGTTCTGGCCCTACAGGGGCTCTCATTGGTAGTAGTTGTTCCTGTTGATTGTAGTGTGACCACCATTGAGCGTCTACCAGGATCCAGCTCTCTGAGGTGGACGTCATCAGCCCGATTTACAGATGAGGAAACGGGCTCAGACTGGGGCAGCAACTAACCCAAAGTCACACACACACTTTGGAATGGAGCTGGGATTCATACCCTGGTCAGTCTCAGCCACAGGCAGGCTGCCTTCCCCAGAAGGGCCCATGATGGAGCTGAGTTTACTCAACGAACCACTGGGTTGGGCACACTGTTCTTACCCAGTGAGTGAGCCCATGCTCAGAGTCAGACTCAGGGGATGGAGCGTGAGCCACTTCCTATCTCTACCCCACAGGAGCCAAAGATGAGATGGAAGATTCCCCACCCATGGTCACACAGGGCTCCAGGGACCAGAAGGGGTGGTCTTGGTGAGGACAGGGGCCCATCCTAGGAAGGGGTGAGGTCACCCCTTTTGGAAACCAGATCCAGTAGTCAAAACTACATATATATAGAGATGTGACTAATATTAGTAAACTTACTCAAATAAGTTGATCAAACCCTGTATTGCCCAACCCCCAAGTTTTCAAACACACATGGACTGTTGATAAAAAATCAGCATTTAGAAAATCCAATAGTAGACATCTTTACAAGTTCCAAGAAACAAAGATAAAATAACCTGATCTTGGCACCACTAGTAGATTCTGCAATAAAGTCTGCATCCCCAAAAAGGCCTAACGTGGCAAATTTTAAAACACATTCTAAATAAGGCATAGGTTTAAAGAAAAACTATGAAGAAGCGAATTATGTAATGAAACCTGTGGATTGTAGCCAAAGGTGCCCAGAGGACAATAGACGGCCTTGAACACATTGATCAGAAAACAAATTCAGGAATTTAGTGAACTTAAAAGACAAATGAACCAACCCTTCAATTCAAATAACTAGAAGGGAATAGAATAAATCCTAATTAAAAAAAAAAAAAAGATGAAAGTGGAAATTAATGGCATTTTGAGGCATTTTTGATGTTCTTTTGTGTTAACAAAATTAAAAACATTTAGCTCCTGACTTCAATAAGGGAGAGGGATTCTCTTTTT
This sequence comes from Furipterus horrens, assembly GCF_987537825.1. Lineage (NCBI taxonomy): Eukaryota > Metazoa > Chordata > Mammalia > Chiroptera > Furipteridae > Furipterus > Furipterus horrens. The sequence continues at coordinate 40,295,275 of NW_028327180.1, read as the reverse complement.
AGTGACAGATTCTGAGACAAAATGGACAGAGAAGTCCAAGCTAAGCTTGTTCCTAAGGCAATTACTCTGCCCAGAGAACTCCCACTCAATTCTCAAAGCCCCTCTGGTCTCCTCAGCCCATGAGACTAAAATGTCTAAATAGAATGTAGCTTGCCATCCTTACTGGAAACAGGATAAAGAGGATCTTCAGGTAAAGTTAGCATGTGTGACTCTCAGTTCTGTGGTTTAGCCCTCGAGAAGCTCATGGCCTTGGTTGGTAGTAGGTGGTGGCAGGCAGGGATTTAGCTGAGGGCTTCCTGGACAAGGAGGGCCCTAAGGAATTGCCTTCACCTATAGGCATGACTAGCAAGGCACTACATATCTCCAGTTGCCTTGGCCTGCCATGGGAGACCATAGCCACCCCATTTATTGAGCACTTACGTATGCTTGCCTCACTCAGTCTCAGTCCTGCTGGCAATGGACACATAAGGAAACAGACTCTGAGAGGTCAGGTCTCTTACCCAAGATGACGCAGACGGTAAGTAGTAGAACTGGATGTGGGCCCAGGTCTGCCCATTTCCCATGGCCATAGTGAGGGAGTTCAAGGTGTCTATGAGCTCTGCCTCCCATGGTCAGTATGGGCCATACGCACCACAGCCCCAGGCTGGGAAGGACCTCCCATCACCATGGATCTTTCAGGAGCAAGAGCACTGTAGTGTTAAGTGCAGATGCCCTAAATGCACACTTTGTCTCTAACATCATTTAATGTTTAAAGCGAAAACACCCACAAGGAGGAATGAAAGGAAACTGTTGTAGAAGAGGATCCAGTCAAGATGGCGGCATAGGCAGACACAACTCACCTCTTCACACAACCACATCAAAATTACAAGTAAGATATAAAACAACCATCAACCAGAACCATCAGAAGTCAAATTGAATGGAAGTCTGACAACTACAGAATTTAAAAAACCGCATCCATCCAGACTGCTGTGAGGGGTGCAGATGTGAACAGGCTGGTCCCTCACCCACTTGTGGTAGATAAAAATTCAGGAAAGATATCTCAGGAACAAGGAACCCCAGCCCCACACCAGGCCCCCCAGCCCAGGGATCCAGTGCCAGGAAGATAAGTCCCCACAACTTGTGACTGCAAAAACCAGCGGGGTTTGAGTCGGTGGAAGAAACTGTGGGAGCTCCAAGCAGTTCCTCTTAAAAGAATCCACACACGGACTCTCCTGCTCAGATTCACTCCCTCTGAGCTCCAGCACTGAGGTAGCAGCTTGAAAGGCGCCATAGTATATAGGAAGAAACTGAAGTGTCTGTGACATCAAGGTGAGCAGGGGCCATTGTCTCTTTTCTAAACCCTCCCCAACACAGAGCCGGCAAACTGGTGCCATATCTGAGACTCCATCAACCTGGCTAAACTGTTTAACCTGCCTTGGAGTTGCCCAGAGACTCTGCCGCACCCAATTTATGGGCCCACCCAAGCTGCCTTTTCATATGAATGACTGGTCTTGGCTCATGCTTCACAACTTTCTAAATCCTATCAAACAAGCAACAGCTGGCCTCAGTGCGCTCTAGGCCTAGCACTACCAGCAAACAGCTTAGATTCACAGTTTGGCTTTGCCTGGAAATCTCCAAGCCCAGCACAAGTGGCAGCCATCTCAGATTGCTTTATAGCTCAGGCAGGGTGCTCTGGGCAAAACACAGGTGGGGGCTGACTTTGGCCTGCACCACCCGGGAAACCCCAGGTCAGCACACGCAGTGCACAGCTGCAGACCACATCAAAGCACCACCACCTTGCCCCTGCACAGTTGGTCCTCTACAGAAGATGGAGGTTGGTGGTCAGTGGTCACAGCCAGTCCTTGCAGTTGACTGGCCTGGGTAAAATCCCTCCCATTGATCTGCCAACAGCAGCCAAGGCTCAACTACAAGAGGAGGGTGTGCTCAGCCCATACAAAGGGTGCACCTCAAGTACCCAGCTTGGATGATAGGGGAAGTTGTGCCACTGAACCCTACAGGACACCTGCTACATTAGGCCACACTACCAAGACATGGAGTTGAAGCAGCTCTATCCAGTACAGAGAAACAAACACAGGGAGGCTGCCAAATTGAGGAGACAAAGAAATGTGACCCAAATGAAAGAACAGAACAAAACCCCAGAAAAAGAAGTAAACAAAACAGAGATAGCCAACCTATCAGATGCAGACTTCAAAACACTGGTGATCAGGGTACTCAGAGAAATGATTGAGTACAGCCACAAAATAAAGGAAGATGTGAAGGTTATACAAAGTGAAATAAAAATATACAGAGAACCAACAGTAATGGAAAGGAAGCTGGGATTCAAGTCAACAATTTGGAACAAAAGGAAGAAATAACATTCACCCAGAAAAGAAAGAGGAAACAAGAATCGAAAAAAATGAGAAGAGGATTAGGAACCTATGGGGCAAGTTTAATTGTACCAACATCCGAATCATAGAGGTGCCAGAAGGAGAAGAGGAAGAGCAAGAAATTGAAAACTTATTTGAAAAAATAATGAAAGAAAACTGCCCTAATTTGGTGAAGGAAATAGACATACAAGTCCATAAAGTCCCAAACAAGTTGGACCCAAAGAGGACCACATCAAGACACATTATAATTAAAATGCCAAAGTTTCAAGATAAAGAGAGAAACTTAAAAGCAGCAAGAGAAAATAAGAGAGCTACATACAAAGGGGTTCCTATAAGACCATCAGCTGACTTCTCAAAGGAAACTTTGCAGGCAAGAAGGGGCTGGCAAGAAGTATTCAAAATGATGAAAAGCAAGGACCTACAACCAAAATTATCCAGCAAAGCTATCATTTAGAATGTAAGGGCAGATGAAGTGCTTCTCAGACAAGGTAAAGCTAAAGGAATTCATCATCACCAAGCCATTATTACATGAAATGTTAAAGGGACTTATTTAAGAAAAAGATCAAAACTATGATCATGAAGAAGATCAAAACTGCAAACATTAAAATGACAACAACTATCAACAACTGAATCTAAAAAATAATAAAAACTAAACAACCAGAATAGGAACAGAATCATAGGTATGGGAATCATTTGGAGGGTTATCAGCTAGGAGGGGGAAGGAGGAGAAATGGGGAAAAGGTGCAGGGATCAAGAAGCATAATCTGTTGATACAAAATAGGGGGAAGTTAAGAATAGTATAGGAAAGGGTGAAGCCAAAGAACTTACATGCACAGCCCATGGACATGAACTAGGGGCAGGATACTTCTGGAGGTAAGGGGGATACCAGACAGAGGCAGGCAAAAGGAAAAGAAACTGGGACAACTATAAAGGCATAATCAGTAAAACATACTTTTAAAAAAAGGAAACAGTGGTGGTGGAGACTGAAGCTAACTCGGGAGCAGAAAGACCAAGTCATCAAAATAAGGATCTTGAGGAGACAAGTAATGCAATAGCAAACTTGATCAAATAGATTATGTACAGGACTATGTCCCCAACAAATAAAGAATGTATATTCTGTCCAAACACAGAGCTATCACGAAAATGGAACATGTGTTGGGTCATAAAGGAAAGCTCAACAGTCAGACTTACTAGCCACAGTGCAATAAAACTATATATGTAAATCATGACATCCAGCTCCTGGAATCCACATAATTGGAAGTGTTAAATAATGAATGAAAATAAGTCATGTAAAGTTACAGAGTATTTAGAACTGAATGATGAGACTGCTGCAAATAAAAATCAGTGGGATGGAACTGAAGATGTACTCAGAGGTAAATTTAAAGTCAAGTGTATGTGTGGCAGGGAGGAAGATCACGGAATATAAATGAAACAAGCAGCCAAAGGTGTACTTAGAGGCAAATATGTAGCCTTACATGACTTTATGAGAAAATTAACTGAAACTAAACTAGTTAAAGCTTTCAACTAAACATCTATTACAAAAAGAATGAATCCAAGGTAAGTTGAGGGAAAACATTAAGACCATCAGGAATTAATAAATGGAAACGTGTGGCAGCAGCAGAAAAATAACACTATTATAGAAAGCTGGATCTTTTGCCCTGGCTGGGTGACTCAGTTGGTTGGAGCATCATCCCATACACCAAAAGGTTGTGGGTTCAATCCCCAGTCAGGGCACAAACTTAGGTTGCGGTTTTGATGAGTTTTTTTTTTTTTTTTCTTTCTTTCTTTCTTTCCCCTTTCCCCCATCTCTCTCAAATCAATGAACATGTCCTCAGATGAGATTTTTTTTTTTTTTAAGCTGGATCTTTGGAAACACCCATAAAAGAGGCAGGAAGACAGAAAGCACAAACAAGGTTAGGGATGACGAGGAACCAACTATTCATATGGAGGAGAGGTCTTAAAGGGTATGTACTACTTCATACTACTAAATCTATAAAAGGATAAAGTAAGGGAAATAGAATAAAATTTAATTGAGTCCTTAAAAAGTGAATTAATCTTAGAAATTATTAAAATCATGTTCAAGGATATATCTCTAGTACAAAACACTTTCCCAGATGGTTTTCCAGGTGAGTTTTGCCAAATCTTCAAGGAGGAGATGATTTGCATCTTTCATAAACTGTCAGCTTATAGGGGGAAAAATCGATACTACTCAAACTGTACAAGGACTGTTTGAGGTGGGGGGGTTGCACATCCTCTTCTGTGTCTAGATGTGAAAAGGCTAAGAAAATACCAATGGTGCAAATCTAGCATCTCATTAAAAGAATAGGATAACACAATAGGGAAGGCTCTATGCAATGCAAGAACAATCTAACATTAGAAAATCTACTCAAGCTAGAATAAATTGCTACTTTGGAGAGCAAGTTGAGAGTATCGAGTAAGTTGAAGACGTACAAAACTTTTTTTTTTTAAGAGAGAGGGAGAGGGAGAGAGGAAAAAAAAAAGAAAACATCAATGTGAGAAAAACATTGACTGATTGCCTTGTGTACGCGCCCTGACTGGGTACTGAACCCACAACTCAGGCATGTACCCCAACGAGGAATCAAACCAGTGACCTTTCAGTTTGCAGGGTGACACCCAACCAACTGAGCTACACAGGCTGGGGTGAAGGTATGCATAACTTTTTGACTCAACAATACCACTCTGAAATACATCTTGCATGGACTCTCGCAGATGTGCCTAAGGAAATGTACAGGTTAATCCAGAGTGGGAGTACTCGGGAGAGAGGGAGGGAAAGTACAAAGTACAGCATTCCCTCACTTACCGCGGGTATTACGTTCTAGACCCCCCCCCCCCCGGACAATAGGTGAAAATCTGCGAAGTAGGAACCTTACATTTATTTTAGTATTTTATATATATATATATATATATATATATATATATATATATATATATATATATATTTAAGGCTTTATAAACCCTTCCCACACACTTATAAACGATTCCCAGTCCCTTATTAACCTTATAGCAAAAAATCCGCGATAAATAATTAAATATATTTTTTTAAATCCCGCGATACAGTGAGGCTGCAATATAGAGAGGGACTACTGTATAATACATTTTTAGTATAACTTAAATATCCACCAACAGGAAAATGTATGAATTCTATATGATCATGCAGTGGAATACTATACAGCAGTGGATATGAAGCAGAATTCTACCCCACAACATGAGTGAATCTCAAAAACACTGCCCAAACCAAGCAGGCAGCAAGAAGAAAAGGTCATGTAATTTCACTACAGAATATTTTAAAACGCATGAAGCAATTATATAGTAGTTAGGAATAAACAGATAAGGAGTAAACATATAAAATCTCATCTATACAACATTACCAAAAGCAATCTACAAATTTAATGCAATCCCTATCAAAATTGCAACTATCTTTTTTTTGGAAATGGCCAAGCCAATCCTCAAGTTCCAATGACATTGCAAGGGACCCAGAAAAGATGGCACAATCTTGAAATTGAACAATAACGTTGGAGGACTCAGACTTCCCAATTTCAAAACTTGTGGTAATCAGCACACTGTGATACTGGCAAAAGGATAGACATATAGATTAATGGGACAGAACTGCAAGCCCAGAAATACACCCTCACATCAATGACCACTGATTTTTGACAGGGGTGCCAAGACCATCTGATGAAGAAGGAACCGTCTCTTCAACAAAGGATGCTGGGACAGCTGAACATCCACATGCAAAAGGGCGAATTGGACCCTTGCCTCACATCATATGCAAAATTAACTCAAAATGGATTGGAGACCTAAATGTAAGAACTAAATTATAAAGCTAGAAAAACTTAGCAATAAGCAAATTCAGGGTAAAAGTTTCCTCTGGGCAGGAGGAAGGGGGATGCATCAGCAAGGAGTGCACAGGTAAATCCGGTAAGATGCGTGGTGTTTTTAATTTGGGTGTGAAGGATATCGTGTCCATTATATCACTTTTGCATACCTGCAATAATAAAATAATAAACCTACTAATGGAAAAAGGGAGAAATATCACCTCAAAGCATTTGACTAAAAAAATAAAGTGTTCCATAACTTGGTAAATTAACTTGATAATGCAGGGACTTCAGAAATTGGCAACATTTTTCTGTAAAGAACCAGATTTAAGTACTTTAGGCTTCGCAGGCCAGCAAGTCTCTTGCTACCAGTGAGCTGGATTAGTCAACTAGACAAAGCTTTCGTTATTGCAGAAGATATGAAAGAATCATCTTCGATTGTACTGGAAATAAGAAAACCCAGTAAAATATGTTACAAAACAACCATAAAAAGTTATTGGTCTATTTCTGAAGTTGGTGCAGCTCAACAAATAACACTTCCAGCCACAGATAGCTCAGATTCAATTTCTTTGTCAAGCACTCAGCACACCCAGATTTATGATCATGTACTTACAGACCAGAAAAAAATGCAATTTTCCACAGAATAGAGAAGTTCACTGCCCTCCCACACTTCGCATTTGAACCTGAAGTTCACCAGCTCTTCCCTAACCCTGTGCACAGCCAGAGTTCTTGCTCCTAGTTGCAATTATTTATTTAAGAGAAGGCATTTTTTGGAAGTCATTTTTTTGTATCACTAGGATATGCACAGTATTACCTGGTACAAGTTGGCTATAAACTATTTCAGAAAAGACCAAAGCAAAGAAGGAAGGAAATGATGATGATGATGATGATGATGATGATGATGATGATGATGATATAGTACTGTGATAGTAGTAAAATTGTTGGGTGAAAAAGGATTATTGGACCACTTTCTCACACCACACACAAAAATAAAGTAAAAATGGATTAAAGGCCAAAATTTAAGCCCTGAAACAATAAAACTCCTAGAAGAAAGCATAAGCAGTAAACTCTCTAACATTGCTCTTCTCAATATCTTTTTGGGCATGTGTCCTTGGGCAAGGGCAACAAAAGAAAAAAACCCGAACTACATCAAACTGAAAACTTTTTAAATTTTTTCTTTTAAATATGTTTAATGATTTGAGAGAGAAGGGGAGAGAAACATTGACTGGTTGTCTCCCATATGCACCCCGACTGGGGATCGAACCTGCAACCTAGGTATGTGCCCTGATCAGGGACTGAACATGCAACCTTTTTTTAAGTTTCTTTTAAAGAGTTTATTTACTTTTAGAGAGAGGGGAGGGAAGGGAGAAAGAGAGGGAGAGAAACATGAATGTGTGATTGTCTCTTACATGCCCCCAACCAGGGACATGGCCTGCAACCCAGGCATGTTACCTGACCAGGAATCAAACCAGCAACCTTTTGGTTTGCAGGCCAGTGCTCAATCCATTGAGCCACACCAGCCAGGGCCGAATCCATAATCTTTTGGTATGGCACAACACTCCAACCAACTGAACCAGGGCAAGCTGAAAAGCTTTTGTACAGTGAAGGAAATCAACAAATCAAAACGACAAACTACTGAATGGGAGAAGATATTCACCAATGATATATCCAATAAATGGTTAATATCCAAAATATATAAGGAACTCATACAACACCAAAAAAAAAAAAATTTAATTCAATTAAAAGTGGGCAGATACAAATGACAAAAAGACATATGAAAAGATGCTCAACATCATTATCACCAGAGAAATGCAAAATAAAATCACAATGAGATCTTACCTCACACCTGTCAGAATGGCTATCATCAATAAATCGACAAACAAGTGTTGGCAAGGAACCCTAGTGCACTGTTGGTGGGACTGCAGATTGGTACAGCCACCATGGAAAACAGTATGGGGTTCCTCAAAAAATTAAAAATAGAAGTACTTTATGATGCAGCAATCCCACGTCTGGGTCTGAAAAAAACAGAAACACTAATTCAAAAAGATACATGCACCCTTATGTTCACTGTAGCATTACTATTGATAGCCAAGACATGAGATCAACTTAGGTCCATTGGTATATGAATGGATAAAGAAGTGGAACATATACAGGTATCCCCCATATAACATGGTATTTTTATAACAGTTTAACATGGTTAGAGAATTGGGGAAACCCCCCATATAACATGGTACTTCTATAACACGGTTTTGTTCTAACATAGTTAGAGAGTTGGGGAAAACTCCCATATAACACAAAATTAGGGAAATCCCCATACAATACCGAATATGATAAAAGCTTTTAAATGCAAAAGATAATTCATTTAAAATTTTTCATTTGAGCACGTACATCATATCAGATTTGCCTGTAGAATTTTAAAATTAATCAGAGCCAGCAGAAAACAGGATGGCTGCAATAGTAGAACTTGCTAAGTCTTTAGGAGGGGAAGGTTTTGACGCTGACTGTAGAAGATATCCAGGAATTGCTGGTAGAAGAAGAAACTGATGAAACAATTTTGGTGGAAATGACATCTGGAATGTGCCGAGATAACTTAGGGGATGACAGCACTGATGAAAATAAAGAAATTAAACATTTATGCTAAAAAGTGTAAAGAAAGGCCTAGACTTAGCCAAACAGTCATATTTCCTAAATGAAGATCCTGCACTGAAAGGAGCACAACGTTTAAGAAAGAACTTCAAAAGTGCTTAGCACCGTATAACGAAATTTATAAAGATCGCTCAGCTAAAAGCAAGCAATCTAAAATAACAGGTTTTTTGCAAAAAAGTGGAGAGAAATCAAGATAATGCTGAAGAAAGTTCAGAGGATGAGGATATCTTGTCAAAAAGAAAACGCATTCGGTTAATGGAGCTTAGTAGTGATGAAGAAAACATTACTTAATTCATATTAATATGTAATACTTTTAATGAAAATTGCTTTAATAAAGATATTTCTTTTAATTATAAAAATGTAATAGTATTTTTTTTTAATTTTTGGAACCTAACCCCCCTTTTTGTACTAGTTCTTTGTTTTGTATGACACGGATTTGCATAACACGGCATGTGTTAGGAACCTAACAACTGTGTTATATGGGGGTTACCTCTATACAATGGAATATTATTCAGTAGTAAAAAAGAACAAAATCTTGCCATTTGCAACAACATGGATGGGCCTAGAGGGTATTGGTATTTTGCTAGACAAAGACAAATACCACATGATTTTACTTATACAGGGAATTGAAAACAAAACAAATGAATAAACAAACAGAATAGAAACAGACCCATAGATACAGAGAACAAGCTGATGGCTACTAAAGCGAAGGGGGCAGGGGTGGAGAAAATAGGAAAAAAAGGATGAAGAAGGGTCTAGCCAAGGATCTAGTATAAATGACCCATGGACATGGAGAATAAATAGGGACTGACTGAGGAAGGGGGGAGGGGGCGGGGCAGGGGAGAGCAATGGGGGAAAAATAGGACAACTGTAATAGAAAAACAATTTTTTTTAAAAAGGATGGAAAAACACAATTTCGCATAGTCTCAGAGTTTCTCCACACAAGACACTTTTTAAACTTTTTTAACAAAGAGAAAAATAGTAGTAACTTTAAGATGGGGAAACCTGGCCAACAAAACTTTAATTAAGCAAATGATCGGTCAACATCCCCAGTGATGAGACGTGTCAACGGCCTCTGCCTCCTGCTACCCTGCACTGAAGATACAACATCCCTTCTGTGACATTCTTGCTCTGAAATGCACAATCTCAATCTAATTATGAGTAAACATCAAACTCAAATCAAGGGACATTTAACTGACCAGTTCCTGTTCACGGGTCAAGACCATGAAAGACAAAGAATGAAAATCTATCACAGACCAGTGGTGGTGTAGGAAACGTGGTGACTACATGCAACATGAGCTCCTGGATTGGATTCCAGACCAGAAGGAGAGGCAAAACTGCTTACATCTGAGGAAGGTCTGTAGATGAGTTACTAGTATCGTATCATGTTGACTACCCAGTTTCAGGAAACGCCCTGAGGTTATGTGAGATGCCAACATCAGGCGAAGCTGGGTGTCGGACACACAGGGTCTCTCTAGATTTAATTAGTGCAATCTCTCTATGGGTCTAAAATTATTTCAAAATAAAAAATTATAATAATTTAAAAAGTCATCAGCTAGTTCTAACAATAGCAATAACCCACGAGGAACTGTAAATCAACAAAAGATATTAGATCCTAGGAGTGGGAGCTAGGGGCCAGGAGGAGGGGACAGTGGAGAAAGGTGTCTAATGGGGTCAGGGGTTCAAATTTGCAAGACGAAAAGGGTTATGGATGGACAGTGGAGACAGTTGCACAACACTGTGAATGTACTTAGAGCCGCTGAACTGGGCATTTAAAAATGGTTAAGGTGGCAAATGGTATGTTATGTGTATTTTACCACAATAAAAGGAGAGAAAGGAAAGAAAGAAAGATTGTGAGTACTGTATCTACCTAAAGAAAAAGACATTAGATCTTTTTGGGAGGACACATAGGACAAAAAGACTGGAAAGCTATATGTCTAAGTTGCTGGTATACCTCTGGTGAGATATGGCCATTTTAAAATATGGCCACAGCCCTGGCTGGTGTGGCCCAGGGGATCGAGCACCAGCCTGTGATCCAAAGGGTCACTGGTTCAATTCCCAGCCAGAGCACATGCCTGGGTTTCAGGCCAGGTCCGCAGTTGGGTGTGTGTGAGAGGAAAGCAACTGATGTTTCTCTCCCTCTTTTTCTCCCTCCCTTCCCCCTCTCTCTGAAAAGAAATAAATAAAATATTTAAAAAATAATAAAAAAGTAGAACATGACCACAAATTCTTTGATACTTCTGTCATTGACAGGTGGGGGTCCATGTCCCCTCTTGACTCTGGGCAGGCTTGTGACTGTTAAGACCTATAGAAGACCAGGGAAGTGGTGCTAAGTGACGCTCAAGGTGAGGTCATATTCGGCTCTTAGCTTTCACCTGGTTCACTGGAGACAGACATGTGCTTGTTGGAAGTGTCTCCTCACAATGCTCTCTTGGGCCCCAGACACATGGAGAGGCCACATGCAGGTGTCCTGGTCTACAGTCCCAACTTACCAGCTGATGGCCCAGCCATCACCCAATGGAAACTAGTGTCCCCACCGCACTTGGTCCCAATCACTAATTCACGGAATCAGCACCCAATCACTAATTCACGGGGGGCAGGGAAGGGCATGTCTGGAAGATAGGTGAGAGAGCCCAGCACCTGAGGGCACAGGGACAGATGCAGACTCACTGGCCCCATCATTTGACTCACTTTATCTCTGTCGCCCGCCCCTGCAAAGGAGAGCGGCGGTGTCGCAACAGTTCAGGCTGGGGTTGCTGCGGAGCTGGACCCTGGCTCCTGGAGGAGGAAGAGGGCTGCTGGCTGTGCCCCAGCTGACACCTGTTGTCCCAGCAGTTCTGCTCAGTCCCAACTTGGGAGATGAAGGAACCATCCTGAGCGAGCTCTGTGGGTGTCAGCCACCTCTCACAAGTCCCAAAACCTCCATGGGCACCTGAAACCATGGGCAATACTGGACTCTATAGATACCATATTTTTCCTACACATACATACCTATGATAGAGTTTAACTTGTATTAATTAGGCACACTAAGAGATTAACAATAATGATGAAATTACAGTATATTGCTAAAATTGTTCTATAAAAGTTATGTGGTGAATGTGGCATTATTAAGCAAAACCAGGGTGACTTGAACGTGAGAACTGATAATGAACCAGTTGCTCTGATCACCTAGATGCTACTCAGTGACTAAATGACGGGAGCATCACACTGTGGAGACGCCAGGCAAAGGGAAGATTCACTTCTGCCTGGGGCCTGGGGTGGAACTGATATCATCACACAACTCAGAATGGGGGGGCAATTGAAAACTTAGCAATGGTTTACTTCTGGAATTTCCCATCTGATATTTCAGACCACAGCCGACCACAGGTAGCTGGAGCCCCAGAGAGCAAACCCATGAATAAGAGGGAGCTGCTGCGCAGACCGCACTGCTTGTGAGAGGGAAGATCCGCCAGCACTTCTCCACTCCCTTGGAGACATCCCCCTGCCCGGGACTTGGCCCACGGAGCTGAATTTTTCTTCTGATTCTACACTGAGTGAAACCAGGCCTAATGGGCTGAATCATGTCCCTCGCCCCAAATGCATATATTGAAGCCTTAACTCCAGAATGTGACTAGATTTAGAGATGGACGTCTTTATAGAAGTGATCCAGTTGAAATGAGGTTGTGAGGGTGGCCCTGATCCAATATGACTGGTGTCCCTGTAAGAAGAGGAGCTCAGGACCCAGACTCGCACAGAAGGGTGACCACGTGAGGACTCAGGGAGAGGATGGCCAAGGGGAGAGGCTGCAGAAGGAAGCAACCCTGCCGACACCTTGACCCTGGCCTTCCAGCCTTCAAGACTGAGAGCTGGCAAGTGTCTATTGTGGAAGCCCCCAGCCTGTCACACTTTGTTTTATGATGCCCCAAGCAGCCTAATTCACAGGCTTCCCCAAGTTTGGGAACCAAAGCACAGGCGATAAAAAGAAGTGATGGGGAAGTGGGGTGATTTCACATGGCACTAAATAACTGAATTCTAAAGAGGATGTTCGGTTTTTTCTCTCTCAAAATTCTTCTGTTGGGTCCAGGCAAAAAGACTTAGTTGTGTGTTACTTAATAACCAACGTAGTCCTTGCTAACCTCCCCTCACCTTTAAAAACATTGAGGTATAATTTACATGTCATCCAAGTCCAAATATTAAGTGTACTGCTGGATGAATTTTTACATCTATTTACCCATTAGAATGTTTCCAGCCTGCTATGCTAGGAATGTGTCTCTCCCAAATTTATAGTTGACCCTTAAACAATGCAGCATTGGGGCACTGACCCCTGCGTAGTCAAAATCCACGTATAAGTTTTTTTTTAAATTTATGATTGATTTATTATTTTTCAATACAGTTGTCCGCATATAAGTTTTGACGTTCCCAAAATTTAAATACTAATGGCCTAATGTTGATCAGAGTGTTGACTATAATATACACAGTTGATGAACACATACTGTATTATATACTGTATTCTTACAATAATGTGAGATAGAGAAAAGAGAACGTTAGTAAGAAAATTATAAGGCAGAAAAAACAAATGTATAAGTATTTACTGAAAAGAAATCCATGTATGAGTGGACCCACTCAGTTCAAACCATGTTGTTCAAAGGTCAACAGTGTATTGAAATCCTACCTCCCAATGTGATGGTATCAGGAGGTGGCATGTTTTGGGGTGATTAGGTCACCAGTGTGGAACCCTGTTGAATGGGATGAGTGTTCTTATAAAAGAGACCCCAGGGAGCTCCCTTGCCCCTCTGCCAGGTGAGGACACAGTGAGAAGGTGCCATCTAGGAACCAGGAAGAGGTCCTTACCAGATGTGATTCTGCTGGCACCTTGATCTTGGACTTCCAGTCTCTGGATCTATGGGAAAGAAATGTCTGCTGCTTATAAGCCCTGCCCCATCTCTGGTAGTCTATCTCAGCACCTCCTCCCTGGAAGTTCACTGGTGTCCCTTCCTAGTCAATGTCCCCAGCCCAGGGAGAACCACTGTTTGGATTTCCATCACCATAAATTAATCTTGCTTGTTCCTGATTTCACAGGAATGAAATCATGAAGCATGTTCTCTTTGGAATCTGGCTTCTTTCACGCATGTGGTTATGTGTTGCTTCTGTTACATGATTCCTTCTTTCGTGTTGCTGCATCCATACTATTCTGTGGTTGGATTATCCATTCTGCTGTTGATGAGTGCTCGGGTTGCTTCTAATTTAGGACCAAAGCTGCTGTCAACATTGTTGTACAAAGACGTGCAATATCATGGAATATGTATTCCATTGGATGGTGGAATACTATGCAGCAATGAAAAAGAGCCAGCCATTGGGTAAACACTCAGGAGTGAGATTGCTAGATATTCTAATTTCCTAACTTAAAAAAAAAAAGATTTTATGTATTTATTTTTAGAGAGAGGACAAGAGAGGGAAAAAGAGAGGGAGAGAAACATCAATCAGTTGCCTCTCACAAGCCCACAACTGGGACCCTGGCCCAAAACCCAGGCCTATTCCCTGACCAGGAATTGAATCAGCCCATAATTCATTGTCAGTGTACAGAAACACAACTGATTTCTGTATTTTGATTTTTGCATCCTGCAACTGTACTGAAGTCATTTATTAGTTCTAATAATTTTTTGTGGATTATTTAGGGTTTTTTCTATATATTACCATGTCATTTGCAAACAGATTATTTATTTATTTTCCAGTTAGGATGGTGTTTACATCTTTTTCTTGCCTGACTGCTCTAGCACACCTAGGACTATGTTGAACAGAGATGGAGAGTGGGCATTCTTGTACCTGTTGGCCACATAGAAAGGTGGTCCTAATCTTAGCGGGAAATCTTTCAGCTTTTCACTGTTCAATCTGATGTGAGCTAATTATTGAGTTTTGAGAGTTCTTCATATATCTTGGATAACAGTCCTTTGTCAGATGAGTCTTTTGCAAGCATATTCTCCCATATATTTATTTTTACAATGGTCTGTCTGGTACACTGGTAACATTGAGACAAGATAGTAAGAAGCCAGGAAAATTCCTTGCAATTGGACTTGGAAAACTAAGACAAGTAACTGAACAAACTGCCGAGCAATTTACAGCCAGATACAAAAGGTCACCTTCCCAGAGATAACATCTAGGCCTCCAGTGTATTTCAGCTCCAGGCCCAGAAAAGCAGCAAAACCAGGTGAGCAATTCCAGGACCAGCTTCAATGACCAATGACCCCTGCCCTGGCGCCAACCAATCAGTGGAGACCACAAGCCTGAAAGGGCACACCTGGAAAACTAATGAATATCCTGCTGAAACCCTCCTCTGAAGCCTCCCCTAAGATTTCCACCTGCCAGAAAGAGAGAAAAAGCTTCAAGACAAAGGACCCCGCATGCGTACTTCCCTGTGGGGAGCAGCCCTTGCCTTTCCCTTCTCCTCTTCTTCCCCGACAGGCGCACATCTCCTAAACTCTAAGGGTCCCCACGAGACTTGCAACCAGGGGAAAAACGGGCAGCTGGCAACTCGTCACAGGCTAATCCCCTAAAGCCGGCTCCAAGGCCCCCTTTTTTCTGACTTTCCCAGTGAGTTTCTTCTGTGTTTCTTCCCTGTTGCTTCTCCTGTGCTAAACCCCTTCCTTGTTTTACTGTCCCCAACTTTAATAAACGTGCCCTCATAGTCAGCTGGACTCATGTTGTGAAATCTTTCCTACACGAAGTTAAGAACCCACACACTACCGCTGGCTCTAGGCAGACCCACTCAGGGCCGAGCCTCTGTTCGGCAACAACATCATTTGCGGCTCTATAAAGTCTCTTTGTGAACCCAAAGGAGAAGCGAGTTGGTGGAGGACCCTGGCTGAACAGCCAAAAACAGAAAGAGCCATTCAGACCACGCAGCACTGGGGGGACGTTCTGCTGATTGAGGTTGAACTCAAGGACCAGCCTGGAATCAAAAATTCTTTTATCAGACATCTCAAAAGCCATTTTCTTCACCTGCTCAGCCTGTAACCACTGAATTCATTAAAATCCAGAAGAAAGAGGAGAAAGGGAAGCTGGTGAATTCTAATTTTCTCTTTGCATTTCAATCAGGGCAGACAATGGGCAACCGGAGCCAGGGGGCTCAAGCAAGGCTGTGCCACCGCCCGCCAGCCCCCGCCAGCCCCCGCCACACACACACAAAGAAGCCTCCATCTCAGAGCTTTGTTCCCAAGCAGCGCCTGGTTTCCAGCCTCTCTGGCGGCCCTATTGGGAAGGGGCTCCGCCTGAATAAACCTCCTGAAAGGCCAACCTTGCTGTATTGAGGTCAGCAGGTTCCCAGCTCTGGGACGACTAGGTTAGCTTAACCCCTTCCCTCCCATCCTGGGAGCCCTCACATGGGACACTGAGCAGGAAAGTGGCAGAGAGCTGGGGCACTTGCAAGTCGCATCTTATTGGGGGCCCACTCACTGTCATCGGGTCTGACCTTTCTCTGCAGTGATTTCCTAACCAGTGGCCCTCCAGGCTTATGAGCCATGAGACCCACAGTGAGCAACTCCACACGCAATACACTAGGATGGCTAACTTAAAAAATAAATGCACTAATAGGTGTTGACCAGGATGTGGAAGAATTGAGCTTTCATCTGCTAATGGTGGTATCTAAAATGGCACAGCCACTTTGGAACAGTTTGAAAGTTCCTCAAAAGGTAAATTAACATATAACTCAGCAATGCCACTCCTGGGAATTGAAAACATATGTTTGTGCAATAACTCATATGCAGCCCTGGATGATGCAGTTCAGTGGATTGGGCATCGTCCTGCAAACTGAAAGGTCAGCGGTTGGCTTTCCCATCAGGGCACATGCCTGGGTTGTAGGCCAGGTCCCTGGTTGGGGGTGTGTGAGAGGCAACCGATCAAGGTTTCTCTTGTATGTTAATGTTTCTGTCCCTTTCTCCAACTCTCCCCTTCTCTCTAAAATAAATAAATAAATAAAATCTTTTTTTTTTAATCTTGTATGCAAATGTTTATAGCAGCATGAGTCACAGTAGCCAAAATGTGGAAACAACCCAAAAGTCCATCACTGTCAAGTGAATACACAAGGTGCATTCATCCATACACTGGAATATTACTCAGCCGTGAAAAGGAACAAGACACTGACACTCACTACAAGGTGGATGAACCCTGAACACATGGTGCTCAGTAAGAGAAGCCAGACACAGATGACCACAGAGTGTGTGATTCCATTCATGTGAAATGTCCAGAACAGGCAGATCCACAGACACAGAGACAGGAAGTGGGCGAGTGGGTATCAGGGTTGGGGGAAGGGAATTGGGGACAGGGTTTCCTTTGGGGGCGATGAAAATGTTCTGAAGTTAGATACTAATGATAGTTGCACAACTCTGTGAATGTACTAAAAACTACCAACTTGTAGACTTGAAAGTAGTGAATTTTATCCTATGTAAATTATCTCAATTTTAAAAACATTTTTAAACCCTCAGGGCCTCCCAAGGCAAACTCCTCACTCCCAGCCTCCCTCCTCCTTCCTCCTTCCTCCCTCTCCTGCGGTCCCAACTCATGGCTTTCACCCAGGGTGTTTCCTCTGCCTAGAGCACCCATCCCTACTCTGCCCAGTTCTGCATCTTCCACCCATCCTTCAGGTCCCAACTCAAACTTCTTCCTGAAGTATTCATGGACACCCCCTACCCCAGCCTAGGTCAGTTCCCCTTAAAATATCCTCCTAGCTCCCTATTCCTTCTCAGCATTGAAACAGCTGTGATTTTATATTTTTGTGTGTGGTTATTTATTGAATGTTGATTTCTCTCCACTAAATTGTAAGGTCCCCAAAGGCAGGAATCTGGTGCTTCTTGGTCACCCCTGGGTTTCCAGCACAGGCCTGGCATGTAGTAGGAACTTGGTAAATAATTGTTGAATAGGCAAAAGAATAAATGAAGGAGTGAAAAGTGAATGGATCTGCAAGTCTGGTAACCATTCGTTGACTTGACAAACGTTTGTTGATTAAGCACCTGGCATGTGCCAGGCACTGTGCTAGCTAAGAGGACACAGCTGTGAACAAATACAGGGTGTAGAGGACATATTGTGGTAGGGCAGCTTCAGATATAGCCCCTGATTTCTGCCTCCTGTTGGTCACACCCTTATGTGATCCCCACCCCTTGAGTGTGGATGGGACCTAGTGACTGGCTTCAAACAGAGTAAGACAACAGTGATGAAATGCTATTCTGAGATGAGGCGGTAAATGTCTCGCATTGCTGTCTTGTTCATACTCTCTGGCCCACTCACTCGTGTGCTGTGATAAAGTGATGGACCATATGGAATGCTCATGTCAGGAGGAAAGAGGGTGCCCCCAGCCAACAGCCAACAGCAACTGAATCCTGCTCACAGCCACAGGGGTGTGCTTGGGAGCACACCCTTGTGCAGCTCAGCCTTCAAAGGAGACTGTGGCCCATCACGAAAACCTCGTTGTAGCCTAAAAGACCCTCAAGCAGGGGATCTCATCGAAGCTGCACCCAAAATCCAGGTCCCAGAAACTGTGAGATAATAAATGTTATTGTTGAGACTTCCGGCCAAGATGGAGGCCTAGACAGACATGCTGCGTCTCCCTCCACAACTAAGAAGGAATACAATTACCTCAAAACTGGAGACAACCAGAAGTTCCAGAAAATCGAGCTGCATGGAAGTCCAACAAACAAGATATAAAGAAGAAATATTCATCCAGACAGGTAGGAGGGGCGGATCCGTGGCGGAGAGGATGCGGTGTGGTGGCAGCAGCAGGGCAGGCCGACAGAAAGCACAGTCACATGTTTTAAAAAGTAGGGAGGGACACCTGGGGAGCACTTCCAGCACTAGACCAGACCGCACAGCTCACAGTTCCAGTGCCAAGGAAAATAAAGCCTCATTGCTTCTGACTGTGCAAACCAGTGGGGGTTGGGGTGGAGGCAGAAACTGCCAGTCTCTCAGCAGAATTTGCTTGTTTAAAGGGCCCCCATGATCCTAGAATGTCCACAGACCCAACCGCTCTGGGAACGATGGCCAGGGAAACAGCTAGAGAGGTGCCAGTCCCATACGGAAGTGTAAGAAGTGCCTGGAAAAGGGGTGAGAGCTGGGCAGGCAGTATTGTTCCCTCTCAGACCCCTCCCCCACATACAGCACCACAACGTGGTGAAATGGGCTGCCCGGCACTGATGAATACCTAAGTCTCTGCCCCTTACAACGTAACAGGTGCAACAGCTCTACCTATGACACAAAGGCAAACAAACACAGGAGCCTGTCAAGATGAGGAGACAGAGAGATATGGCCCAAAAGTGGGAACAAACCAAGGTTCCAGTGGGAGAACTAAGCAATGAGGAGATAGTCAACCTCACAGACACAGAGTTCAAAACACTGGTGATAAAGATGCTCACAGGCTTGACAGATGCACTTAAGTATGGCAAACACATAAGGAAAGAAGTGAAGGCTATGCTAAATTAAACTAAGGAAAATCCACACAAAACCAATGCTGAAGGGAAGAAAACCGAGGTTCAAATCAATAATTTGGAACATAAGGAAGAAAAAAAACAGTTAACCAGTTCAGAATGAGGAAATAAGAACTGAAAAATATGAGGAAAGCCTTAGGAACCTCTGGGACAACTTTAAACATGCCAATATCTGAATCATAAGGGTGCCAGAAGGAGAAGAGGAAGAGCAAGAAATCAAAAGCTTATGTGAAAAAATAATGAAGGAAAATTTCCCAAATTTGTCAAAGGAAATAGACATACAATTCCAGGAAGCACAGAGAGTCCTAAACAAGCTAGACCCAAAGAGGACCGCACCAAGACACATGATAATTAAAATGCCAAAGGTTCAAGATAAAGAGAGAATCTTAAAAGCAGCAAGGGAAAAGCGGAGTTACCTACAAAGGGGTGCCTATAAGACTAACAGCTGATTTCTCAAAAGACACTTTGCAGGCAAAAATGGGCTAGCAAGAAGTATTCAAAGTAATGAAAAGCAAGGACCTAGAATCAAGAGTACTCTATCCAGCAAAGCTATCATTTAGAATGGAAGGGCAAATGAAGTGCTTTCCAGATAAGGTAAAGCTAAAGGAGTTCATCATCACCGAGTCATTATTATATGAAATGTTAAAGGGACTTATTTAAGAAAAAGAAGATCAAAACTATGAACATTAAAATGACAACAAACTCACAACTATCAACAACTGAATCTAAAAAGTAAAAACAAAATCCAACTAAGCAAACCAGAATGGGAACAGAATCATAGGTATGGGGATCATTTGGAGGGATATCAGCTGGGAGGGGGAAAGGGGAGAAATGAGGAAATGATGCAGGGATTAAGAAGCATAATTGGTTGGTACAAAATAGACAGGGGGAAGTTAAGAATAGTATAGGAAAGGGCGAGGCCAAAGAACGTATATGCACGACCCATGGACATGAACTAAGAGGGGTGGGATTGCTGAAAGGAAGGTGGGGTACTGGGAAGAGGGGAGCAAAGGGAAAAAATGGGACTACTGTAACAACAAAATCAATAAAATATACTCAAAAAAAGAGAAAAAGTAGAAGTAGATACTAAAAAAAATGTCATTGTTTGAAACTGGTACATTTTGGGATTACTTGTTATGCAGCAAGAGCTGACTGATAAAATGCTTGACCACTGTGTCAAGGACATAGAGGGACTCAGCAAATGTTACTGGTTTTGATTACTCCTGACATGGGGCAGGCTGTTCAGATGGATGTGATGTGCTACCTCCAGAGGAATGAGATGTTCTAATGGGGACCCAGACCCCACACACATATACCTTGTCTTCAAACAAACTACAGTAAGTCCCACAGCAGGCACCACCATCTGGGGCCCAAGCACCATGTTCAATCATACCTGGGTTCTGTTTTAGGGTATCCCTCACAGCATGAGACTTTGAGGGTATCTTTTGGTAAAGAGACTGGTCTCCTCCTCACCTCATGCCAGTCTGCATGGGGGCCCAGCAGGGTGTAGTCTGGGTCACCCTAAAGCTGTGGCTTTGAAGCCGGTATAAGTGACATGAGAGGAGGGAGATGGCTGGAGGCCATGCATTAAAGCTAACTGTCTCCCCACTTCCATTCTGTAATTCCCCCCTCATATCCTTCCACTGAATCCCTTTGCCTCCAAGACAGTGGGAAGTGGTTTCTGTCCCTTGCCCTGGAAAAATCTCATGAGATGCAAGCATGTACTGAGCACAGGGGACAGTGACTAAGAGACAGCGCTCAACTGCAACCAAATATTCCTGCACGACGGAGCCACAAGACTTGCAGTAATGCGACACTCCCCTCAAACCAAGGATGGCTTGGAGGCTCTGAGGGAGGTGGGGGACCCTTAAATGACCCTGGTCTGAAAGGCCATTGCTGCCACGTTCCATTCTCTCATCTTGAACTTCCTCCAGCAGACTTTCACATTCATTTTCTCTAAATCGAAGTTAACATTCCACTTGGATAAAAACAACCCCCAGTGGTTGCCTGTTTGTTGTTGTTGTTGTTGTTTAATAGTTTAAATAATGTTTAGAATATTTTTTAAGACAGAAGAAAAAACTAATTACATCTTAGAGGGAAGAGAATCGTAAATCACAGCATTACAGTGAGAACATGGGCACCTCAGGCCAGGCCGCAAGCTGGCGACAACTTCTTATCTCATTACAGTTTAATTAAGAATCATGTCTCAGCGTCTTCTGTTTCATTATCGTCAGGCCCAGCTGACTTCTAATCTCTTTTTACTCCGCAAGCAGAAGGGCCTGGTCCAAGATGTGCACTAATGAATTTACAGTTCTCTCTTTGGGGAACTTTAATAAAATTAGCCTGCACAGAAGATGAACACAGATAGGGTAAACTTCTGGAAGGAACATTTGCTTTCAGTGATGGGAGCTGTAGAAGAAAGGGCCAAGGGGGCCCCAGGGGTCACTGTGGCAGCCTCAGGGAGGATGCCCAAGGGCTGTGCTGTGTGACCTGGTCCACATTCACTCCCCTGGCCAAGGAAGGTCTGCCCTCATAAGTGTCCCTATAGATATTGAGCACCCAATGTGTACCAGGTCCCAGCCTGGGTGTCTTAGATACAACCAGGGTGGGTTTTCTGCTCTTTGGGGAGCAAGTGGATGAGACAAAACTCTAAATCACCTACAAATAATTGTATAAACATGGCTGTGAGAAGCTCTCTAAAGGTTAGCACAGTAAGGTGGGGAAATCTGGAACAGGATGGATGCCATCAAACTGGATGATGGCATCAAGGGAGGCTTCCTGGAGGAGGAGGCATTTAAGCTGTGACCCAAAGGACAAATAGGAGTTAGTCAGGAGAAGGAGGGGTAAAAAGTGCTCCAGGGAGCAGCCTAAGCCAGGGCCTGTGAGATGCAAGGGGCTTGGTCACTTTAGGAATTTAGAGTTGGGAAGTGAAACAGGAAATGAGATCCAGGAGGTTGAAGCAAGGGATGCAAGACTGAAAACCACATGGAAGAGTTTGTTCTAAGCGCAATGGGAAGCCCTGGAAGATGCCTCAGTCACTGTTGAGTGAGTGGATACAGCTCACACCCTGGCCATGCCCTTATGCTCCCAACACCAAAAACAGATTGCAAAACCCCAGCTCTGCCTATAGGATTTTTCTCTTGCCACAGGAGCTGGTTCAGCCCCATGCAGTGAGCCAGGGGTGCTGAGGATTTGCTGGTCCCAACCCAAAGCTCACCTCTCACCCACCCCTCACTCATAGGATGGCAAAATTTGGGAGATAAATACCCCAGCTCTCGTGTTCTTCAGGTGGGACCACCAGGCTGTGCTCTACACGGTCCAGTTACCCACAGCTGCTCATAAACATACTCAGTATCAGCTCCTTTCCTCCCTCCACTCACTTTGCCACACACACCCCCACCAGGGTTTCCTAGGATCACCTCTCATGTAAACTACTTTCCCTCAAATTCTTGTTTCAGGTTCTCCTTTTGGAGGACCCAAAATAAGATAAATAATATACATATAAAAAATAGTGGCTTAAACAAGAAAAAGTATCTGAAGGTGAGCACATCTGTGGGCATAGGGTCCAGGCTCTTTCTTCTTTCCCTTTTCTGAGCCACCTAAGGATCCAAGGTGACTGCCAGAGCTCCAGCCATCACACCGGCATTCCAGACAGCACAAAGGATAAAAATGATGTCTTTCTTCTGAGTCAGCTTCCTTTAAAGGAGCCTTCCTAGAAATCCCACACAAAACTTCTGCTAGGTTCTCATTGGCCAGAACGTAGTCAAAAGATCACATCTACTTGTGCAGGAGACTTGGATATATTGTCTTTTGTTTTTTTCAGATTTTCTTATCTTTATTGCAAATGTTTCTCTAAATTTTTTAATTGAATTTATTGGGATAACATTGGTTAATAAAATTATATAGGTTTCAAGTATATGATTCTATAATACATCATCTGTATTATTGTATTGAGTGTTCACCACTCAAAGTCAAGTCTCCTCTTTGTGGAAAATGCTATTAGCAGGGATCTTGGCTGACAGTGACAGAATCCAACTTTGGATGGTTTTAAGAAAAAGCAGCAAATTCATAAAATGATATTGAGAAGTGAAAATTAAAGCCATAACATGATACCTCTTCATAGCTACTGGGAGATCACTTACAGAGCTTCCTGTGATGACAGGCATGGTAGCAGCTAGCTAGATGTGGCTATTGAACCTGCCTGAAAAATTGGATTTTATTTATTTGTTTGTTTTATTTCCCTTGAATTAATTCGAATTTAAATAGCGTCCTGTGGCTACTCTAATGGACAGTGTAGTTCTAGAATTCCTAAAATTTAAGAAGACTGACAACATCAAGTTTTGGCGAGGCTGTGGAGCAGCCGAAATGCTGAGATGCTGCTGGTGGGGAGGGAGGCAACATGTGGTGAAATCACTTTGGAGATGGTTTGGCAGATTTTTATAAAGTTGAGGATTTGCTTAGTTAGGGCCCCTCTATCCTATTCCTAGGTATTTACCCAAGAGAAATGAAAGTGTATGTTTACACAAAAACCAACAGACAAATCGTATATTCAGTGGCCTTATATATAATCGCCCCAAACTGGAAACAACCCAATTAGCCATTGACAAGTGAATTAATGGATAAGCAAACTAGTCCATCTATAAAATGGAGCACCATTTATCAATAAAAAGGAATGCAATATTCATACAGCATGGATGAATTTCAAAAACATTATGCTAAAAGAAGCTAGATGCAAAAGATGACGACATTCTTTGTGATTGCATCTATAATACATAAGTTCAAGAACCAAACAAAGTCATCCATAGCACTGCATTGGTTTCTTCTTGCTGCTGTAATATGTTACCCAAAATTTAGTGGTTTAAAACTACCTAAGTTTATTATTTCACAATTCTGGAGGTTAGAGGGTCTCACGGGGTTAAAATCACAGTGTCTGCAGGGCTGGTTCCTTCAGGGGAGGAGTCTGTGTGCTGCCTTTTCTGGATTTAGAGCCTCCGGATTCCTTGGTTTATAGCCCTCTCGCCATCCTCACAGCCAGCAATGGCCTGTCCACTGCTTCTCCAATCTCTCTCTCTCTCTCTCTCTCTATCTCTTTAGGTTAGCTGACGAGCAACCTTTGTTCCATCTGCAAACCTAATTGCCTTTTGCCATATACTCTAACATATTCACAGGTTCCGGGGTCAGACTGCAGACATCTTTGGGGGCCTCATTCTGCATAGCACTGTAACACCGAGTTACTGCCAGGAGAGCAAAGTAACAGCAGGGGGCGTCAGGGAACCTTCTGGGGGCTGGCCACCTCTGTGTCTTGATCTGGGTGGCCACCATAGTCGATGCAAATGTAAACATTCACTGAAGTATACACCACAGATATATATTCTTTACTGTGTGGGATGCCCCAATAGTTTTTTTAAAAAAAGAGAATGTTCTTACACCAAAGAAGCCCATGAACAGATGTTCAACATCATCAGCCATCAGGAAAACACAAACTAAAACCATAGTGAGATACCGCTCCACACCAATTAGAAAAGCTTAAAAAGGCAAAGCCAGAACCGTGACAACACCAAATGCTGGAGAGGATGTGGGAAAACTGGATCTCATGCGTGGCTGGTGGGACTGTGAAATGGTGCAGCCGCTCCAGAATACAGCTTGACACCTTTGCAGAGTAAATGCAGAGCCACCATTCCACCCAACAAATGCATTCCCAGGCATCCATCCT
Organism: Furipterus horrens; assembly: GCF_987537825.1. NCBI lineage: Eukaryota > Metazoa > Chordata > Mammalia > Chiroptera > Furipteridae > Furipterus > Furipterus horrens. Next base: position 40,270,266 of record NW_028327180.1, on the reverse strand, counting down.
GGAGATGTGAAAACATATGTTCATGCAAACAAGTGTACACAGTCTTCGTAACAGCTCTATTCATAATAGCAAAATGCTAGAAACCAGATGTCCTTACAACGATTGGACGGTTGGACCAACTCCAGCAAAGCAATACCTGGACTATTACTCAGTCATAAAAAGGGGGAAATGACAGGTGCACATAGCAACCTGGACAGTGCAGTGTGAAAACAGTCAATCTCAGAAGGTCACATGTGTTTGATTTTATTTATACAGCATTCTCAAAATGAGAAAGCTACAGAGATGGAGAGCAGATCACTGGTTTCCTCAAGACAAGGAAACAGAGGCGGGGTTAGTATAAAGAAATAGCACGAGTCCTAACCAGTGGTACTCAGTGGGCTGAATGTTGTACCACAAGGTGAAAGGTCGCCAGTTCAATTCCCAGTCAGGGCACACGCCTGGGTTTCAGACTCAGTCCCCAGTTGGGACACATATGAGAGGCAACTGATCAATGTTTCTCTCCCTCTCTCTCTCTCTTCCCCTCTCTCTAAAAATAAATAAAATCTTTTTAAAAAAAAGAAAAGAAATAGCATGAGAGAATTGTTTTGTGGAGGTGAAACAGTTCCGTATTTTGGTGAGGGTGGTAGTGATAGTGGGTATATGAAGCTACACGTGGGACAAAACTGCATGGAATGCCACCCACACGCACATGAATGCAAATTTTAAAAACTGAATTCCCATAGTCTAGTTAGCAGTATAGTCGCACTGTCGGGTTCCTGGCTTTGATATCACCCTTTAGCCATAGATGATGTTACCGCTGGGGAAGCTGGGGGAAGGGTACATGGGAGTACCTACTATATTTGCAACTTTCTGGAAGTCTATAATTATATCAAAATTAAAAACTTAAAAAACAAAAGAGAAAGATCTGATTAGCAATGAATTAATAGAGAGGATTTTAGGAAAATTAATGGAACCTCAGTTTTTTTTCCAAAATGCCCCTGTGACTATTTACTGCAAAAATCAACGGGCCAGACAGATGTGTGTGTCACTAGTGTGGACATGTGTTGGGAGAAAAATATGCCCGAACTGCCCTCCAAACACTTGACAGTTTGTTTACTCAAAGGATTTGCACATAGTTGCAATAGTAAGTTAAACTGTATGGACCACACGATAAAATAAAGCAAGTTGCATAGTTTGGCTTTGAAGATAAAGTCCTCATTGAACCCCTCCAACTTCTGCTTCAAATTCTGGCCCCTGATGTGTGTGGATTTTCTGCCGGGTGCATCTTTGATCCCGTAAGCTCAGGAAGGCTCAGAGCTCGGGGCTGCTTTCCAACACGCCGTAGCCCACTCAGGAGGCCGGAACAAATCCCAAGGACTGGGGGGTTTAAACAGCAGACATTTATTTCTCCCAGATCTGGAGGCTGGAAGTCCAAGATCGGGGTGCCGAGATGGGGTCAAAGCTCACCCGCTGGTTTACGGATGGGGCTCTCTCCTGTGTCCTCCCACAACGCACACACACAGATTGCTCTGTGGTCCCTTCATCCTCTCACAAGGACACCAACCCATCACGGGGCTCCAACCTCACATCCTCATCTAAACCCAATTACCTCAAAAGGCCCCCCCTCCAAATGCCATCGCCCTGGGGATTAGGAGCTTCAACATAAAGTGGGGGGCAAACATCCAGTGCACAGCACCATGTTGAGGAGAAAGAAGCCTAAGGCAATTTCCTAAAATAGAATCACAAGCCCACATTTTCTCTTCCAACACCTTCCCCTGGGATGCGGGAACCAGCCCCCAAATGCCTGGGATGTGGAGCTTCCAGGACAAGCCTGAATGGAGATAAAAGATGCTCTGAGCCCAGAGAAACCAGATCCCATGCTGTACGGGTGGGAATGTAAATTGGTACAGGCCCTCTGGGAGATAGCTTGGCAGTTTCTTTAAAAACAAACCGCTTTCTATATGATCCAGAAATTGTACTTCTGGGTATTCAAGCTGAGACAAATAAAAACTGAAGTCCACAAAAAACTTGGACAGGGATGTTCATGGCAGCTTTATTTGTAGCAGGAAAAAACTGAAAACAACCCAGATGTCCCTCAACGTGTGAATGATTAAACAAACCATGGTCCATCTGACTGTGGAATACCACTCAGTGATGAAAAAGAATAAGCTACTAACACACAGCACCTGGCTGAACCTCCAGGGCATGACTTCCTTGACTGAAAAAAGCCTCTCTCAGGGCATGACTTTGAAAAAAGCCTGTCTCAAAGAGCTGCGCTCTGTGGGAGTCCCTTTATGGAACATTCTTGAAATAACAAAATTATAGAGATGGAAAAGAACTCAGTGGTTGGCAGGGGGTTAGGAATGCAGTGACTATAAAGAGAGAGCTTTGTAGAGATAAATCAGTTCTGTATTGAGATTGCACGGGTGATTACAAGAATCTACACATGTGATAACATTGCATAGAATTAGACACATTGTACCAGTGTCAATTTCATGGTTTTGATATCATACTAACCGTGTAAGATGTAACCCTTGGAAGAGGCTGGGTTTCTCTCTGTATTGTCTTTTTTTTTTTTTTAAGACTTATTTTTAGAAAGAGGGGAAGGAGGGAGAAAAAGAGGGAGAGAAACACTGATATGAGAAACATTTATCAGCTGCCTCTTGCATGCACCCCAACCAGGGAACAAACCCTCAAACCCAGGCCTGTGCCCCGGCCGGGAATCAAATTGGCAACCTTTTGCTTTGTGGGATGATGCCCAATCAACTGAGTCACACTGGTCAGGGCTACAGTTTCTCTCTGTATTATCTTTTCAACTTCCAATGACTCTACTAGATTTACTTCAAAATCAAAACTTAAAAAACCAAACAAACATGGACTGATCTCTGTGGTCTTACATATGACAAACCTTGTCAGCAGCAAAGCCTCAAGCATAGATCTAAGGCTTTCCTGGGAGAGCCCGTTATGAAGAATGAGCCTGCTCAGGGGAGGGACCTCTGCAGCGCTCATAGCTCCACCTGCATATAACAGGCGCACGAGGACTTCCTGGGGCCAAGAGCTGGGAAATGCCACTTCACACACTGCCCACGAGCCTGGCAGAGCCACTTTATTTAAACTAGCCGTCTCGGCCTTTTGGCTCTGATCAAGTGTGACTAGCCTTGCCAACAACAAGGTGCACAGAAGTGCAGTCCATCATTTACCAGCTGTTCTCGCCGCGCTCTCAGCCTTGGCAGGTGGCCATGATGCACACATGCATGGTAATCAAAGCAACGGGCTCAGCCCAGACACAGATAGTGGGGGTGCTACCCCTCAAACTGACTCTGGTGGGTCCTGCCTCCAGGCCTCTGCTCGAGCTGGTCCTCCTGCCTGACAGCCCTTTTCCTGTCCTGCCATGCCCTTTCTGGTTTTCATCCCAGTCTACAAATACATCTTCCTCCCCATGAATCTTCTAAAGATTCAGACTACTCTCACGCACTCAAAAACATACCCACTGCTCCAGATCTAAGCAGCAAACACAGCTGTTCTTGGCAACCAGAACTCAAAGTGAGATGGGTATGTAAGACATCAAAATTAGGAAGCAGGGAAGGCTTCCTGGAAGAGGTGACATCCAAATCAAAAGCCAAAGAATAAACAGGAGATGGGTAAAGAAGAGGAGCCCAGTGTCCCAGGCAGAGGACACAGCAAGTACAAATGCCCAGAGGAAGTGAGTTTGGGGACCTGCAAGTAGCCATACCTATAGAGTACAAAAGCAAAAAGGGAGGTAACACCACAAGATGGCCACATTCTCAAATGTTTTCAGGACCCAATGAGAAAATCCCAGAACATGAGGGTGAGCCCAAAGCATCCCCTGCACCACAGAAACCAAGACAAACTGCATCAAAAAGGGTAAGAGAAGCAACTACACGTTTCCCCCTCCCCAGGCTTCCCCGGGCCAGGGCAGCACACCCTGAGGTTGTCCCTGAGCCCAGGGTCCCTCCAGTAGGAAAACAGCCCAGGGTGGCCATTCAGCTCGCACAGTACTCTAGGCCACTTTCTGGGAAGCCCATTCCCATCCCAACCCCGGGGAATGCAGGGGAATCTGTGGGGTTTGATCACTGGGAACAGGACAGTGATGGAGAAGGGGGTAGGGGGCTCTGGTCTCGGCAGACCGAGTGCCTACGTGCAGCGTCTGAGAGTTGAAACCCAGTCAGCAGCTTTGCAAAGCCAAGACAGCGGCACAGGCTAGCCAGGGAAGGCTCCAGGGGGTGCAGGGGTGCTGGCCCTGCAGCCCGGTCTGGTGGCCCCCTACCCACTCAGAGGAGCTCATCTACAGCCCCATTCACCGCTGTGTGTAGCTACCAGCCCCTCGTGACCAGAAAGCCTGACTGAGAACACCTGAGAGGCTGCTTGCAGGTGGCCCTTCCAGGATAAGATGCTCATTCAGAGCCCACTTACTGCTGAGCAGCTCCTGCCCCACCTGACAAGAAATGCCGGCTAGGAACACGTGGCGCACGTGGAAAGCCATGCAGCGCAGCCAAGCTGGAGCTGGGAGTCTGGCATGCGGAGCTGATCATCCAGAGCAAAGCTCCATCTGGTCAGGGCACAGTGCACAGTCCTGCCTGAGTTGGGACCCCTCTGCAGGCATTAGGGCTTATGCTGCTGCCCAGGCAGGACAGAGAAGCTAACTCATAGCTGCATTTACTGCCGAGTATAGAACCCTGTCCCACCAGAAGAGGAAGCCTGACCAGGGAACTGGGCAACAGCAGTGCCCACCCTCCAGGCTTCCTTGGGCAGGGAACGGCGCCCCCACCCCTGACCGCAGCACTCAGGCACCAGTCTCACCCAAAAGTAGACCCTGAGAGCAGAAAAATGACACGCGACACAAAAGGGAACCCCCATAAAACTGTCAGCAGACTTTTCCAACAGAAACTTCTCAGGCCAGAGAGTGAGATGACATATCCAAAATACTGAAGGAAAAATTGTCAAGCAAGAATTCTGTACCTGGCAAAGCTGTCCTTCAGAAATGAGGGAGAGATAGACTTCCCTGAGCAACAACAGCTGGGGGAGTTCTGTCAGCACTAAGCCTGCCTTACAAGAAACGTGAAAGGGAGTTCTCCGATGGAAGTAAAAGGACACTAAGTAACATCACAAACACATAAGGAGGTGGCATAAAACTCCCTGGTCGTGGGAAATACAGGGCGAAGCAAAGTAGGTTTACAGCTATGAGTGCATGAAACACAGTTTATTCTTGTATTATTATTAATTATTGTATTATTTTTCATACAACAACTGTAAACGTACTTTTGCCCCACCCTGTATATGGTCAAAGTTAGATTCTGTAATAAAATAACGGTGCATAATTGACACACAACTCTAGTTCATTTTTTAATTTTTATTTATTTTTTTATCCTCACCTGAGGACATGCTTATTGATTTCAGAGAGAGGGAAAGGGAGGGAGAGAGAGAAACGTCAATGTGAGAGAGAAGAAGTGATCAGATGTCTCTTGCATGCGCCCCAACTGGGGAATGGACCTGCAATTTAGGAATGTGCCCTGACTGGGAATCGAACCTGCAACCTTTTGGTTTATGGGGCAATGCTCTGACCAACTGAGCTGCACTAGCCTGATTTAAACTCTAGTTTAAAAGTTAAAAACTGCCCTGGCTGCTGTGATTCAGTGGATTGAGCATTGGCCTGCGAACCAAGTGTCGCTCGTTCAATTCCCAGTCAGGACACATGACTAGGTTGCACGTCAGGTCCCCAGTTGGGGGCGTGAGTGAGAGGCAACCACACAGTGATGTTTCTCTCCCTCTCTTTCTCCTTTCCCCTCTCTCTAAAAATAAAATAAATAAACAAACAAATAAGTAATTAATTTTTTAAAAAAGTTAAAAACCAAATGCAGTAAAAATAACCATAGCTAGCATAATCAGTTAGTGGGTACACAATATAAAAAAATATATAAACTGTAACACCAGTAACTTGAGCTATGAAAGGAAGAAGTAAAAGTTTAGGAATGCAATTAAAGCTAACTTGTTATCAGTTTAAAACAGGGAGTTATCATTTTAAGTACTTCTGTGCACCTCATGGGAACCACAAGTGGAAACCCTGAGTAATTACAAAAGGAACAGGGGGAAATGTCAAAGCACATTGATGCTAACAGACACCAGAACACACTGAAGGACAGCAGGATAACCAGCAAGGAGGAACAAGTCTATGAAACAGCCAGAAAACAATGAACAAAATGGCTATAGTAAGATCTTACTTATCAATAATTACTTTAAACAGAAATGGATTTAAAGCCGAGAATGGGGAGCCAGGGAAGGCTACTGAGCAGTGGAGGGGTGCTACCAGCTTTGTGACTCAGATGGATCTCTGTCACCTCAGGGTTGGTGCATCCTCTGCATATGGAGTTCAAGACCCACCATCTCTCTGGCTGTCTCTCAACTCTGACCACCTCACCCCACCTTGCCCCATGGTGTCTTTGTAACTGTTGACACCGTCTCCCCAGAGAACTCCTTCTGATCCTCCAAAGACTGGCTCCGTCAGCGGCTTCTCCAAACAGCTTTCTAGGGGCCCCACTCCAGCCCACCCTGGCCTCCTCCCCTAGCTCTGACCCACAGGACTAGGGGTATCTGGTCCTGGGGTTGTCTCCCCCTGCTCTTGAGGCCCCATAAAAGCTAAGCCTGAGGCCCCAGTTTCAACCAGCCCAGAAAGGGCATAGGGACACCATTAAATATCTGTTACATAAATAAATGACTGAGCCCTGCCTGGTGTGGCTCAGTGAATTGCCAGCTGGCCCGCGAACCAGAAGGTCGCTGGTTTGATGCCTGCTGGGGGCAACTGATTGATGATTCTCTCTCACATTGATGTTTCTCTCCCTCTCTTTCCCCTTCCCTTCCCCTCTCTCTAAGAATAAATACATAAAAATCTAAAAATAAATAAATAAATAACAAATGACTGAGCACAAGTTTGAATATTATCCAGTGAGAGCCAAGGAGAAGGGCATTAGCTGTGTGACTTTGGACAGAGCTCTTAACCTCTCTGAGCCTCAGAGCATGAAGGAGGCCTGCCAGTCCCACCTTTTGTAGCAGTGATTGGCAAACATTTTCTGCAAAGGACCAGAGAATGAATACTTCAGACTTTGTGGGCCAGAGACTATTCCAAGTGCCCAGCTGACACTGTTGTACCAACACAGACACGGATGTTAGGAAAAAGAATGGTTGTGGTTGCGTCCCCATACAACTTCATGGCACAGAAACGTGCGTTTCATACAGTTTTCAGGTGTGGTGAGATATTTATCTTCTGACTTTTAAAAATCCATTTAAAAATGTAAAACATTCTTAGTCTGCAGGCATAAAAACAGGCAGGAGGCCAACTATGGCTGGTGGGCGAGTTTGCCCATCTCTGGTCTACGTTTTTCGGGTGGTGGTAACCCAGTATATATGTACATATACATACATACATGCAAAACTATTCAAGTTGTACTCTTAAGGTTGGAGCACTGTTTTGTATTTGTTGTAACTCAGTTTGTAAGAGCAAAAGGGATGAAGAAAGAAGGAGGTAAATCTATGGGGATTTTCTGGAAAACAAACAAGGAGTGCAGCCAGATTTCATTAGAACTGAGGTTTCATCTTTATGAAAACCATCCCAAGACGCTGTGTGCATTTCCGTGGGACGCACAGACATCTATAAACACTCAGCACAGTGGGCACAGGGCCCCTCAAAGGTGGAAGGTCCTGCTCTCAAGAGGAGGGTCCAGGCCCTGCAAGAGGACAGGAGCTGGAGAAAGATGTTAGCTTTACTCAGTGTTCGGTGGCAGCTTAGCATTGTATTTGTGCAAAAGGAGAATGAAAGACAAGTCCAGACAAACACTTGTACACAGAAAGGAGTGAAGCTCTGACACTCAGTACAGCCTGGATGGACCTTGTAAACATGACGCTCAGTGAGAGAAGCCAGACACAAAAAGGCCACACACACAGTGTGTGATTCCATGTATGAGAAATGTCCTGAACAGGCACATCCACAGCAACAGGAAGTGGGTCGGTCATTGTCAGGGGCTGGGGGAGGGAAGGGAGAGTGACTGCTGATGGGGACGAGGTTTCTTTTGGGGTGATGGAATGATCTGGAATTAGATGGAGGGGATGGTTGCACAATCTTGTGAATACAAAAGCCAGTGAACTGTACACTTGAAAAGGCTGACCTTTCTGGTATGTGACTTATATCCCAATATTTTTAAAAATACAGATAAAAATTTTTTTTAAGGAAAATGGTAGTCTGCATAAGGCTTGCGTCTGAGTTAATTGCACTATACCAACTCACTGGTTTTAATAAGGTATTATGGTTGTATAAAATATAGTTATTGGGGGAGGCTGGGGGAAAGGTACACAGGACTTCTCTGTACTATTTTTTGCTGCTTCTTGTGAGTCTTAAGCTGTTTCAAAATAAAAGATGATGATGATGATGATGATGATGATGATGACGATGATGGAAGTGCATCTGAGATTTGGCTGCATGTCTGTCCCTGGAACAGCCTGTGGGCAGCCTGATTCCAGGCCGGGATCAACACCTGGGCCCCTACCAGCCCAGGATGACCAAGAATCAGGGCACCAAGCAGTCTCTGGACCCTCAGCCTTGCCTTGCCAGCCTCCCAGCCTCCCCCCGCAGGAACAGGGGACCCAGGATGCTTTACATGCAGTAACCACCTTTTAATTCCATGGCCCAGGCTGCACGAGGAGATTATTAGTTTTCTGTAGGATTTGATTCAATTAATTAGTTCCCAAATATCAGCCTATCCAGGCAAGCAAAGGCAAACAGAGATAAATCCCAGCCCAACCGAGCTTCATCTTTTAAAGGCAATTAACTCTTAGTTATTAGCTTTTAATTAGGGAGTAATAATGGCCTCGTTAATACACTTTATTATACTTGTCACCAGGCAGCTGTTCGGAACAGATTCCATTATCAGATGGCTGTGGCCCCGGTCTCAGCAGTGCTCATTCCGGCTGAGGCCATGGCTCCAGCACTGCCCTCAGCCCCAGTCCAGGGGTGCAGGCTGGGCCACCAGCCTTAAGGAGGCTACAGGGTCTCCCACCTTCCACTCCTGTGCCCCCAAACAAAGCCTGGGCTGATTCTAACATGTCCCCACTCTGCATCCCGCCAACGCTCCCTGCTGCTCTGCCAGCAAAATGCACAAAAGCAAAGATCTTCCCTGGGTCATTGGCCCCCATCACTCCTGTCCCCACTGTTGCTAGTAGCTGCCGGTAATGCCCCTGACCTTCCAGGCTTTGTCTCTGCTCTACAATGAAGTGCAAGGATCATTGTCACAATGTTTTTGAGAAGCACCCCATGTTGGAAACCACCTCAACGTATCCCCCAAACAGGAAAGGCTACTGTGAGAGAGAGTGAAATCCAAGCCTGTAATCTCACAAAATAGCCAGAAACATCCATGGGCATAAATGAGTTCACAGTGGCTTTACTTTCCATCACCAACTGTTCATCAACTAGTAAGCAACTGAATGAACTGTGATCCAGCTGTGTTATGGAATACTACACAACCGTGAAAAAGGAATGTGCTGCAGAAGCATGAAGCAACATGTGTAAATCTCACAGGCATTGTGCTGAGGGAAGGAAGCCAGACACAAATGACTATTCTGAGTCGTTCCATACATAGGGAGTTGTAGAACAGGCAGCACTAGTCTACAGTGACAGAAAACAGGTTAGTCGTTGCCTCAGAGCTTGGAGAGTGGATGAGAAAATACTCTGAAAGGAGGGAAATATTCTATATTTTGTTTTCAAGGGTGTGCACTGGCCAAACACACAGAGCTGTACAACTTAAGATATGTTTATGGAATCTAAATTAAGGCTCAAAAAAATTGGAAATATTAGATTGGCATTAAAACACGAAGCATAAATATTTAATGAGATGAAAAGTGTCCACAGTGTAAAGTCAAGTATCACTCAGTTCACAAATCAGTCACAACCAAATGACTTCCCATGGCATGCATTACAGATTACTCTCTGCTAGGGACTGAATGTTTATGTCTCCCCAGAATTCATTTGTTTAAATCCTACATCCCAATGTGATGGTATTAGGAGTTGGGGCCTTTGGGAGGTGATTAAGGCATGAGGGCAGAGCCCCCATGGGTTGGATGAGACTCCAGAGAGCCGGCCTGCCCCTCCTGCCATGTGGGGGCGCAGCGAGAGAGCAGCGTTTATGAACCAGGAGTGCTCTCACCAGACACAGAATTTGCTGGCACCTTAGTCTTGGATTTCCAACCTCCAGAACCGTGAGAAATACAGCAGGTTCTCAAATAATGGCACTTTGTTCAGCGATGCCATAGGAACTTAACTCTTGTTTGTATCCATTAGTCTATGGTAAAACTGGTTTCATAGTACATCCCTTTTGCTTAAAGTTGCAGAACCTATCAACAACATTAAGCGAGGACTTACTGGAAATGTCTGTTGTTTATAAGCCACCCAGGTAAATACTGCAACCTGGAAAATATGCTGTAAGTGTGAGCAGTGACCACAGGTCAGCCCAGATAGGAAATCGAAGATCGGTGCATGCCAGGACTGGGTGAGGCATGAGCATGAAGGACTCTGGCAGGCACTGGGAAGAGTGTGAACAGAGCGTACAGAGACAAGTCTGCGTTTATCAGATCTGTGGCCGCTCAAGCCCCATTCTTGCTGAGCCAGTGGTTGGGAGGTGCTCTTAAAAGGTGACAGGTGGCCACTAGCAATCTGAGCTGCCAAAAATATAACAGAACCCAACATGGTACTTCTCAGACAAAACACAGTGACCTCTGGGCTCAACCAAATGTGCAATTCTGGCATCGAATGAATAGACTTTGATTGCTAGAGACTGAAGTAAACCTGATTACGGGCGCACCAGTCCACACCAGACCGCTCACACAAAAGCCAGCCCGTGGCACCAGTGGTGTGCGGGAGCCGGCTCCTCCCAGCTGGCAAGGGTCAACCGTTATATTTTCAGGAATTTTGCAAACTGGTTGTTGAACAGCCACTATGAAAAATAAAATTATATAAACTTACAATTGAATAAATATATTCAAACTAAAGCAATAAAAAGTAAAAACTCATTGTTTGCTAATTATTTTACTGCATTTTGCTATCATCTGTGCTCTTGAGGTTTTTTAAAATAATTTATTTATTTGTTTGTTTATTTATTTATTTTTAGAGAGAGGGGAAAGGAGAAAGAGAGGGAGAGAAGCATCACTGTGTGGTTACCTCTCACTCACGCCCCCAACTGGGGACCTGACGTGCAACCTAGTCATGTGCCCTGACTGGGAATCAAACCAGCGACACTTGGCTCGCAGGCCGATGCTCAATCCACTGAGCCACAGCAGCCAGGGCTTGAGGGTTTTTAATACTTATTTTATCTGTTTGGTGGAAACATTATAATGGTGTGTTACCCTGCTTCTCTTTCAAATTCTGCACTAAGTGACAATACGTCAGTAGCTTGAAATCAGCCATGGTGGGAGTATTTACACCATGGAAACAGGCAAACGCTACCAATTTAATGAATGAATGAATGAATGCTGTCAGGGACGTCTCTCAGCTGCTCACTCTTGTGATTATAAAATAGCTGTTGTGGCTCCAGCAATCATGCCCACATTCCATATGGGATGAAGTGGTAAGAGGAATGGAGAAAGGGGCAGCACCAGCCCTCACTGTCCCTTCCATGAGGAAATAAAAAACTTCCCCAGAATTTCCCAACCACCTATATCTCATTGCCCAGAACCATGTCACATGACCATATGTAGCTGTAAGGAAGTTTGGGAAAGTAAGTATTTTGATTTCCCAGCCTTTAAAGTAGAGGAAGAGACCAAGGCAGAAGCAGTTAATGATGTCTGTTGGGTTTTTTCTGCCATAGAATCTGCCTCATTTAGTCACTAAGAACCTTTTCTACAAGGAAGAGGGTCTTTTCAGTTCAGCGTTGCTTTGGGAGTTGCAGGTAGCTTGGGGAAGGGGAGGTGAAGTCAGTACTGAAGGTCCAGCAGCTTGGGGAATGACCAGGCGGAGCCAGTGCGACACAAATACAAGGTGGCTTGTAAACTACAAATTCTATGCAGCTTTACTCATCAGGAATGGCCAGCACCAGTGATCCCTTCTGGGGACACAGCAACGAAGAAAATGATGATTACAACAACAGGCCCATGTCCCTCTTCAGCCAAGGGATACGCTGGGCAGCAGTGATAAGACTTCACTCTGTTTGCTGAAGGGCGCAGGTGTTCCTGGGAAAAGATGCTCCCATGCAATTTTGAAACACAAGTTTAGAATAACAGTTTTCGGTGACACTGAGCCCCCACGTCCATGGCTGTTATTTCAGACCGCTGTCCACGGGGCTGCTCATGGGCATGTGGCAGGGAGGTAGCCAGCCACTCAAGCAGCCTCGGGCTGTTCCTTCGGGCTGTTGTGCTCCCCTCTGAGAACAAATTGGGGTTTCCCTAAGAAAGCTAAGCCTCTGCACACACAGCTCCATCACCAGGGGCCTGACCCTTCAGTGACACATGACTTTCATTTCCTGTTGGAGAATGAGATGGAAGAGCCATTGCAGGGCATATTTTAAAACCAAATCCCAAGGCTTCAGCAACACCAGTGCAGGATTCTTGGCGGCACTAACGCAACCAAAGGAGGGGTGTGGAGTGTGGCTGCCTCCCCAGCCTGGTGCGGGACAGCAAAAGCACAGGGCCTGGATTCTCTGGGTCTTAGCCAGAGCAGATATTAAGTCATCAGCTGCTTGCCACTGCTTTCACTACATGGTAATTATGGGCTCGGTTTTTTTTTTTTTTTTTTTTTTCTCTTCTTCTAATTTCCCAGAATCAAGTAAGGGAAGAGTTGGCCTGGGTGTGGTCCCTGACCCACCACTCAGCAAGTGACACTGAGCTAGATGGATAGAGATCGGGGAAGAACTGAACATCAAGTCAGTGGGAAACAGTCATCGAGGAACTTTTTAAATGTTTCAAGATGGTTCTGACAAAAGGCTTTTAATCATATGAAAGGATACTCAACTTATAAAAGGAATGAATGTTTAAACTATGATCAGATGCTGCTTTGTACTTATTCAGTAGATAACGATCACAGGCTGGTTATAACTTATGTCCCAAAGGGCAAGAGGAGAAGGCATCCTCCACCGCCGCACGGCAGGGCACACAAGGCATTGGGGGGTGTCATTTGGCTTCAGGAATTAAAAGTAAAATTATAGGTGTTCCCGCCCAACAATCCCCTCCACCCTTTTAAAAATAAATTTATTCTAGAAAAACATGCATACAAGAAACCTGTTTGGCTATAGCATTATTCCGAATGGGAAAACTTTGGGAATAACCTCAGTGTCTATTAATAGGTTATCGATTAAACAAATTGCAGCCCAACTATACAGTGGAATATTACTTTTAAGCAAAGAACAGGGCCATTCTCTGTGTAAAAACGTGGATGCCCCTCCAACCAGGCATTCACCCTGTCCCTTTTCAGAGTCACAGGAACCTTCACACTGCTGACCCCAAGGAATGGTCACTTCTTTCCTTCCACCAGCCCAGCCCCCATCATGGCCTGTCTGCAACCTGCAGTCCCCTCCACCCTGGTCCAACCCTTTACTCCCCTCCTCCTCTAGCCCCACAGTCTGTCCTCCCAAGCACAGCCACTAGAGGGCGCCTTGAGCACCTGAGTCAGGTCATAGTCCTCCAGGGCTTCTACATCTCTTGTGGTGAAAGCCCAAATTCTCCCCACAGCCAATAAGGCCTGACACAGCGTGCCTCCTTTACTCCTTTACCTCCCTCTCTCCCCTTACTCATTCTGCTTCAGCTACATGGCCCTCCTCACAGTTCCTTTAACACCCAGGCATGGTCCTGCCCCAGGACCTTTGCACAGGCTATGCCTTCCACTCAGAACTCCTCTCCCAGACACACACCTGACTCACTCCTTCTGGTTTTTACTCAGATGTCACCTTCTCAGTGAGATCCTGAATATCCTTTACAAAAATTGTACTCCAGTACTCTTTTATCATGTAGCAATTACTATCTTCTAACGTGCCCCGTAACTCGTTTATCCTGTCTTCCTTCCCTGAGAGATTGTGAGCTCCCAGGCGTGGGGATGTGGTTTTTTGTTTGTTTGTTTTTTTTTTTTTTTTTGCGCCTGTCTTCTTCCCCAGTGTAGCCTAAGCTCCTGGAATGGAGCGAAGTCAACATTCTGTCAGCATTTACTGAGTAACTGAATGTAAACTCCTTTCACTTCTTCCCACCTACATTTGTTAATCATTAAAAACCATCTGTAAGGAAGAGCTGTCCCTTCCCTCCCAGCCCTTTTATTTACCAATTAAATTATTTGTAGCAATTTGGATATTTTATTCTATAGGTTTAACCCAATACTGTAAGTTATCTTGTTCAAATTTGTCTGGCCTTGGCCATAGGGAGTGGGTCCTGTGTCCTTCCTACAGGTCTGCATCTTTTTTTCTTTTTTAGTATTTCCTACTTTCTGGCATTAGCATGTGTTTTTCCTACCTCAGGCATGAAATTAGTGATTTCTCCAAGGATCTCTGGTTCCTTTTATTGGAGAATGGTATTTAGAAATCAAGATCCAGGTGCCAGCTGTGCTCACTGCTATTGGGGCATCATGGTATCTACGCCAACACACACATCTACATTAACTTCTGTATCTGTCTGTACTAACTATATATTTCTATCTATAAAACCTCTCTCCACATATCACAAACCATGAGTTAATACTCGCATTCTGATTCCAAACCAGCATGAGGTTCATTCTAGCTTCCCATCCCCTTGACTATTAGTGATTTTTTTTCTGTGACTCGGAGGAGCATGGGTCCTTCCCCTCCAACTTATTTACTTGTTTGTTCAACCCCAGTATTCACATGAAGTAGCTACAGAATGGCCAACATGAGCAAACCAGATTTTCTAACTCTGCACAGCATTGGTGTATAGGTATCTTTGTTTGTAGCCTAACAGTATCCAGTCAGAACACTGTTTTCCAAAGCTGCTTAGATCAGCTCCTTTCTCCCCTCTCCCTCTTTATTTGTAGCACAGCTGAGTTCATGTCACTGTTTTCTATGTGGGGTTCCCACCACATGTTGGCTAACTTCAGTTAGTTATGGGTGGAGGAACATGAAACAAGACTATGACTGTAAGTAAAAGTCAGGGCTGTCCCAAGACACACCTGGAGAAGGCCACCCCTTCCCTCCTCCTAGTGTTCTCACTCTCATTCTCTTCAACCCTTTCTCACCAACCACCTTAGGCTCTGTGGGACCTATCAGCAACCCCAGGACTCAAAGAACCACCCGCCAAGGGGACTAAGACCTTGTCCTTAAGCTCATGGGACTCAGGGGTCATTAGATACGTGATTGGGGGAGGACGCTGAAGTGGCCTGACTGGGGGCCCCAGCAAAGATACACCATGCCCTAATTCCTAGAACCTGTGAGCATGACCTCTTTAGGAAAAAAATGTCTCTGCAGATGTAACTAAGGCAAGGGTCTTGAGATGAAGAGGACATTCCGGATTATTCAGGAGGGCCCCAAATCCAACGACTGGTGTTTTTGAAGAGGAAGGCTGAGAGACATTGGAGACGGAGGAAAGACACACACAGGCAGATGGCCACGTGAAGACAAAGGCAGAGGCTGCAGTGATGCGGCCAACAGCCAGGAGCCACCGGGCCCCCAGACGCTGGAAGAGACAAAAAAGAGCCTCCCCTGGAGCCTGGGAGGAAGTGCAGCCCTGTAACAACTGGATCTCGCAGGGACTTCTGGCCTCCAGGACAGAGAGAGAATCAATGTCTGCTGCTTTAAGCCACCAGTTGGTGGTCCTTTGAAATAATTATGGGGTAACAGGGCAGAAGTGTTTGGGGGCCAGCAGAGGTCAGTAGGAAGGGCCAGTGCCACATAAACTATTTTGTGTTTTGTCTCTAAATACTGTGGCTAGTGGGGGGTGCATGAGGGTGGAGGCCTCTTGGTGAGCCCCTCCCCTGCCACCCCAGGAAGCTGCTTGGAGGGGAGTCATCTGTCCCTGTCACCTGGTGAGCAGCAGGATGGACACTGCAACAAGGAGACGCCATGCACCCAGATGGTCACTCTCCCGGGCCTCGCCTGCACCGGTCGCCATGAGTCACCCCTCCTGCTGCCTGTGGCGGCAAATAATTCTCATTTTCTCCATGAACAGAGCAAAAGTGCCAGGTAAATTTAATCGATAAATAACCCTCTCTGGGGTAGGTGTCAGAGTTCCTTTCTTGGTCTCACTGGGGCAGGGGTGGCAGGGGGAGAGGAGAAGGCACAGCCAGCGATGGGCAGTGGGGTGGGGAGCGGACAGAGAGATTTCAGCATCACCATCAAAGCCATGAACACCCGGACTGCAGAGGTCAACAGAGGCCCAAATCCTTTGCTGCACCGGCCACAGGTGGTCACTTGGGGACAGGGTAGCTTGTAGGAGTTGGACACCAGTCACGTTTGATTCTCTGGCCAGAACTCTGCAGGATGAGCATAGGTGCCGAGCTGAGGAGAGGAGAGCCCCCAGTGGATGGATGGAAGAATGGAGGGTCCCTGGCCAGTCTTCTCTTTCTTCCTAGGGGTTGGCGGGGCAGGTGTATGCTAGGACCCAGGGGGCCCAATTTGGAGCTTTGAGAGACAAGGTGGAGAATGAACTTGTCAGAGACATGGAGGAGCAGAGCCCCCCGCCCCCCCCCAGGTCTCTGGGTCTGGGATGAGCACTTTTCTGTAAAAGGCTAGATGCTAAATACACCTGACCCTTGGGACTGGGGGTGGGGGGTTGGGGGGGCAGGGGTCTCAGTTGCTACTGCTCAGCTCTGCTGTTATCGAGCCAAAGCCATCACAGACGATGCTAAATAAATGGGCATGGCTGTTAATAAAACTATGAAAACAAGTAGAGGGCTAGACTTAGCCCACGGGCTTCATGTAGCCAGGCTTTGCCCTGGCACCCCCACCCCCACCTCCCATCCCAGTCTTTTTGATAGGCCATCCCTTGAAAGGTTGGATCCATTTAAACATCATCTCCTTAGAAGTCTCCCTGACATCCTATCCAATAGGACTCTACCCCCGTTCTTGTCCTTTAGGGCATATGTCAGAGATGGATTTATGGTCCTGATGTTTCCATCCTCCACCAGCTTTCTTGAACTCTAAACTCCACAAGAGCAATGACTGCGTCCCCCTTTTGTTCACCACCTCCCTGGGTCCTGGCACATGGGAGGTGTATAGGAAACACTTGCTGTGTGAATAAGTGAGTCAAACTCTGGTGCTGAGCACAGGGCCCAGTGCCCAGGGCGAGACGCATTGGCTCCACGTGGCTGCAGAGTTGCAGATCCAGCCCAGTGTTTCTGCCCTGGCTGCTGACCACGAGGGCCTGTCCCAGATACCTCCTTGCTTTACGATGTTTCAGAGAACGATGCTGATGATGGGCCATCTGCAGCTGAGCTGAGACCACCTGGGTCTGCTGTGTGTGCCGTAGGACCCCAAGGCTGAGGACTGAGCATGTTCATAAGCCTCAGAGAACACTGATCTGACTGGTCAGTGATGCAGAAGGCCCCCTACAGCAAATGGGGAAACTGAGTCAGGTCCTGTTGAAGACAGCTTCTCTCTGAAAAGGGGCGGGGGGTGTTTAAGAAGTGGGTTGAGGGTGGCTGTGGCCAGATGAAAATTTTATCAAAGGAAATCTCTGCTCTGGACACAACTGCCCTGCAAGGACACTGGTTCTGCAGAGGAAAAACTGAGCTTCACAGACAGGTTCCCCCACGTCACTGGCTGCTTCTCCTCGCCATCCTGTGCAAATACCCTTCTCACCAGTTCATAAATATATCACCCGTGAGCCTACATCTCCTAGAGGTGCTCCCTGGTCCCCAGACCCGGTGTCTTCTCACAAAGGGTTGTGTTCAATCCGAGCTGCTCATCTCCCCTCATCCCTAGCCTTCCCCAATCCAGCTCATGCCATCTCTCCATGTGCTCACTGCCATCCCCAGCTCCCACCCTCGCCCCCTGGTGTGCCCTCCTTGCAGCAGGCAGAGGACACTTGCGGGCACCTGAGCCAGGTTCCATCCCTCTTCAGTCCACTGCTCTCCAGGGCTCCCACATCCCTTGAGGTAAAAGCCCAAGTCCTCCCTGTGGCCCATAAAACCCTGCATGACCTGCTCAGTTCCCTCTTCCCTTTCCCCCTCGCTCACTGCTCCAGCCACATGGGCCTCTAGGCTGCTCCTCCATGTCAGGCACAGTCCTGCCCCAGGACCTTTGCACAGGCTGTTCCCATGGCTGTCTCATCTCCTTCAGGACTCCTGTGTAAAATATGACATCAGTAACAGCACATCCTATCGTGCTCCTCTTTGTCCTTTGTATCACAGGCGACATCCCATACATTTTACTGTCTGCCTCTCTCACTGGTGTCAGCTGTGTTGATGCTGTTTCCCAGTACTTGTTAGACGAGTGACACGCTTGTGCATGCCAGGGTCCCAGACTCATCCCAGGGCCAGGAAATTCCCCTATCTCTCATTCCCAATAGAAACCCACTGTTCAGACATCACAGGAACTGGGCAGAGACTGAGAAGGCAGTAGGGTAGGACAGCCATTTTCCCCAGACAAGACAGGGGTCAAAGACAAAAGATCCTGTCTTGATTGTCTTGCAAAGGGGACCCACTGTCACAGCCACCTCTGCCACTCACCTGAGAGGGGGACCAGAAAGTGTCTGGGGAGGAGTCTGTACAGACACAAGCTATGGACATCCAGCCTGGGAAGAAACCCTCCTCCACCCTCAGGGCTGGGAGCCCCCCAAGGGACCAAGCCACCTGCCGCCTAGCCCCACCACCGGGGGAGGCCCCACGTCCGTTCCCCCTGGGGGAGACCGCCATCCCGCCTCCTGGGCTGCGCTCAGAAATGAAGACACGCCAGTGACATGGACCGCAATCGCAGTGCTCATGAGCCATTATTTAATTCATTATGAACCTAGAGGCAGGGAAATTAGGCAAAAATACAGCGCATCCTTAATCCTGGGTTGGAAAAAAATCAAAGTGGGTGGGTTTTCGTTTTTGCACATAGACACACATATCTTTGAGGGGAAATGTGTGTCTCCCCTTTGCTGTGCGGCGGCCTGTCTGCACAAGTCATCCGGAAACCCAAGACAGGGGCACGACCCAGAGACCCCGCCATGGGCTGGCTATCCCTTGTATCCCCTAGGACCCCAAGGGCCACAGAGGCATCTGCCTGCTTCTTTTTATTCTCTTTACAATATAAATAGCATTTTCAAACTACATATGAATACAGTGATGGCGCCACCAGGCAGGGCTACTGCATGCAGAGGGAGACCCCCACATTTTGCTGACTCCCCTTATTCCCTCCCACCCCTGCCGGCTCAGGCATCTGCCCTCCTCCCCCCATCAAGGAAATGAAAGGTTCTTGGCTCATTTACATACTCTCCATTTTCCTTAAATAGTTCTCTCTGGCCTGGTAACCGTTAGAACACTTTCTTTTAATTAAAAAAAATTTATACACACAAATAATGCTCTCAATCCTTCTGCAGGGAGAGCAGGGACAGCAGAGACGGAGAAAGCAGGCAGGCTGGGCTGGCGGTGTCCTTCCCAAGCTCATGCAAAAAGCATGTTGTTTCTCTCTCCTAAACTCAACCCACAACTCTTAGGGGGCAGGTTTCATTCCACTTGAAAGCAGTAATGCCCTCTCTCGCTTCCTCTCCCCTAGAGATACAGGTGGCAGACAGACAGAGGACACTGTCAGCCCCTCAGGGTCCTAGGAAGCCCTCCCCATTCCCCCAGATACACGCAGGGCCACAGCCAAAGCAGAAGCAACTGGGAGCCTGGGGACACAGGCCTCACTGAGCAGGGAAAACAGCTGGACTTGGGCCACCTGGAAGGACTAATTCAGCTCCATGTCCTCCCTCCCCAGGGAGCCAGGTACCCACCTGCTCCGGCTGTAGGTCATCCACCCTAGGCAGACTGAGGGAGGCCTGGGTGGCATCAGGGACTCTCAGTCTGCACAGAGTGCTCTCACATACGAAGGCTGTAGCTGTGGAATGGTTCTCATGGGGGAAGAAGCAAAAGGTGGAACAAACCAGAAGAGATCATTTATTTTGCAAAGGCAATCACACACAGGAGGCAGGCTCCCGGATACCCGTGGCCAGCACGTGGCCAGCACAAGGTACGCCAGCCTCCCCGGTCCCTCCTCCTGCCTGGCACAGAGGGGGACCGGCACTGTGGGCACTGTCAGGGACCAAGGATGTGATGCCAGCTGCTCAGACCTTCATGAAGTCAGGGACAGAGCAGCGTGACAGGGCACTGCCTGTTGCCCGTCACTGGGTGCCCTGCCCCCTGCCGTTGAGGACTCACCACATTTCCCTGCCTGCTCACGAATGAGTAAGATTTTAAAAGAACAACAACAACAACAACAAAAAATGAGATGCTTTTGTCTCCCTCAGCATGTCTCGGTTCTGATAAAAAAGAACATTTTGTCTTGTTTTTAAAGCCACAAATCTAGAAAACAACTTTAGGGATTTCTTCCTCTTCTTTGTTTTCCTTTTTTTCTTGCGTTTTTTTTAAACAATAGGTATTTATAGAAAGAACCTCACAAAGGTGATTTATGTACAGAAGTCACAATCTCAAAGGCTGCTCAGGAGGCAGGCAACGCAGTAGCACCTTTTCGAGAAGAAGAGCTTATGTGGTTTACGAATCTGAGTAGTGGGGGTGGCACGAGCCCCAGCTGGCCCCCCAGAGGCAGCGTGGCCCCACTCCCTGAGTCCGGGCCGCTGCCAGCGTCCTGCTTGCTCCTGTCCACGCAGAGCATGGAGGTAGCCTCTTGGGGCAGGGAGGCGAGGACAGGAATTCACAGCAAGCAAATGCCAGGGCCCACTGCCACCTGCTTCGCTGGGCTGAGGGCTGGCTGGGTGGTTGACTGGCTGTCTTAGAACGGGGCTCTGGGCTGGCACTGCGCCTGCAGGAGACTCTCCATGAAGGCCAGGTAGTCTGGGTTCCGCCCCGAGTCCTCAGCAGCGCGTGGTGTACCCACGCGCGGGCGCTTGGCGGCCTTCACCTCCTCTCCTGAGAAGACACTTTCCTGCGGTGCCCCAGTGCTGACTGACTGAAGGGGACAAGACAGCACAGGAGTTAGTGCAGAAGGGGATGTTACATACTGAACGTTTGTGTCCCCCCAGATTCCTGTGTTGAAACTCTACTCACCAGAGGGATGGTGTTAGGAAGTGGGATCCCTGGAGAGGCATTAGGTCATGAGGGTGAGAACCTTATGAGTGGGATTAGCACCCTTATAAAAGGACCCCAGAGAAGGCTCTGTCTCACTCTATTTCCATCTCTCTGACACATGAGGACCCCAGAAGGTGCTATCTGTGAACCAGGAAGTAGGTCTCAACAGACACCAGATCTTACAGCACCTTGACCTAGGACTTCCCATTTCCAGGACTGTGAGAAATAATGTTTTTTTTTTAAGCCACCCAGTCTATGGTGCTCTGTTAAAGCAGGCCGGAGAGACTGCAACAGGGACTCCACTTGGGTGCCTGGCTGGACTAAACGCCTGCCTTGTTGGGGGCCAAAGGCCCCTGTCCCTCACCTAATGACCTTCCGAGAGGGCCAATCAGTCACTGGGGACAGCTTCTCTGTACTGTTATCTCCGTGTAAACCCCCAATCCTGTGTGTGAGCCTCCTAGCAGGCGGGGCATGGAGGGGGCCCTATGCATCCAGTCACTGGCCCCTGGCAGGCCTGCCCTGCCCCACAGACGAGCGGCCGGGAGGGCTGTGCCGCCCAGAGGGAAGGAGGTGCAGCTGCTCATCCACCCGGCAGCTCCTGTCTGCTCCCCAAGGGAGCCTGGTATCTGAGGTCAGCTGTGCAACCCCCAACAGCTCTCACTCAGAGCTCATTCACCCACGGCCGCAGCTGCCTGCTCCTCAAAATCTGGTCTTTGGATTAAACACAAAAGAAAGAGAACAGTGATGGGCCAGGAGAAAAGGCCGGTTGCTTCCCACCTCTGGGACTCACTGTTCCCTTTGAAAAGGAATGAGCTTTAGAAAAGCTTTTCCTTTTGCACTGCCAGCCTTGGAGCTTAGATTCTGTGTGCAGGCGGCATATCCTCCAAGTGCGGGACGCATCACAACATGCCTGGCAGGCTGGCTGGTGCAGCTTTATCTCCCCTTGCTGGGTTGTCACGGGAAAAGGCCCTCCAACTTGCCCCCACCTGCCCAGAACGAGCTCACTCCCTGGGAGCCACCCTCAGTTGCCCCAGTGGGAGCAAAGGTCGAGGCCACATCCCTAATGTCTGCTAAGGGCTTCTGCGGGCAGTTCCTCCCAAGCCCACCTTGTGCAGCCAGCCACTTACCAGTCGTGACCGGACCCTCTTGGGCAGCTCCTCATCCAGGGTGAAGATGTCACCACGCTTCACTGTCAGCTGGGACCCATCCTCAAACTCCACCTGCCAAGGGGACAGTTCTCAGGCCTGGTGCGTCCCAGTGCTATTGACTGACTCCCAAGGTCCTTGCCAAGGTCCCACCACCCAGAGCTGCTGCTGCTCCACTGCCAAGAAGGGTGCTGGTCCAGTGGCATCCTCACTAGCCCACTCCTGTCCCCGCTCGCCAAGTAAGGGCAGTGAGAGGCAAGGGGACGGGACTGAAAGTGATGGGGGTGCAGACAACGTAAGAGAAAGGCAAACGGCGGCGAGTGTGCAGCTGTCCCCGTGGCTGCTGGGACATGTGTGGTTTTTCTTCTAAGATTCCACACTTGTAAATAACGTCCCTTCCACACACATGAGAAGAGACTACAAATACCTTCATTTGAAAGAAATCAGGGGCACTGAACTGGATGCTTAAAATTGGTTAAAGCAGAACATTTTATGTTATCTATGTCTTACCACACACACACACACACACACACACACACACACACAAGAAAATGTCTACAAAGGGGAAAATATTAGGCAATTTGAGGCCCATCCCAGCTTAACATACAAAAAGCTCTGACTTTCTAGATTAGGCCAGCAAAAGATCCATCAGTCTCCACTGGAACATGCGAGGGCCCCACCCAAGCCTGCAGGCCCCCTGCATCCTGCACCTGGAAGGCAGAACCCTGCTCACCTGATAGATGTGACTGGTCACAGAGGAAATGAACTTGGCCTTGTAGATGTTGCCATCAGTCCACCGGAGCTCAACAAACTCCCCCTCAGGTGGGGGTCCTAGGCGGGCGCAGTCTCTACTCTGCAGGAGGCAAGAATTTGGTGGCAGATGAGGCAGTGGGTCCCTGACACCGGCATCCATGGGCTCTACAGGGTTTAGGTCTCCCCGTGCTGTGCTGCCTGTGCTTTAACTGCAGCGAGGAAGCCAGTGGCATGCTCTGCCTGAACTCTCAAGCTACATGAACACACAGGATCTGATGCTGGCCAGGGGGTGCAGATGGTTGCAGCTGTCCACTCTGGAGGGCCGCCCTTGCTTAGGCTTCTCTAGACTGACAATGCTTTCTGTTCTGTTTCTGCAGAACCAGGCAGTGCTCCCCCTGCAGGGGCCAATGGCTTTGACCTGTCCAGTGGGGTCACAGGTGACCCTGGACACAGGTGATTCCTATGAGGGATTGGGTAATCTCCTGGCTTCCTAATAGCAGCCCCTGCCCACCCTGAGCCCGCCCGCAGCTCACAGTGATGCTCTCTGGGTACAGGTTGTCACTGTAGGACCCGTCATCAAAGTTCACTTCATAGAACGTCTGTGTGGTGATGCCAATTACCCGGCACCGGTAGTAAAGCCCATTGCGGTTCTTGGTGATGACCACCTGGCCTAAGGACACAGCCCTCAGGAACTGGACCTGGGGGCGGGGGAAAGGGCTGCATCAGTGCTGGGGTAAGCGGGCGATAAGAGGGACGGGAGGGCTGGGCACTCACCGTGTGGCCCCCTGACTTATGCTTAAAGCAGGTGATGGAGACAACGTAGGGCCAGTCGTCCGGCTCCATGAGGACCCCGGCGGCATGGGCACAGGTCACGTGGAAGGAGGTGGAGCAGTGCTCGTAGGAGCACTGGATACAGGCCCCAGACACCCTCTTCATCCGCTTCCGGCAGTATACACATTTCTGGGGTGACATGGAGAGGAAATGGGACTCATGCAGGCAGCTGGTGCTGGGAGCCCACCACAGTGAGCCCTCAGGACTGTCCCCTGGGAGTGACCCCAAGACTGGAGCCCCAGCAGCCCGGCTTTGGCTGGCTGGAGCTGCCATGGGAAAAGCCCAGGGAGTCTTCTTAGCTGGACTCTTGACCACAGTGGAGAGTCATCCAAACAACCCAGTCTGTCCCCTCCACCCGCTCCAACCCCAGGAGGACTTCCAGGCTCCTTCTCTACTGGCCCCTCTGCAGAGTAGCCTTAACAGGCACAAAAGAGCCACACAGTGGAATACTATTCAGTCAAAAAATATTAAAAATTTTTAATAAATTGAAAAAAGCAGGAAGCACTGACACTCGCTACAAATGCTCAGTGAGAGAAGCCAGACACAGAAGGCCACACGGTGTGTGATTCCATTCATGTGACATGTCCAGAAGAGGCACATCCACAGACACAGGAAAAAGGCTGCCAGGGGCTGGGGGAGGAGGACAGGGGTGACTGATAATGGGATGGGTTTGTTTTTGGGGTGAAAGAATGAATGTTCTGGAATTAGACAGTGGTGATGGCTATACAACTCTGTGAATACACTAAAAGCTACAGAATTTTAAGCTCACTTGAAAGTGGTAAAATTTATTTTAATTTGGAATAAAAAGCATCACAGAGTAGCTTCCTTCACGTCTCTCATCCACTGTGGAGTCCTGTGGTGGGAATGCCCCCTGTCTGTAGTGACCTGCCCCATTGCTCAGCATCCAGAGCCATCCGATGCCCCCAGCTTAGCAGCTGTCAGGTTCTCGTCACTTTGAGCATTTAATAAGCAGCCTTTATCGCTCTGTAAACCATGTTCAAAAGCCAGATAAGCACGGTGGCCAAGGGCGCTGCAGGAGCTGCTGAACCGATCAATGGCAATGATATGTCATTATTAAACTGTCAATACCTAACTTTCCCACTGGCCTGGGTGACAAGCACTGACATATAACATGCTCCATGTAGCATCAGCCCTCAAGTCCAGGGCCTTCCGCACAGCAGAGGTGACACAGCTGCCCTGAGGTCCTGAAAGGAGCTGTCCCTCCTGGAAGGCAGCAGGGCTTGTGATCTTGCTCATGTCACCTGCCCCACCCGAGGCCCAGGAGAAACCCAACAGCCTGGCCGGACTCAAAGCACAATTATCCCCCTGCCCCAGTGGGTGGCAGCTCATTATCCCGAGTTTCTGCATCACGAATGTGGGCCAGGCCCCCACCAACATCTGTCAGGAGCTGAGCACTGGGTGTGTCTGGTGTCTGGCTTTTTCCAGGACCCATGCCAGCCTGGTGAGGAGGATGAGCGTATGGCTCAGGCCACTGGATGGACAGGGTCAGCCCCTACTTCCCAAGACCCCCCAGAGCCAGTGGCCAGGGAGTACTGGGGGTAGATTGATGGACAATGACCAGGAGGAACAGTTCCTGAGCACGTGGCATGTGTGTGGCCCCAGGAAGGTGGGCAGACAGCTGGGTAAGCAGGAGTTAACTCTGGTTTCCTTTCATGGCTCCATTAGGCAGTACAAGCAAGCCTCGTGTAAAAGGATTTTTAATTCATCGTTACAAGTGCTAGTAATGAAGAGGCTGCAAGCTGGAAATGTCAGACACTTCATAAAGCGTCTGGGGAGAGGATAGATCACAGGCCGCTTGCCGCACCATCACTCCAGCCAAATGATGCAGCTTTTCTGCTCTCAATCACCTGCAGGCCCCCAGCATCTTCCCAATTGCCCGCCAGCACCTGGCACTCCATGGCTGAGGCCCCATCCCCCTCAGCCACCCGCCAGTACCCACTCAGCCCTGTCTGGTGGCCCAGCACCTATAGGCTTGGGGTGGCTGTCCCTGTTCCTTCCCGCAGGACCCCCCACCAGGCCTACTGCCCACAGCCCAAGCTCTCTGCGATATGCGCTCTGTAGGCCTGGAGGAGCATCAATATCCCGGGACTGCCCCAGCCAGCTGGGGAGTAAACCAGGCGGGAAAAGCGGCCATGGATGCCTTGGGTGCCCCAGCCAAGGGCCTTGCGGTTCCACACACACGTCCCTGTCAAGAGCTGCCGCCCGCATGTCCCTGATGGGGAAACATCCCCAGCATGGCTGCCAAACTCACAGCAATGACAAATCTGCGAGCAGGCACTGGTGCTCAGACAGGATGATCAGCACTTCACTGTGAGGCTGTCCATGTGCACCATGCCAAGTACCATCTCAGATGGGAAGGATGAGGCTCAGAGAGGTCAAGAAGTCTGTCTGGTGTCACACAGCCAGCTGGCAGCCAAGCCAGGAATGGAAGCCAGTGCATGCTATAATGGTCACACTCTGCCCACACTGCCTGCTACCCCAGAGGCTTGCTGGTTGACCATTATCAGTAAGAGCACCCTGCCTGAGGATGGCCACACACTCCTTAAAGGGAGAAGCTCAATATGAACCAAGGGAGGCCAGCTATGAACTTTAACAACTCAGCAGCAAATACACAACCTGACTGAAAAAGGAGCAAGGACCTAAACAGACATTTCTCTAAAGACATACGGGTGGCCAATAGGTGCATGAAAAGGTGCTCAGCACCACTGACCCTCAGGGGAATGCAAATCAAACCACCATGAGGAATCATCTCAGGCAGTCATCAAGAAGACAAGAGAGGCAAGTGCTGGCGAGGATGTGGAGAAAGGGAACCGTAGTGCACTGCTGGTGGGAATGCAGACTAGAATAGTCACCATAGAAAACAGTATGGAGTTTCCTCAAAAAATTAGAAACAGAGCTGACATATGACCCAGCAATTCTACTTCTGGGTATATGTGCAATGGAAATAAAAACAGCATACTGAAGAGATATACAGTGTGGGGCAAAAGTAAGTTTACAGTTGTTCATATGGGGAATAACACAATAATTAATAAATAACAATATAAGAATAAACTGCTTCTCGTACTCAACAACGGTAAACCTACGTTTTCCCCACGCTGTATACACCTCTGTGCTCACTGCAGCAACCTAAGTGTCCACTGATGGATGGACTGGATAAAGAAATGTGGTCCAAGCACACACAGTGGAATATTATTCAGCCATAACAAGGAAATCCTGCCATTGGTGACAACATGGATGGGCACTGACGGCATTATGCTCAGTGAGAGATGCTAGACGCAGAAGGACAAATGCTGTAGGATCCCCTGATACAAGGTCCATACAACAGTTAAGACTCAGAAAAGCAGAGGCTAAAAGGGTGGCAGCCAGGGAGGGGGGAGTTGTTAGTCAACAGGTATATGACTTCAATTACACATACTACATATACCCAAGCACTGCTACACAACATCATGCCTATAGTTAATAAAGCTGCATTGTGCACATGAAATTTTGTTCAGAAGGAAGATCGCATGCTAAGTGTTATCACCACAATTAAAAAATAAAAGAGGGGCCAGTTAAGCAGCAAGAAAAGTACAGGGCAGAGTGTGTGAGGCATCTGCTTACGGAAAAGGGGGAAACTGCATGTGTCTCTGGAGTGTGTAAAGGTCATCTCTGCAAGGAGACCTGGGAGCCAGGAGTCTGCTGCACCTGAGAGGGGAGACCTGTTTTTTCTGGGCACCTCTGTGCCTTCTGACTTTTGTACCTTGTGCCTTTGGGACTACTTAAGAGCATGTTTAGCCAAACTGAAATTGATGGATGGATGGCATCTGGCTTCCTGGCGCTTCCCTCTCCCCACAGGACAAGATCCAGGGGTCCTACCAGCTTCCATCTCTGCTCAGGGATGGCGCTGATGTCCACAGGGTGGCGCTCCATCACGTTCAGGAACCGCACTTCAGGGACTGCGATGGCACAGATCACATGGATCCACCTGGGAAGGGCAGGAAGGAGTAAGGTCAGAGGGTCATAGGTGCTCCCTGCCCACCTCCCACCCCCCCATACCATTCCACTCTATGGACACTGCCCCTGTTCACGATGTTGCTGCTACAGGTCAGGGCTTACAGGACCTTAAGGGATAGTGTGAGTGATTGTTTGTTCCTCCTAGTCCCCCACAACACCAGAGGAGGGGCACCCCTTCTACCCACCTCCTGTCAGTTGTCATCTGCAAAGCTCCTCCCCGGAGGTTGCACAGGCAGCACTCCTGCAGGGACCAGGCAAGCCCATGGTGAGGGGGACACAGGGTAGGGCCACCCCCACGCTGCTCTGGGGCCTGGACCATCCCCTGTCCTTGGTCCTTACATTTCAAACTAGCAGCCACCAAAAGAGGGGCCAGGAGTGCGTCAGCTCCAGCCCCTCACTGCCAAGGTGAAGAAACCAAGACCCTGAGAGGTGAGGCCACCAGCCCAGGGTCACTCTGTGGCATATGGCAAGCCCAGGGCCCAGGCCTGGCTCCCCCATGGGGCTGGCTTGCTCTTACAGTACCATCCAGCTGCAGGGGTGAGTTACCGCAGTCCAGGCGTGAGCCGTGCACCGGGAACATGTCCAGCCTTCATTGACCAGCTCCGGGCGGATGCCGTAGCAACCTGGAAGACAGCAGAGGATGGCTGAGTCGGGATGCAACTGTTACTGCAGCAGTACACTGAGTTACTGGGGCCTTCTGGAACCCAGCCTCAGCACTGAAGGTAACTGCTCTTACTGCCCTCTCTGCCTTGGCCCAGGGCACAGCAAAGCAGGAGAAAGGTCTGGAAACAGATGCTGGAAAGGGGAGCAGGGCCCCCTCAGGGTCCCCCTCCCAAACTCTGCTAAGCTGAGACCCTGAGAAAGTGACCGAGAAGTTGTATGACATGCAAAGTTGGCCTCATGGACACTGGAATTTGGACTAGGATGGCCCAGTGGTTTGGACAGAATAGCTACTTCTGAAACCACAAGTTAGAGGCTCTGATTTACCACGGCAATTTGCTGTGGAACATGATCAGGTTCAGAAATGGGGAGAGGGCACAGAGGAGGAGGGCAAACAAAGGGTCCTGCCCCCGAACAAAAGACTCTGCCTCACCCCTGGGTCACTGCCCAGCCGCATTGCAGCGGCCCTCAGCCATCCAGGGCTTGCCACTCACCAAACAGGGGCTCTACTAGCTGCAGTGGGTGTGGCCAGGTACAGAGGGGTCCCCGGTAGAAAAACAGGGAGAGAGCGAGGCAACAGAAATGAGGCTCTGTGTCCCCTTGGAGACCCCAAAAGGACAGCAAGGTGCCCAAGAGCCTATACTGAACCCCCTGCTCTGTCCCCCAAGGCAGTCAGCCAACGTCAGGGCCTGTGGGGGGCTGGCTCCTGGAGGAAGTGGGAATTCCACCTCCTTCCAGGGCCAGGTCTCAAAGAACATAGCTGTGCTAGGCCTCCTACCTCTGAGGTCACTGAGCAAGGTGCCTCTGCCCCCGTGAACCCAACCACAGGCCCCTCTAGAGTGGTCCCCAGGAACCTGCCCTGGAGTGCATCTCACTCCAGGCCCAGCAAGGCTGAGTCAAGAAACTTGCAGACAGGAGACAAAATGAACCCCGGGTAGCCTCTGTGGGGAATAATGAAGGACAGAAACCTATGGCTGCCTTCTTCCATAGGGCAGGGGGCATACAAAATTAAATGGCTCCATAAGGCTTTCTTCCTTCTTGGAAGCTTAAGAAGGGGCAGATGTCCATTCTCCTGCCTCCTTGGGTTATGGTCTGGCTTCAGGGTCGGGGGGGGGGGTGTCTTAGACGGCACAGATAAAACAGACCCCAGACCCCCCTAGAGCTGCAACTTTACCATCAACCCTGGCCTCAAAGCACAGAGTTTAAAATCATCATGGTACCTGACAAGCACCTAATCTCTTCCTGCTGCTTCCCAGACTTCAGGGAGAAGGGCAGGGACTCTGCCCCTGAAGGCCAAGACCCTGCCCCATGACACCAGGTCCTGTGAAAGCTTTGAAACAGTAGCCTAGGAGGAAGGGGCTCCCTGATCCATAGACACAAGCGTAGTCGTCCTACGAGGGTGAGCAGGGACCGCACACTGTAGCCCCCACAGTTCTCCTTCAGTCCAGGCTGCCTGTCATCTGCAACCCCACTCACTGGCATGGACCTGCAGGCAGCACTTGGCACAGGCGATCAGCAGGCTGGTCCCGTCATCACCGATATAGGAGTTGGCTGGGAGTGGCTCTGTGTTCTCAGCGCTGGAGGTGAAGCACATTTCGGGGATCAGTGGCCGTGTCTTCTGGCCACATTTGGAAGGTGGTATGGAGGGGCTCTCCCCGATGGAGGCCTGTGGGGACTCCTTCTCCATCTGTAGGGACTGCAGAAGTGGGGTACCTTTAGTGGAGAGCCCACCGTGGGGCCACCTGTCATTAAACCACCTTGGGGCCATCCTTGCCTCCCTCATCCCCCTCTCATGTGGCTTTTATATGCAAACAGCCCTAGCCTGCGTCCCACCTTCCCAGCCCCTGCACTGGGGCCTCCTACCAGGACACCTAAAGCTGCCCCTGGAGGGCTTCCCCAGTGCACCAGCCCTACACGCCCATCCCTCAACCCTGCTCCGCTGAATGTAAATCCTATCCTATCCACACTGAGAACCCTCCACTAGGATCATATCCCAATGCAGCACTAGTACCACCATGCTGCCCTTGCCCTAGTGCCACCATAGCCCCTCCCCCTCTTCCTCTAGCCACAGGGGCCTTGCTCTTCCTCCAACACCCCAGGTACCAGGCACTGTCTTGCCCCAGGGCCTTTGTACACCTTGTTCCTCCTGCCTAGAGCACTCGAATTGCTCTTCTGGACCCTGCCCTGCCCACGTGAACAGCAGCCCCAGCCTGTCATCCTGCTGTTTTTGCAGTCCTGATCATCACCTGAAGGCATGTTATCTGTGTACCTATGTGCATGCTCCCCTACTTCCAATAATGTACCCCATGATGGTTGTACCCCAATCTTCAACAAGTTCTCCAGATCTCATCCCATGAAGAGAATGTGGAGAAATCACCCTGCCCCCAGCACTAGGATCCAGCACCCTCAGGCGTGTCCCAGGGTGGTGGGGCTCCCTGATGCCCTCCAAGGCGTGACAGGAGGATTTGCCCCTGCTCCTGACCCAGGAAGACAGAGCTCCATTGGGGGAACTTCAGCTTGACATGCCAGGTGTTGGGGGTGGTGGTGGTAGCACATCAGATTAGGGAACCAGCTTTGAAATCAGAGCCTCATATCAGGCTCCTCCCACACCTCTAAGCTGCCTTCATTAGTCAAGAATGACATTCATTTCCAAACAGGCAGAATTTCCAGCCATCGCCCTTCTTACAGAGAAGGCCAGTAAGACTTGATTCCCAAGTCTGGGGACTCCAGGTTTCAGAAGTGGTTGGCCCACAAAGCCCACTGGTACTGTGGACTGATTAAAATTAGTCACGATTCTTTGCTTAACAGCTAGAATTAAGATTCACATCTGAAGTTGCAGTTCCTAGCACTCTGACTCCTGGCAGCCACTTCAGAAGCACTGAGGAGGGATGCGCCTGGAGAGGACATCTGGATATTACTCATTTCCTCCTCCAGACTTTTAATCTGCTAACAGATAGTGTGTCCAGACAGCTCTGGAGATGGGCACACCACCGTCGGCATGGGGCACAGATCTTGGGGCAGCTAAGCTAATGTGTAGAAAGCAGCAGGCACTAGCTTAGGAGCAGGGGGCCTGAAAAAGCAAGTGAGACCTGGCTGTGTCCTCCTGGGATTCACGATCCAGGGGTCAATAAACACAGAGGAAGCAGGAGCAAGAGCAGAGGAAGGCCAGGGGAGCCCAGGGTGGGACATCCCAGAGCCAGCCTGGGGACAGTAGGTCTGGAAAGGCTTCTTGGAAGAGGTAGCAGATGAGTGAACTCAAAGAATAAACAAAAATCTGTCCAGCAAGGCAGGGGCTTGGGTGGGCAGACGACCCTGGGGTACATCACAGAGCATACTGCTGCTGTATGAGGTGGGGAAGTAAGGGCATATGTCACAGCTGAGGAAGGCCATGGGGACATGTGGCCAGGCCAAAGGCCATGGTGAACCTGGCAGTCTCCAGCCAGGGAGGGTATGGACAGAGCAGCCTCCCAAACACCTGCTCTGGCCATGTCAAGGCGCTAACAGGAAGGACAGAGGCCTGTGGTGGAGAGAAAAAAACCAGAAGGCAGGCAATAGTGAGGGCTGGGGAGGGGACAGGGGATAAAATAAAAAGTTAAGAGGGAAATTGGGCAGGCGGATGGCGCATGACAAAGCGCAAGGAGACCAGGCTCCCAACTTGGGAAACATGGGACAGAGGGGCACCCACTCTGGAAAGTGTGCAGGACGCTGTGCCTGGCTCAGTGGAGAAGGATCAGGTCTTCACAGCACCGGTGTCCCAGCTGGGCCATGTGGGGTCTTTGCCCTAGGCCCCACCCACCTCTGGGGCTCAGTTGGTCACCACCCATCCCCATCTGGCTCCCAGCAGGCACCAACCCCAGGCCATGCTGAGGTACTTTGTGAGGACAGTGGTTGATGACACCTTTATGCTGTGCCCTCACCCCTCCATCCAATGCCCCATTTTTATGTCCACTGACAAGCCACCTTCAGATAAAACCATACGGCTCTTTCCCTATGGTCCTCACAAGGGAGGCTCCAGCACACCCTGACCTGCCAAGGGCTTTTGACTGCTGTACTGTGACTATTCCATCCCGACCTATCCCAATCCGGTCCTCTGGGCTCTTAGCTGATCCCACTGTGGCTCCTACAGCGAATGGCTTCTCCTTCCCCATCACCTGCCCAGAGTTCCTTTCAGGCAGAGCAAAGCCTAGCACCAGGAGAACAGACAGATACTGCTGGGCGCTGTTAGGCCACGGGCTCACCTGGCTATACGGGTAGAAGAGAGTGCAGATGGCGCAGTAGGGCTCGGTCAGGGCAGCCACGGCATTGAACTTCCTCTCAGCCTGGAAGCTGGCCGCCTTGTTCTTCCACTGCAGGGACAGCAGGGACCTCAAGGCCTCAGGGTCACTCATATCCTCCTCCCCGGAGAAAGGGAAGGCTTCTAGAATAAGAGGGGAGAAGGGGGCAGAATGTTAAACTATGACTGAGGACCCATCCCCTGCCTTGAAGGGCAGGCATTTTACTGCCACAAGTGTTCGTGTGTAAGTCCCCACTTACACAGCCCCTGAGTCTCTCTGCAAAGAGGCCACCAAGCCACCCAGGCTGGGGGTGGGGAGCTGGTCCTGTCTGAGGGTAGGAGATGGGCTGGGTCAACCTTGGCAGGTCAGGTGCAGACTCTTGAACTCAAAGGAGCCAAGAGAGAAGTGTGGCTAGGAGTGGGGGGGGGGGGGGGTGGGGAGGGGGTGGAGTCACTGGGAAGTCCTTTTAAGGTAAGATGGAGGCCACTAACAGGCGTCTCTTCTCCCTCCTCCCATCATCCCCTGGGGCCTCCATTACCAGCCCATCCCCCATCGTCCCACTGCTGTGTTTCCTGAGCACTTGTGGGTCAGTGCTCCCCTGGGAGCCTGCCTGAGGCCCCAGCCTTCACAGTGGCTGGGTCAACATGGCTGACACAGAGCCCTCCCGACTGTAAAGCCGAGGCCTCCTGGAAGGACTCACAGCGCACCTCGTCTCCCTTGAGATCCCTTCTACTTCTGGGAGCTGGGCCCTGTGTTCCATGGAGCTTCTAGAACCCTCCCCACCCTAGCCCTCAGATTAGATTCAGAATAAATAAAGCCATCCAGACGATTTTCAAATTCCATGTGCATCTTAAGCAGAGAGCTAAAGCGGAAGATGAAAAATTGGCTTCCCAGTATTTCTGCCCATGAGATAGCAGCTCTGACTCTCACTCAGCTGAGTGTTAAATATAAGCTTCTCATCTCCTAGCCTCTGTCCCTCCGGCTCCAGCCCACAGAGCCCATTTATTGTTCCAGCCCCTCCAAGGTCCGCAGCTGGGCTCAGCAGCAGGAAGAATCACTTCTGCCATGACCGGTGGCTTCCCAGCCCTGTGTCACCCACCTGTGGCCAGCCATAGGTGGAGCTCTGGGTGTCTCTAATAACAGTTGCCTGCCTGGAGAGGGGGTGACGCAAAGGTTTCCTCTAGTCACACAAGCAAAAACAGGGGCTGGCTACCTACACCTGAAGGCAATGCAGTGCTGTTCTCATTGAAAGGCATGGGGACTGCAGAGCCAGAACATTCTGCTGAAAATGAACTTGGAAATGAGCAAGTTCTCAGGCCCCCACGCAGCTCTGCAATCCTCTAACTCAGTACATTTCTCAAACCTCAACCTGAGGGGTGTGGTGGCACTTCTGCCCCTTGCTCACAAGGGATACAGTGGGGAACCAGGTTAGGGGCTTCCTTCCACTCATTTGCTCATTTGCCTGCTTCTGTGAATGTTCTTGAAACCCAAATCCATGCCTGTCATCTGAGCAGATCCTGGGGCCCTTAAGAGGATGTGACAGGATCCTCAGGTACCTTGGGGCCACAGGGGCTTCAGTGGTGGGGAGGAGCTTAAACTGTGTCTTCTTAAAGGAACAGAGGTTAGGGCAAAGAGCAGGAGTGCCTGGGGTCAAAGGCAACAACAGCCACAACAGGAATGACCTCACCTCAGCTCCATGCACCTTCCTGGCAGGACCCCTGGGATGACAGCAGCCCCCATTTTACAGATGGGGAAATCGCATCACAGAGAGGTAAACGGCACTCATGGTCCTGGGCTCTGGGTGGTGGGCCAGGGGTGGAGCCCAGGCAGGTTGGAGCCCTGGCAGGCTGCAGCCTTTACCTCAGGAATCACATTGGATATTCAGGCCCTGAGCCCAGGACACGCAAGCACCTCACAGTGGGAAACAAAGCAAGTGGGACTAAGGGGGACAGAGCCATGGGTGGTCCTGCAGGAAACCCTGCAGGCTGAGCAGGGGGGCTGTGTGTCAGGGGCTAGGTCTGAGGGCCAGGCAGTTTGGTGACAGAGGCTGAGGGCCTGACTTAAGGAGGTGGCTGTAGGGGTGACCAGGGGGGCAGGTGGCAGAGGGAGGCCTAGGGGTAGGTGCCAGGTGAGAGGGGAGGTGTTATACGCAGCTTGGGGCCCAAGCAGGCCAGGCAGGGGGCAGCATCCTCCCTCACCCTCGTCACTAGAGGCCTCTTGTTTGACCACTGACAGAGGGGACCGGGTTGGTGGCTTGCCCAGAGGGTGGCGCCGGCTCTTCTTGATCTCCATCTTCAACTTAGAAAACGTTGATGGCGCCTGAAACACAGAACAGGTGTCTCTGAGACATAGCTTAGGAACTGGGGATGAGTTCAGCTAATCAGTGCCTCAGTTTCCCCAGTAGGGGGTGAGAGACCCCCAGGGAGAGGCAGCAGGGGCCCCTGTGATTTCTAAATGGCACAAATGCTGCAGACCCCTGAGGAGCCATGGGGCCTGTTTCTTTAGCAGGGACGCTGTGGCCCATGCACAGGGACAGGCGGAATCCCTAGGCCCAGGGACCCTCAAGGGCATCCCACCTGCACTTCACCGGCTCCGCTCTCCTCCTCAGGCCCCATCAGCTCCATGGGGGCCATCTGCTCCTTCCAGGTGGGGCCCTTCTGGGCAAAGTGCTCAGAAGTCTGCTGGCAGGACACTCGACCTTTGTCACACGTGGCTGGGCTGGCCCATGGCACCACATACAACATGGGGATGATGGGGCGCGGCTTCAGCTCCAGCTCCTCGCCAGGTGCCTCGGGGGGCATGACATTGAGGGGCGGTGGCAGGGGGCTCTCCTCAGTGGCTTCAGGGCCAGGAGTCAGCACTGGGGGCTCCAGTGGGGGTGGCGGCATCTCCTCAGTGGGGAACTGGGTGGGGAGTGGTGGTGGCAGCTGGGGCAGGAGTGGGTGGTGAGGGTGCATGGGGCTCTTCTTCTTCCGGTCGCTCCTGGCCTTGGCTGGCCGAAGCTTGCCCCTCCTGTCCTCTGTGAGGAGAGAGGAAAGACCAATCACAGCTGAGGCCAGAGGTCATGCGTCCTCCTGCTAACCTCCTGGCCCAGGTGGAAGAAGCCCCCTCTGGCCTTCCCCAAAAGAACAGAGGCTTCGGACACATTTAAACCACCACCAGATCACTCTGGCAGGTGGCAGGAAACCAGCTGTACCCAAGCTTAGGGGGAGTTCCCACTCTCTGCATTTTGCAGGTGCTCAAAGAACCTTCTGAAATTAGCTTGATGTGGAAGAAAGAGATGTATCTTTCCCAAGGGATGGGAGAAGAGGCAGGATTTGTTTTACTTTTAGATATCTGAGTTTTGTATGTTTCTACAGTGAAAATATAGAACTTGTAGAATTTTTTTAAAAGCAAATACTCAAACAACAAATCATAAACAAGTAGTCACTTCAGTGGAACACAAGAGCCAGATGAGCCTGCAGGGTTTCTGAAACACCCTTCCTCTCCCAAGGACCAGTACTGGGGGGATTTCCTGACAGGTGACAGGGTGGGGTCGGAAGCAGCTGAGGCAGGTCTATTTTAACTGGGGGCCAGGGTGGGTGTGTGGTCGGCAGAATTATGGCCCCCAGAGACATCCACGTCCTAGCTCTGGGACCTGTGAAGGTGGAACCTGACACGGCAACATGACTTTGCAAATGGGATTGAGTTAATGGAGATGGTCTGGGTGGACCCAATGCACCAACAGAGTTCCTTAAAAGCAGAGGACCTTTCCCAGCTCTGGTCAGAGGGAGCCGTGACTACGGAAGATCAGAGGGACGCTGACAATAGAGGAAGGAGCCACAAGCCCAGGATGTGGTGCCTTTGGAAGCTAGAAAAGGTGGAAAGTGATTCTTTCCCGAAGCCTCAAAAAGGAGCCTGCCCTGTCGCACGTGGGTTTAGTCCCATGAGACCCACATGAGTCTTCTGACCTCCAGAACTGTCAGCAGATAAATGTATGTGGTCACTGTTATGGCAGCCCCAGGGGACACTGTAGGTGATGACCTTCACGAAGGCTGCTGCCCTCAGGGTGAGGAACACACAGCAGAACGGACCCTGCTCTCAAGGATGAAAGGACTGGCAGTGGCCTACCAGGGCCCAGCCCAGCGCTGGGAGCACAGCAAGCCCTGGAGCCCTCAGGCCTCGCATGCCCCATCTGGAGAACGGGCACAAAGCTCATCTGTGTGTCCCAGGCTCCCAGGGCACCAGGATATCACATAAGCAACTAGGGGAAACCAGGGGACCAACTATTCTGGTTGCCTGGGACCAAGGGGTTCCTGGACAACCCTGGACAAGCGGTTGTGCTGCTAACAGGACTCATGAGACCCAGGGTACCTGTGCTTGACAATCTCAGGCCGGGAAAGGACAAATGGAGGTCAAGGATCAGTTCCTCTCCATGGGAAACTGGTGACAACAGGAAGCGTAATGAGCTCTGGTTTGCAGCACAGCATCTGTGTTTTTACCTCTTGCTATAAAAATCTGTCCATATGTCATGCCTGTTCCTCAGCCAAAGATGACGGAACAAGTGCTGATGACCTTGGGTGAGGGCTTGTCACTTAACCCCTGATCTGCATTGACCTCAAGAAAGAATCAAGCAAGGACCCTCCCTGCCAGAGGACACCCAGCCCAAAGCAACCCCTCTCACCCCCAGTGAGGGCACTGCAGAGGCTTTGAGGAACCCATGTGGAGCAGCCCCGTCCCCTCCCCTCCCTGCTCCTGCCCTTCCCCATCTGCAGCTGCAGCCCTGCACTGGCTGCTGGGGCAGCCTGGGTTGTCTTTGGCAAGCATACCTGTGTTTTTCAAGAGCCTCCATCAGCCAGAAGGCAATGGGAGCCCTCCCCACCCTGGTCCCTGCCCTCTGATCCTGAGCCTTCTAGAGACACCAGGATTCTTCCCTCGCCATTGCCCCACCTAGGGGAGCTTTGAATACTCCCCAGGGCCGCCTCCCACCAGCCCCTCACAAGGCTTGTCAAGTTAACTGGCCAAGGAAAGCAAATAATAGATGCTCTCTCCCCTCCAGAAATGGACTTTTGATGGCTTCCTTCACCATCCAGCAACACAGAGAGGGAAGAGACATGGAGAGTGGGAGACGTGAAGGGGAGAGACGTGGAGCATTCCTCAGTCATGCCTGGTAACAGCAGCATGGCCCCCAGAAGTGAGCAGGAGGTGACTAAGGGCTCTGGGAGACCAGCAGCAGGGCAGTGTAGGGGCTAATTTAC
Source organism: Furipterus horrens (assembly GCF_987537825.1). Lineage (NCBI taxonomy): Eukaryota > Metazoa > Chordata > Mammalia > Chiroptera > Furipteridae > Furipterus > Furipterus horrens. The sequence continues at coordinate 40,232,180 of NW_028327180.1, read as the reverse complement.
AGTACCAGCACAGAGGCTGGCCCTAGAGCCACCGTCCTATTTGTGTAAAAGGCACTTTTGGGTAAACGCTTTGTTCTCTAAGGAAATTCAATACTCTCCCTCCTTCTTCATAGTGCAACTATTGAATGGAAATCACGCTGCATCTGTCATCCTGACGATGGTGAGTCTGATTTATTCTCCACACTGAGACTCTGCTGTCAAAAAGGGACACATTCTGGCCTTTTCTTCATATCTTGCAGGCTCTGGGAAGCCTACTGGTGACAAACACCCAGAGAGCCCTTTAGGACACAAGCCCAAGGCCAGGAAGGACACCTGAAGGTTCAGGGCTCTGTCCTCACCATGGGACCTCCCCACAAACCTGACAGCTCCCAATCAGAGCCACACTGTCGGACCTCAGCAAGCCCTCTGCCTGCCAGAGCCTGAAGCAGTTTCCAAATGGAGCAGGGATGTCACATCAAAAGTGCTTAGTATCAAGGAAGAAAAAAGAAAGAAAGAAAGAAAGAAAAAAAGAGCCCTAGCTGGGTGGCTCAGTTACTTGGAGCATCGTCCTGCACACCCAAAGGTTGTGGGTTCAGACCCCGGTCAGGGCACATACCTAGGTCACACAAGTTTGATCCCAGGTCAGGGTGCATTGCATATGGGAGGCAACCGTTCAATGTTTCTCTTTCATATCAATGTTTCTCTCTCTCTCCCACCCGTTCCCATTTCTAAAATCAATAAATATATCCTTGAGTGAGAATTTTTTTTAAAAAAAGGGCTTAGGGTCCCAGCCAGTCCCCTCCCCAGCAGGTGGGGCCTCCCACCTCCTCAGGCTTGGGACACAGGCGGGCAGAATGCAGGGACCCCTCCCACAGCAGACATGCTGAGGCCCTTCTAGTATTATTTTTAGGAGTGGCAAGGATCTCAGAGTCAAGACTGCCCCCACCATTGGGTTTTATCAGTCTGTCTGGTTCTTTGGGGTCCCCCACACCTCCTCTATGACACCAAAGTTCTCCTGGGGGTGCACTGAGAGCACCTGGTTTATCTGGGATCCCAAGGTCAACTTTTGGTTGTGTGATCTGCCTGGGAGCAATACAGCACTATGGTGGGACCAGCCCTCTGCAGTCCTGGCACTGCTCCTGCTACCCCCCATCTCCCAAGCTCTGAGAAAGGACAGTGGCCGTGCCCAGCCACAGGTAGGGCAAGAGCCCTATGAGATGGCCACAGCCAGGCAGGAAGAAAGAGCTCCTGCTGTTCCAGCAAACCCGGATTGACACAGCTGCCTTCCTGCCTCCTGCCTGGGCCAGGGGTAGGTGCAGCAGGGTTAAGGGCTAGAGGGAGGCTGCTGGTCCATCCCAGGGCAGCAGCTCTTCCCAAACCACCAGCAGCAGGTGCAGAGTGGGGATGGGGCAGCCAGCCAGGAAGCAGACTCCCAAGGCCTACAGCCCCATCAGCCAGCCCAGGGCCCCTCCCACCCCCACCCCAGCACTCTGACATGGTCAGAGTGTGTTCTGTGTGTGAATGACAGCAAACGGTCTCCCTTTGCAAACACAAAACTATCGCTCACACCTGAAATGCTCTTTAGAACTTACAGCTTTTAGGGACATTAAGCTGGTATTAAAGAAGTCTGGAAACCACTTCAAAATCTTCCACTCATTACCCAACATGTGTTTCTTGTCACCCCTGACGCCGAATATTTATTCAATGTGTTCAGATTTGTCTTCTGACTAAGACCTCAAAAAATGGCTCCCAGGATACTCCCGACCTCAGCAAGGGTTCTCTAGTGGTGGCAGCTACGTCCAGCACCCCAAAGGAACCACTTCCTTTCTAGAGGAAGACCACCCCCCCAACAACCCAATTCCTCCTTCTTGAGAACAGAGCTTTGTCATGGGATAGGGACAGGGTGTCTGGAGTTGGGGAACACTGTCAGTCCTGAGCAGAGACGCCACCTGGTAACGGCCCCATCCTTCCTGGGATCCACATGGCTCTGGAAGCTGATAGAAGCCACAGCCCTGAGGATAGCCCCTAGGCCCCACCACATGACATCATACATGACACCGTGACTATCACTGGAATGCACACCCTGAAGCCCTTCGGGAAAAGCCCCTGGGGTCCTGGGATGAGACTGTTGAAGGGGAACGGGAGTGAGTACAGGTACCAGACAACAGGTGAGGAGAGTACCTGTCCTCCATGCCCCCTCTGCGTGGTTTGCAGTTTTGTCTACACAGTTCATTCTCAAGGGACAGGGAACATCCTGTTCAGATAGCAAGTGCTCCCCATGAGGCAGCCCCCCTGCCCATGAAGCCCTCAGTCCAGGGGCCCACCTTGGAAAGCTCATTATTAACCATGACAATCCAAGCTGACCACCCAATTGCCTTCTAGAACATGCACATTTGGTCATATTTTTTACATCCTGGAGCACACACATCAGTGCAGGGCCTGAAGGACCACAGTGCATGTGCACCCCTGTGCCCCTCCCAGCCCCGCCCCCAAACTCTGGGAGCCCCTAGAAGTAACCTGCTGCTTCCTCTCTTGGTTTTACTGTGCTTATTCTGTTATGGGCTGAATTGTGTCCCCATCCCCCAAATTCCTATGCCAAAGTCCTACCCCTAGTGCTTTAGAATGTGGCCTCATTTAGAGTCACTGCAGAGGTCATGAGTTCAGATGAGATCATCAGGGCAGCCCTAATCCAATGTGACTGGTGTCCTTATCGAAGGGGGACATTTGGGCAGAGAAGCTGGCAGAGGAAGAATGCCATGTGAATGCAACAACGGCACCTACAAGCCAAGGAGAAGGCCTCAGAGGGAACCAGCCCTGCCGACACCTTGATTGTGGACTTCTGGCCTCCAGACTAGTTTGACAGGAAGCTGTTTTTGAAGCCCCTATACCCTCCATCAGGGTGCTTTATCAGGCAGCCCAAGCAGACTTGAACACACCCTCCACAATCCACTGTCTAGCTTGATGAGTTTTCTGAACAGTAAGTAAATGGGATGTTGTACATACATGCCCCATGGGCACAGGACAGTGACCTTCACTGCTCCCATTTGCAGTGCAGGGTGTCCTCACCCTTGTCCTGTGACCTGATGGCCAGACTCCAGGCCTCCCCTGACCTCTCTTCTTCTAGCTCTCCCCCTCCATCTACATGTAGATCAACACTCCCACACCCTGCCGGGATCCTGAAAGGAACTAGAGAACCCCCAGATAATATGGGGGAAACTGTACCTTCACATGGGGGAGTTCTCCCAACACACATGGTTGAATGAATTTAGCAATTCTTCCTTGCTTTTCAAAAACGTCTCTAATTTTTTCGATAAAGTCTTACTTTTTGCTCGCTTTGTTCCAAGGTGCTTCCTCTCTGGTTGCTTTTATTTTAAATAGTATCCTGACAATGATGCAGTTTTTTGTCCATGGCTGGACTACAGGAATGGGACCTGGCTTCTGTGTATGGGGCTCACATGGCACATCTGCTGGACCTCTGAGTGACTCGATGACTTAGTCTCCAGATCCCTTTCTATGTAGGGGATCATGCCTATGGCCCAGATATTGCCGGCACAGGCCTCCTCTCCAACCAGGCAACTTCTCTCTCCACCTTGCCTTCGGACCTCCTGGGTGCACTGAGCAGACAGTTGCATGGCACCCCACTAGGCAAGCATGTGTTGGGCCATCTGGGAATGTGCCAGCATACAATGTACCCAGAAACTCTCCAGTCTCTGCCCCCATGAGTGCCTGAGGGTCCCCCTCAGGGACACTCACCCTGCCAGCCAGGGGACAGTTACTCCCTAACTGGGAAACTTAGCACTGGCCTGTGGGTCCATCAGGGTTCATGTGCCTGTCTCGGACTGTGACCCATGGACAGTCACCTCGATGTTGCATCCTGATGAGCATGCAACTCTGAGATAGGCATGGCCGTGCTGGGTTCACATGTCCCAAGACACAGCCATGAAGAAGGAAACTGAGGATCCAAGCAGAACCCTCTGGTGAGCTGTGGCCTGTGACTGGGGCCTGAAGTACCACTGCCAGGTGATCTGCCATCTAGGCCCCCAATATTGCCCAGTGTCTGGAAAGGGCCAGAGAGGAGAGGGCCCCTCCTCTACCCAGGGGAGCAACTGCTGTGTGCAAACGTGGGAGCAGCTGAAGCTGCAAATTAGAAAAATAAAGCCAGCCATAAAAAAGAAAACACTGTAAAACACAAGAGTGATAATCTTTAAAACGCTCACAAATTAATACACCATGGTTAAAAGGGCCCTCTGCCACGTGAAGGGCATGTTTCTGAGACAGTCCCCTCCACGACCTTGGTGCAGGCTCACCAATGTCTCACCACAAGCAGCAGGCTGCCCTCCTTCCCACCAGGGCAGATCACACCTCTGTTGTGGCTGAATGCCTGTGTCCCCTCAAAATGCATATGTTGAAACCTACCCCACAATGTGATGGTCTTAGTAGGTGGGGCCTACGGGAACTAACCAGTTCATAAGGGTGGGGCCCTCACTAATTGGATCAGTGCCCTGATAGCAGAGGCCACAGAGCTCACTGGCTCCTCCATGTGTGGCCACAGCAAGAAGGCAGCCATCTGCAGCCTGGAAGAGGAGCCCCACCAGAACCTGGCCACACTGGTGCCCTGACCTCAACTCCTAGTCTCCAGAACCATGAGAAACAAAAGTCTTGTTTTTAAGCCACCCAGTCCATGGTGTTCTGTGATAACAGCCCAAACGAACTGAGACCGCCTCTCCTCAGTTTCTAGGAGAAGAAGGAGTTTTCACAGCACCCCCTAGAATGTATATTTTTATGAAATGCCTCACCCAGCCAGGAAGGTGCATGAACTGGATTCTTAAAGAGCAGAGACTCTGTGGCCACAGTGAAGGCTGGCTCTTTATACCAGCTGGGGGTCAGGAAGGAGTAGGTGTGAGCACCAGGCCTGTCCTGCCCGCTGGGCTGTAACTGACCTTCGGTGCCCTCTGCCTCTCGGCCCTGCGGCAGCAGCTGTGGATCCTCCTCCTCGTCCTCCGGGTCAGCCTCCTGTGTGGCCTCCTCCTTCACACTCCCACCAGTCTCCTCCGGAAGGGCTGCCCCAGCCACCCCCTCCCCTGGCAACTTGGGGTCTTCCGGCTTGGGCTTCTTGGGCTGACTACGTTTCCGGTGAGACCTGGAGAGGGAGAGTCATCAGACAGGAAGCGGAACAGCGAAGGGGTGAAGTCCCAGGTCTGTGCTCATCAGAACAGAGCCCCAACAACCAGGATAGGGGAACAAAGGGCCCCCAGGAGGTGGATCCATGGGGCAGGGGTGGTGGAGGGAGAGAGGCCTGAGCGGGGAGGGCATTAGGGATGGTGGGGGCTGTGTCAAGCAGATGCAGATGACAGCGGGAGATGGGATGACTGGACCCACACAGGGCTTGAGAGCCCTGTGTGGTGGCAGTGGGGGGCGGGGAGGAGGGGGAAGGCCAGGGAGTGTGAACACAATGGAACAGCAGCTGATGGAAGATGCCTAGATGACAAATGAAACGAAAGGTGCACTTACGACAGCCCCGGCTTTTTGCTCTGCTCTTTCTTCCTCTCTAGATTTGGTTTCCTCTCCTCCTCAGTCTTTTTCCAGTGTCTGCTTTCTTTCAGACTAATTTGTCTAGAATGTAAATGTTAGGGAGTTTTTCTCTAGGATTGGTGTTGACTCCCCAAGATGCCTCATCTAAGGGCCTCAACTTGGGCACCTGCCCCCGTCTGGCTCCCGGGCTCTGTGTGCCTCTCCACACTAGGAGCTCCACGCCCAGGGAATGACCTGAACCCCTGCCCCTCTTCACCCTGCCTTTCCCCGGCCTCCAGGGCACAGCCATCCCAGAGGGATGTCACATCTCCACGTCTAGCCTTGGCTCAGGGTGAGGCAGTTCTGGGGACGGCGGGGGCAAACCTCAGCCCCCAGTGAGAAGTCAAGCTGAGGCTTCTTAGTGAAAGCAAGGGAGAAGTGGGGTTAAAAGGGAAGAAAAGAAAGCAACAAAGGGGGCGGGCCTGCAGATGAGAGGCCAAGGCACTCCTGCAGCAGCTCTGGGGAACCACGTCCTGGAGCCTTCCAGGGAGGAGACAGAGCGGCATTTAGACTCACAGGAGATGTGTGGTGCCACAGGACCTTGGGCTGGGCACTGGCACTCTCCAGGTAATGGGGGTGAGGCCCTCCCACATGGCTGCAGGCCCCCGCTCCCCTTTTGTCTTTTCCAGTCAGCAGCCTGAGAATGCCGATGTTTCCCAGAGAGGCGCTGGCTTCCTGTCACCCACGAGTCCTCCATGACGCCCAATGCGGTCAGACTCGGACATGGAGACCCTGCGGGGGTCTCTGTGGCAGCCACACTTTTGAGGACCAAGGAGAAGCAGGGCTGTCTGACTAGGGCAGGGTGGGGACCCAGGGAGGCTCTGAGGGCTCCCAGTGCTGGGACCCCTGCCCCCCCACCGGGGGGTGCCTGCAGCAGCAGGGCCTGACCACTCCCTGCCAATGCCCCAGCCTGCCCTGCTCTCCGTGCTGGGCTCTGGGGGGCCCCTTGCTAACTGCCCCTGAACCCTGACCTCTGCTGACTGTTCTCATGGCTCGGCTGCCTGACTCGAAGGCCCTGGTCTCTGTGGCTCTGCCTCCTCTGAGCCCAGGGTGCACCTGACAAGCCCCACGTGATGTCTGCAGCATGAACCACCCCATGACCAAAGGCGAAAAGCAGGGACATTCGGCGGCGGCGGGCAGTGGAAGGACTGAGCAACATGGGCAGAGGCATGGCATCACACACAGCATGGCGTGCAAGGGTCACTACGAAGGAGGCAGGGTGGGGGCGGGAGGGGACATGGGAGCCAGAGATGCTCTCCACCATGGCAGAGCCACCAGTGAATCCACACGGGGTAAGTTTGGGAAATGGCTCCCACGGAGACCGGCAGGAAGCCCCAGGACATGTCAGTAGATGCAGCTGGCTTTCATCACCAGCTGTCACCTGAGCAGGGGTTTCTCTCCAAGTGTGGGAACACTGCAGGCCACAGGGCTGGGTGCCCAAAGCGAACCTCCACGCCCCAAGCAGCACCCAGTAGAGGGAATGCCCTCCTATTGCCAACTCACCTGGCCTCGGTTTCCTGTAGCTGCCCAGTCCCTTGGAGCTCTTCCTCACCCTCCTCTCTCCCAACCCCAGAACCAGCTCCGGAGGCCACTTCTGACCCTGTCTACCCACTCCCAGGGCTGACCAGGGGTGTACCTACCAGGCCCCTATCTGTCCCAGAGAACCCAGGCCACCTTCCTGTCCCCCTACACTCCACTGGCTCAGAGCTCTGGAGCCCCCCAGTCCTAGTGCCAAACCTCCAGTCCCACTGGGCCTCCCTAATGCAAAGACTCCCAGAATGGGTGGGATGAGGTGGACTTAGGCAGAGGGCCATGCTCTACTGCGGGGGGAAGGCAAGTTGAGCATCAACACGCAAGCAAGTACCCATTCTGTGAATACATACACTGGAATATTAATGCAGGAAGAATCTGTGGCCAATTTTCCACAGACTAGAAGGAAGAGGCATCAACCAGGCACATCCTAATCACGTTCCGGCCCGAACAGCATGCCCTGAGCTACTCCCAGACATCACACCTTCCTCTCTTTTAGGTGTTTCTTCTCTTAGTTACCGGTAATTCCGTGGGTCTCCCCAACACTGCTTCCTTTCTTTTCTTCTCTTTTTTCCTTTGGCTGGCCGCCTCTGCTGAGCTACCAAGCCGTGCAGACACCTAGGGTGCGGCCATGCTTCCTGCTCCCACGCTCACCAGCTTCTCTGCCTGAATCTGCCACCGTCTTCAGTTGCAGTGAAATTCCATGTGTCCTTTTTTCTGACTCTGTAAATACTGTTCACCCATGCTGCTTGCATTTCATTCTTCGTTCACTCTTCCTGGAGTTAGTGACTGACCTTACTTTGGGGCTCAGCTTCCCTGGTTGTCTCCAAGCTCTGACGTGGTCTCCTACGCAGGGTGTCACACAGTCCTCGATGACATCCTTATCTTGAGATTGGTTTGGAGTCTCATTGGTTGGATTTGGTTTCCTTGATCCTGTGTCTTTCTTGGCTGATGCCTTTGTTTAGCTAGAGTACACCATCCAGTAGCTTCCTCAGAAAGGAGGGGAAACCTGGGATTCTGCTGATCTAAAAATATCCGTATTCCTCTCGCACATTTAGTTGGTATTTGACTTACGTACATACTTCTAGGCTACAAATTAATTATCTTCTGATTTTTGTAGCATTATGATCATTAAGTCCAATGCCATTGGGGTCCCTTGTCCTTTATGTTGACATATTTATTCATTCCAGAAGCTCTGGAGACCTTCTGTTTAACCCAAGAATGGTGATGTGCCAAGGTGTGCATAATTTTCATCCCCATGCCAGACTCTGAAAACTAAGTCTTTCGTTGCCAGGTAATGTTCTTTTCTGTTTTCCTGACACTCCCAGTGGAGGCTGGAGCCTCTCGATTAAGCCTCTGACCTGTTTTACAGGTTGATCTTTCTGTCCTGCCCTCTAGGGGGTTTGCAAGCTGTTTCCCAACCCATCTCTTATGTTTTCTTTGCTCTCATTTTAAGCATCCAAGAGCCATCTCTTTCCTCAATGTTTCTTTTTATAGCAACAGGTGCTTCTATCATTGATGTACAGCCACCGCACTCTGGGGAGAATGTGTGAGTTTTCCCCTGCTCATTGCCTCATCTCTTTCTGGGGAGCTCTGCTTTTCTTTTTTGTTTGAGACACTTTTTGCCTTTCGCTGAGTGTCCTCGGAGGTTTAGGAACCCTAGCTGAGTTGTGTGAGGGACTAAGAAAGTCACTGGTGGCTGTGCGTGTGTGAGCAGGGCTTGCTGAAGGGGATGGAGACAGAAACCCTGTTGCTTCATGGGGGACCCCCGATATCAGAATTTACAGCTTGTTCTGCTGGGCCACTCTGTGACCCAGAGAGGACCCTTACAGCCTCTGAACTCGGGGCTGGGAGCAATATGGGGATGGCAACCAGGTGTCCACAACCTCACCCTCAGGAAGGCCCCTTCCTCCTGTCCAGAATCGGCCACATTTGACTTCACTAGGCAGCAGGGTCACTGTTCTCTGCTGAGACATGTGGTGCAGTGGGGGGTGCCCTGAGTCCAGCAATTCCTTCCACTGCTGCCTTCAGCCTGCCTGTCCCAGGAGATGCCCGTATCTCCGAATCCTATACCTCTCCAAAGTTCCTCAGTACAGACTCGCCGTGCGCTGTCTGCTAGCCCTCAGCCTGAGTTTTCTCTGTACTGCAAAGTCAGGTATCACTTGCCCATCCTTTCCTTCTTTTCCAAGTCTTCTGCTGCTGCTCAGCTGTCCTGGTCCCCTCTCCCATTCTTTATCACTCATTTATAGTCATTTTAGTGGCATTTCAGGGGATGATGGAGATAAACGTGCACTTGTCAGGCTTCGTTGGGCAAATACCTGTACTAATATTTCCAAGACGGAAGCAGATGCCCTTGGACCCCCGATGACAGGAGAGGCAGAGGGGACCCTGTCCTAGGCAGTGGGCTCAGAGTGGCTCTGAGCCTGGTCACTGAGGGGCCCAGAGCACACAGTCCCTCTATATCCAAAGACAGGACTGTCAACTCTCACAGAACCAGCTTTTACCCAGGACTTCTGACTCCATGGGGGGAATTTGGGGCACCCTAGGCTGCTGGTGCCAGTGCAGCCGCTGGATCAGGGTGCAGGGGGCTGTGAGCTGTGCACCCCAGGCCCTTCTCCTGTTCGCCCAGCCCCAGGACATGTGCCCCCTTTCCTCCCAGCAATCCGTGCCCACACCAAGCGGGTGTGTGGTGTTGAGAGACTTTTGCCTTGGAAAAATCACAGAGGGTGATCTGGGGAAGAACACTTTGGGAAACATGCAGTAAGTCACCAGGGCAACAAGCTCCTTCAGGGCCCGGCAAGCCCCAGGGTCACAGGGCTGCTCCCTAAGTGGTCAGAAGCTCTTTCTGTGGTAAAGGTCTCAGGAGTCTAGTAGGGCCAGGGTGGCACTGGCAGGGGTGGGGTCAGAGGCACAGTGGTGTCCAGTCAGGAGGCACCAAAGGCGGTGCTGGAGCTGCTCTGGTCTCCTCATTTCCATGGTGATCCATGGGTGGTGGTGAGAGATGGTGCAGGTGGGCAAGCAGGGCCAGAGGGCTCTCGGCCACAATCAGCTGATGGCCTCGCCCATGGGTAGCTGGAGGTCATGGCCAGTAGAGCCAACAGGAGCTGAGGCAGGGGGGAACGGGGACCAGTGGGTCCTGGTGAGGAAGTGTGTTTCCTCTCTGTCCTTCTCTCTGCACTAGTGTGGCAGCAGCTACTCAGATGTTCTGTGTGTGTGCAGCGGGCCGAATGCACACCTGCTGCAACATGTGGTCGATGGACTGTGTTTCTCAACGTTCTCATTAGAAGTAAAAAGGAGGCGGAAGGAAAAAACAGTCTGCACGTAGAGAAGGGATATAAAAAGGAATGGGAGGAGGAGAGCCTGGCAGAGACCTGGCCTGTGCGAGGCACCAGATTCTATGGTGACCTGTGCCCGCAAGGCAGAGATCCCACCTGGTGGTGAGGCCTGAAGAGGCCACATAACAAGGAGTAGCTTTGTGCCCTGTTTGTCATGGGGAGGGTCATTTCATCCGACAAGGTTTAAGCATGGAAGATAAATCCATAGAAGGGTGATGAGAACTGAGAAGACCATTCTCTCACAGAGGGACCAACACTTGCCCTCTGCTCCAACATGTGGGCAGTGTGGGGGACTGTCAGAAAGGCTGGACCCTCTGTGGGGGTGGGGTGGGACCTGGCTGAGCTGGTCCGAGCAGGACCAGTGAGAAGTTGCAGGGCCAAAGGACAAGGTGAGACAGTAGGGGGACATGCAGAGGGGTGGGGGGCAGCAGATGAGCATGGAGCCCATCACGACACCACACCCTCTGTCTAGGGTAGGGGTTCCCATTCAGGAACGTGCCAGGGACATCTGTGGTCATCAGAACTGGGGGACCTCCTGGCATTGACTAGGAGAGGGCAGGGATGCTGCTCAGCACCCCACAGTGCCAAGACAGGCCCCCACAGTGAATGACCAGCTTGAGTGTCCACAATGCAGGGGGCAGGGGACAGTAGTTGGGGGGAGACACACAACCCTGATCTAGAATCCACATTTGCCCCTACCCCTATCTAGCCCAAGCCAACCTCCCTCAAAATAAACTCTCTGAGGCTCAGGGGAGCAACTCTTTCAGTGGAGACCAGGCACAGCTGGGCAGGGGCATGAAGGCCATGTACCATGGGCACAGGGCCAGGAAAGAAAGGTACAGGTAATTCTGAGTCACTGGCTCTTAGGTGGAGGGGCAAGCAGTCTTGGGCTTTGAAACGTCAGTCCCCCAATCAACCTTTTCAGAGAAAGACACCCCATGACTTAAAAAGAAAAGGGAATCAGTCTTATTTTACATACTGAAGGCTTTAAAGAAAATTATATCCTTGGAAACATGACTTAATTTGTTATTCAGTCCCACTGTCAGGATATTACAGCTCCCTAGGTTGGAGGCAAAAGAGGCTGAGGCAAGAGAGGAAGAAACGGAGCACAACAAGCGGGCCAGGATCCCACTGAGGGCCGCCTGGGATGGGGGAGAAGAGGGGGCCACAGGCAGGGAGGGGCCTGAGAGGAAACTTCCTCTGCACATGGAAGGTTCTGGCTAAAGCAAGCATAGCTGGCTGGGGCCCCTGGTCCTCTATTCCCATGCATTTCTGAAGTGTGCGCCTATTTATTGGCAATCTGCTCTGCTGACCAATTAGACTGAGTCACAATCAATTAGCCATTATGCAAATTCTGCATCAGGCTCAGTTCAGCAAGCTCACCCTGCTCAGAGGGATCAGGAAACACTACAAGAAGTTGCTTTTTGTGAGAACACACAGGAGAGCAGGAATTGAAAGGACAGACACAGAAGAAATCAGAAAGAGAGACTCAACTTCAGGTACGCTGTCAAGAACAGATGTGAAAGTATTCTGGGCTGATGGAACATTCTCAGTGAGAGGCCAAAGGGAGAGGAAAACGTGTGTGAAGCCAAGACTGCCCAAGATTCTGGATTCAGATGAATGCATTAAAAACTAGAGTAGCCCAGTCAGGGAAGAAGGTTCTGGATTGGGCATGACCCCTTGGCCAGAATGATTTTTTCCTCAGAAAGTGTTTCTGCAGAGTGTGGGAGTGCCACCAACTGGGCACAGCCAAAGGAAGAAACTGGTTGAGCCCCCACCTCCTCAATGGCCAGGCCCTGAGGCCAGCTGTCCATCATCAGAAGGGACAAAAGAAGCCAGAAGTGACTAGGAGGCTGCCAATGGAAAACCTCACCCAAGGCCCAGATCCACTGCTGCCTGTTTTGGTGTGGCCCACCAGCTAAGAAAGTTGTTTGTTTTTAAATGGTTCAAAAATAAAAAAGAATAATACTTTGTGACATGTGAAAATTATGTAAAATTCCAATTCCAGCACCCACAAACAAAGTTTTATGGGGGCAACCACGTCCATTGTTTATGGAATGTCTGCTGTCTTTGGCAGCTTTCGTGGAGCGGAGCAGTTGTAAGAGAAAACACCCACACTGGCCCTTCACAGGAACGCGGTCAGGCTGCTCTGGGCCACCCCTCCCTGCCACAGCACACCTGGGACCCCGTGCAGGCTTGCCGAACGTTCCTCTGAAACTCTGTGAGCAGCTCAGAGCCCTGAAAGCCTGGACATTTCCCAGAGAAGAGAGCAAAATAGGGATTGACGCTTCTGAGGCTGCAAGGTGCTGCCAAGGGGCTCAGTGCTCACTGCTGTCTCACTCCCAACAGGAAGTCAATTTCCTCCTTCTCCCAGACCTGCTACCCATGTCCCCATGGCCATGGCACTGATACCAAGAGGGCGCAAGCACTTTACCCTCACCTCCCCAACTGGACACCTGGCACAAGGCTGGGCAGCCACCATGTTGTCTTAAAAGGCGGGGGCGAGGTGGGAGGGGGCTTCATGAGATAGAATGGGGTTGGCAAAGAATGACATGGAGGGTCGGGTTTCTCAGGACCCACATGACTGTGAATCTGAGTAGCACATTATCAGAAACGCCAAAAGGAGCAACCAAAAGACAAAATGGCAGGAGCAGGTGGCCCACACAGACTAAGCGCTGGACCCTCTGTGCCCATGGCTCAAGCACGGTGCCTGCCATTACTCGGAGCCAAGGAAGGGCCCAGTAGTTCCAACACAAAGACACAGGGCTCTTTCACCTAGGGTCACAGCAGAAGAGGAAAAGGGACAGCATGTGCCATCCCAGAGAGGAAACCAGATAGCTGGAGGGCCAAAGGGCCAGCCTCCCAGGAGCTGGTGGGCAAGGAGCAGGAGGGAAACTGAGTCTAACAACATAGCCACTGCCTTGAGGCCCACCAACTGTGCACACAAGAAAGTCAGGGCCTGAGAAACAGACTCTAACTTGGAAGCAGCAAGATATGGAAAAGGAAAGAAGAAAGGAAAAGAGGGAGAGAAGGAGGGGACAGCCTACAGCCACCTGCCAGCAGAGTGGCTGGGATGGGGGTCACTTATGGTCATCAGCAGAGCCAGCAAGGGCAGCTCCTTGGCAACTCACCTTCGGAGGAGCTTGGCCTTGAGTGAGGCCCGGGAGGTGCTCCAGGTGTTGAGCTCAGGGCTGCTCAGGGCCGTGGGCCTGGTGTGGTCAAGCACTGTGAGGTCCTTGCCCTGTTTCCACAGCTCATAGCGCTCTGGCTGCAGGATGCGCACGAACACGTCCATGGAGATCTTGACCATGTCCTTCCGGCACGTGCACTGTGGAAGGCAGAAGAGAGACTCTCTGAGCTGAAGGGCAAGTTACCCTACACTAAAACTTGTCATGAGGTAGGAAATGGCATCTTCTGGTGCCAGATGGAAGGTGAGGCTACTGAATGCCCTTTTCTAAGCTATACTTTCCAAAGCAGAGCCTCTGGTCGACTACCTGGCACATGGTGCCAAAGAATGAGTGCAAGGTGTCCTGGAGTAGACACTGACTGAGCAGGAGAGTTCCTGTGTCCAGAAACTTCAAGTAAGTGCCAAACACATGGGATGAGGACATACTCAGAGTCCCCCTTTTGCTCTGAACACCAATTCCTCCAACAAACCACATGTTCTCAGAGCTTCTCCCTCCATGTTATAGTGTTGTGGTGGCCCCCAGGGCAGGGCATGTGCAGGAGGCACCACCTTACAGGTATCCTGGAGACACTTGACACTGGGGGAGTTGTGGGCCAGAGAAGCCAGCTAAGAATTCCAGAATCCAGGCTCTGACAGGGAGCCCTCAATTAGTAAGAGGAGCCCAGATGGCCCTGGCTTCCCGCTGACCTGTGAACAAGGTCAAGACCAGATCGAAAAAGCATTCTACTCTAAGGGGGGAGGAGAAACAGAGACTTCTGGTCTAGGGCAGGTCTGACAACCTCCATAAAGGGTCAAGCAATAATCATTTCAGCTTTGTGGGCCACACAGTCTCTGACACAACCCCTCAACTCTGCACTGTAGCTGGGAATCACCATAGATAGTATATAAACTAATGGCCATGGCTTTATACCAATAAAACTTTATTTACAAAAAGAGGCAGGGGACAAATTTGGCATAGGTTGTAGTTTGCTGGCTTCTGGTGTATGTTCCAGAGGATAGAGCAGCCCCTGGAATGGGTGGCAGACTTCCAGAAAAGGGGGACTCCACAGGGATGGCTGAAGCTGTATGACCTCAGGGGTGGCCCGGACCCTAGGTTGCTGCGCTTGCCTTCCTCTAAAGTAGACACAGTGCTTCCTCCTTCTGGAGGCACACATACCTGGGGATACACCTGTCCTCAGAACCATGACAGGAGGCCTCATGTAGCTGCCCTTCAGGGACACCTGCATGGCAGCCCCCAAAAGCTGAGGACTCTAGTGGCCACACTATTTGCCTCCCTGTCAAACAGGCTCAGAAGGAACCCATTTTCAACCATATCTACAACTCATTTCCATTTTAAATGCACAACTTTCCCTCCTTTTACAGCCTTCTCACTGTCACTGCCATTTTCTCAATGCAAATGAAGGAAACAGAAAGGAAAACAATTAAATGAGACAATTCCGTACCATGCCTGACAAGCCCTTCAAACTTCCCTCAATTTTCTCCAGAAACAGTGAAGTATTTATGACCCCAAATCTGAGTCTGCTGGGGGTGGGGGTGTAGGAGAGGCTGTGAAAACGTCTTGGGGAGTTTCCTGCAGCCCCGGCACCCCTCACCTTCCCCACTCCCAGCCAGAATCTGGGTGTTTGGACTTGGGAACAGCAATGACACGACCACACTGAGAAGCAGGGAATATTTATGGCCAAGAGATTCCCAGCAAGCTCAGTTCATTTAATGAAAAATCGCACAACACAGAAAGTCTGGCAGCATAATCCGGCTGCAGAGTGGTGAGACCACAGATGGTGCCCGTGTTTCAGAATCATGGCTGGGCCGTGATCTCCCCTGCGTCACCATTGACAGCAGCTTAAGGGATTTATATCGAGAAGCTCTGCAATTGCTTTTCTTTTAAGTAATTTAAAAAAGCACCTGTGCGCACCCATGGAGCGGGGGCGGGGGGCCAGGGGTGGGGGATGCATGGACGCATGCCAGGGAGCCAACTGCCCCGATGGGCTGGAGCCCAGCCTAGCTCCCTCATCCAACCAGGACGAAGCCACTGGGGACAGCCACCCTCAAAGCTCTGTGCAGGGTCTGGGTGTAGTGGGGTTTCTTATGGGTTGGGGGCAGAGATTTGGGGAGCATGGGCACCTGGTGAGGAAACCATAGGAAGAAAGCAGGGTCCTGCGGGTCTCAAGGGAAGGAAGTGATGGCTTACTGGATTTAGGACTTAGCAACATTCACCTCTGTGGGCTGAGCAGCTGAACTTAGGGGTGCAGACCATTGCAGACCCATTACTCTCTTTCAGCCCAATAGTTTGGTAAGAAAGTTACTAAAGCAACTTATTTTTTTGTTTGTTTGTTTATTTTTATTTTTAGAGAAGGGGAAGGGAGGGAGAAAGAAAGGCAGAGAAACATCCATGTGAGAGAGAATCATTGGTCATTTGCCTCTAGCATGCTCTCTGACCAGGGACTGAACCTGCAGCCCAGGCATGTACCCAGGCCAGGAACTGAACCAGAGAACTTTCACTTTGTAGAATGACGCCCAACCAACTGAGCCATACCAATCAGGCAAGGCAACTTCTTAACAGAAACTTTCAGGGGCTGAACATGCCAGACCCTGTAACAGCTCCCCCACCTGGCCATCTTCTGTTTGGGAGCGATGTGCATAGTGGAACATTCTGTGTAGCTGTTTCACTTCAGGCCCAGGAACATGCACAGAGACTCCACTCTCCAGAGGCCATCCTGGACAGGGGCTGGGAGTGGGTGAGGGGCCAGAGACTGGTGGCAGGTGGGGTCCTCAGGGAAGTCTCAGAGTAGCGCCCAGGGAGGCAACTGAGTCTGAGAGCAAATTACACTATCGTTTTCCCTGGATCATCCCCACTCCAGCCCCTGTCAGGATCCTAAACCTCTGGGACAGGCCTTTTCATAAGGATCTGCTAGACTGACTAAAACTGACAGCTTCTGCTGCTCTCATTCCAGCTCCTGGACTTGGTAGTCCCCCATTAGCACCGTGACAGAGAAAGAGTGCACCTCCATGGGAGTTTGGCCATGTCATTAGTTTCTGATGGAGAAATCGAGCATCGATGGGGGAGGAGGTCTGAGGTCCCCTTGCATGCCCCAGGCCCTCTGTACCGTCAAGAGGCATAAAGCACTCAGCCACCAGAACTGCAAAAGGAAGGGGCTCCCGCTCTGAGAGCCACTAAGTAATGAGAACTCCAAGCATCTGATTCTGCTCAAATCAGCCAGAGCCTAGTGGCTGGTGGTTCCATTAGTGCTGAGCAGGGCATCTGGGGACAGATGAAGGAGTAAAGGCAAGAGCAGGGACATGGGAGAGGATGCAGAGTTTGTGGCCTGGGTTCCACTTATGGTCTATTTCCACAGATGGTCTGTTCTGAGACAAGCTGCATTATCAGGAGGTTCCCTCCCCAGGCCTGCCTGCCTGACTTGGGCCGGGACCTCCCATCCACAGGGTGGGCCTGTCTACTTTGGGCTCAGCCCTCACCTGTTCACCCCCAACCCAAGATCCTGGGCCTGGCTCCTGGGGCCCCTCCCCATTCACCAGTGATGCCAACAGAATGAAGAGGCACGATTTGGGCTGGGGCTGGGTGAGCACCCCTCTCAGCATCCCCAACATTCGTGAGCAGAAACGAGTTCTCAGACGGTACCTAACATCAAGAGGCCTGACAGCCCGCAAAACGTGCCTCAAAGAGCCCTGACAGTGCCACCACTGCAGGAGCTAGCTGCCTGCGTCAGTTTAATTAATCAGCAGAATATGTTCAGTGACGTGCCCTGAACACAGGAGGAACAAGCGCTGTTCCAAGTGATATCAGAGAGAAGGCACAGCTCCACCCCCTGCACCAGAAGAGAAGGGACAGGATGGCTTGGCCACCATCGCCAAATGCAACCCCCAGCAAGGCCAGGCTGCTGAAGACAGCAGACACCAGCTGCCCAACCAGGTAGAGACAGAGGCACAACTCTGACAAGTCCTGAGCAAAATGCAGGCGGCTCCCTTCAGCAAGTGTGTCCAACCTTTCCAAGGAAGTGAGAAATCCAGACAAAGCCATTCTCTGTTTCATTACTGAGAGAAGTGCACATGCACACATGCTCACACACGGGCAAGAAAAACTCTTAACCATGCTGTTTAATAATCATGGACAGACCGGATAAATGATAAATCTGCCCAATGGTGCCATTTAAATAACAGAAACATTCTTAGGATGAATCTGTTATCTGAAAAAATACAAAATCCAAAGTCAAGAATACAGTAAAGCCCCAATTAAGACCAAAAATCTTTAGAAAAATCCAAGCACATTCCATCAAACACGAAACATGGTTTTTTATTTGTGGCATCAAAAAAATTTTATGCTATTTATTTTTTTAAATCTCTTTATTGAGCAGGTATATGATTTAAGTCAGAGTGGGCAAATTATGGAATGTGAGCAAATCTGGTGCACCACCGGTTTTGTAAATAAAGTTTTTGGCACACCGCCCTATGCATGGCTGTGCCGGTGCTGCTACAGCAGAGCTGAGCAATCACGCAAAGACTGCATGGCCTGCAAACCCCCAAATATTCACTCTCCGGTCCTTTACAGAAAATTTTCCCAGCCTTGATTTAAGTAATAAAATAATTTTTACAGGGTAACTTGAGGTCTAAGGACCTCGGTGGTGAACTTCCCACATGCCAACTTTAGTGAACTATGTGAGCAACTACAGATGTGTGCTATGCGCTGAACTGTTCCCCCAAACTCCCATGTTGAAGCCCTGAACCCCAAAGTGACTGTATCTGGAGACAGAGGCATTAGGAGATAATTAAGGTTAAATGTGGTCACAAGGGTGGGATCCTGACCCTGTAGAATGGGTGTCCTTTTAAGGGAAGGAAGAAGAGACCTCAAATCTCTCCCAGGTGCCCCATCCTCCAACATGGGAGGACACAGTGAAAAGCTGGCCATCTGCAAACCTGGAAGAGTCCTCAGCAGAAACCAATGACCCTGGCACTCGGATCTTAGACTTCTAACCTCCAGAATGGCGAGAAATAAATATCTGTTGTTTAAGCCACCCAGTCTTCCATACTTTGTTACAGCAGCCTGAGCTGAGAGAGATGGGTGTCCTGGTGGGAACTGTTACTGTCTCGTTTTTTTATAAAGCATGGTGGCTGCACACTTCCCACCACCTGCTTCTGGGACCTCAGTGGGTTGGAGTCAGCTGCACCTCACCCAGACCTGGGCCCAGACCCTGCCTCAAATAGGACTGGGGGGCCTAATGGGACCAGACGCATGCTGTCTGGAGACACAGTCCCCCCTCCTAGCTGAGACTCCAGCTCTTACCCCAAGTGCAGATTTAACACCACACATTCTGCCTGGGACTGCCCCAGGGTTTTTTGTGTTAATGAACTCAGACATTCAGAAATAAAGGAACACAGGACAGAGGTCTCTGAAATGACATCTCAGGAATAAAGCGGTCATCTAGTTTACTGAGAAGTATTGAGCCAGGGCTTACAGAAGAAGGTGAAAAATGGACAGCCTTCGGAATGGGGTCTTCTTGTTCTATTTTTTTGGTGGTGGGTGAGTGGGTGGGAGTTCTTCCTCTCACTGAATTAATCCCAATATATTCCACCTACAAGCAGTAACATTTGTATGTCACTAAGGAAAACATCTAAGATGAGGTTGAGTTACAGGCATGGCTTCCTTAACAATAGAGCAGCGGTTCTCAACCTGTGGGTCGCGACCCCTTTGGGGGTCGAATGACCCTTTCACAGGGGTCGCCTAAGACCATCAGAAAACACATATATAATTACATATTGTTTTGTGATTAATCACCATGCTTTAGTTATGGTTGGGGGTCACAACATGAGGAACTGTATTAAAGGGTCGCGGCATTAGGAAGGTTGAGAACCACTGCAATAGAACATCATTTCAAACTTCCTGAGCCTGCAGAATAGACTAACTCAGAATGGAAGCACATGCGAAGGGCCTTTAATTTACCAAGGTTTTAGATGTTTAAAAAGAAAGGCACTGATCTTAGATTAGATTCTGCAGTTGAGGCCATAAAAACCCAGAGCAAATAGTTTCTGACTTTTAGCTCAAAATGAGCCCCATCTCCCACGTCTGAACTATTATATGCTCTGAACTAATCAGGCTGAATTGATGGGGTTTTACCACACAATGTTGGGCCCTGCCCTGCAGCAGCTTATAGCAGAATTGTTGAGAAATACACACCTGTGAGGAGGCAGGAACATGGGTGCAGCAAAGGGCTATACCCACTCAGCGTCCACTTGACCTTGGTTGCCAGGAAGGAGCACCTACCATGTGCTCTTCTCAACCTGCCACTCCAGTTATTGGCACTTTTGCTCACATGAGGCCCTGGGAGAGGATCCGTTTTCTTGCTTCCTCGCCCATCCCATAACTATAAGCCTCATGGACTTACCAGGGTCCCCCAGAACCCTGGTGTGCATATGCCGAACTCCAGGTCTATGGGAAAGGGGGCAGAAGGAGAAAGGAGAAAGTACAAGCAGAGTGGGGGGGGGGGAGGGAAGGAGGTGGGAAGGGAAGCAACAGGAAGGGGAAAGGGTGGGGATAGATGGGGGCAGGGAGGGTTTGGTTTGGCTGGAGTCTCACATGGCAGAACCCCAGCCACCCCAGGGCCCAGGTCATTCCTCATGCCACACAGGGTGCCCCCAACACAGAGCTGCCTGTTACTTAAGCCCTGGCCTATGTGACCCCAGTGGCTCAAGCCCATCACAGACTCATACAAAAGACCGGAGGTCTTGAGAGCTCCGACCAGAAGCTCCACAAGATGCACACTTGTCACATCCAAATGATAAACGACAAGAGTTACAACCACCAAGTCTAGAGGCCCTGGGCCTAATGTGAGCAGAACCAAGAGCAGAAGGCTGTCGCCCTGCCACAGAAGACTGACACATCCAAGAGCCCGACACTGGTGCGAGGGTCTCCTAGGACCCGCTGCTAAGCTGGAGGAAAATGAGAAAACAGAATAGGGCAGAGGTCTGCCACTGGTTATCAAAGCAGGGCCCCGAGGAGACGCAAATAGATTTCTTCTTTCCAAGCATGAAAAGCAGAAATCAAATGTAGTCTGGCTCAGAGCCGGTGGCCGGTGGGGCCCAGCAGGGCTCGGCTAGAGCTGTCCCAGCTGTGGAGGGTAGAGGGCAGAGGACAGGCTCAGAGTACCCATGGCACATGGCAGGGCACCTCCCAAAGCGATCAGCCACCAGCACAAGACCCTGATAGCCACTGGGGACCCCACTGCAGAATAATAACCAAGGTCTGGCTGCCTTGACTCCACCTCTCCCTCTCCAGGCTTGAAAGCAAAATACATTTAACCTTTTCATAGGAATGAACGTGAATGCCCAGTACATTGACTGGAGGATCTTACTACTTGACACTTCCACGGCTTGAGGCGTGCAAAGTACTTCACCGCCACTCGTGGGCTGGTACCCAACAAGCGGGTCTCAATCATCAGGCGGGAGGTCCATGGTCCTACCTCCCACCCTGCTCCCTTCCCCTACGGTCCAACGCCCAAGCCCTCTCCAAACCTTCCTCCAGGGGTGCCCAGCTCCACACTCCCTACTCCTCTCTGGCCTTGATCTCTGGCAGCACTGAGGCACCAGGGCCTTGATGGCTGGTCACCCCAATAAAGGTGGAAGTGTCATAGCAAGACTGAGGAACAAAAGAATGCCACACACTCCTTGTCGGGAGCTTTCAGTGGTCTGTCCCGGGCTCCTGGTACATACAGGCAGCCCCTACAACTGCCAGGCTTGGAATAAGGTAATGAGCCTAGGCTACCCTGGAACTCTGTGATCTTATATGCCACAGTTCCAATGTAAACAGCACAGAGCTTTAATCAGAGGCCACATCTTTTAAAAAGGCTAACTAGACATTAGGAGTTTTCTCCTATAAAATAACAAAGTGTGAAAGTAGCAATAACAGGCCTAAAAAGAAAATTATCAAATGTGGTTCAATGAACTCATTAACCCAAACAGCATCCGACTCTGACTACAGGGACCCTCTCACTTTCTGATCTGAGCAGCAGCACCAACTCTGGCCCTAAGTTAGGAACCAAGTAGGACGTGCAGAGCTAAATGGGGCACAAAAGGTTCAATAGCCTCTCAAACTGCCCTGCTGTGCATGGGGATGGGGACCCTTAGAAACAGCAAGCCCCGTGTGGGGTGATGGGAGGAGAGCAGGCCTGGCATGGGCCTGTCTCCCAGCTGACAACTTGCTGTCACCTGCAGGACCACACATCCAACCCCAAAGGCCCCCTTCACTCCATCAGCACCTCCCAGTCCTGGCCACAGAGCTGCAGACCCTGTGGACCAACCATTCACTGCCCATGATACTTCCACTTGGATTTCCTGCTGAGCTGCCTGAGAGGACGGAAAATGTCCTGTATCTGTGATAGTTGATGCGGTTACCACTAGCCCGAGTGCCTCTCAACTACAACTCGTGGTTGCAACTAAGGCCCAGAACATTTAATTTTACTTCATTTTAATTAATTTACAGTTAAATGGCTGCACAAGTAGCCAGTGACTTCTGGCCACCACCTGTGTTGGACAGTGCAGCCCCAGCACTGGTCCTTCCTCCTCTCTCTACTCACTAAGTGGCCCCACTATACGCCCAGATACATACCCCCCACTACTTGCTCCCCCACATTCTCCATATCCCTTCTATTGCAGAGTCCCACAGGACCTGCCCTGAAACCTAGGCCCAAACTGCCCCCCCTCTCCACCCTACCCTGCTTATACCTGGGCAGTCTCACTTCCTTTCTCTCCTTTCCCTCGGGGACTTTGCACTTTCTGTTTCCGGTCTGAAATGCTCTCTGCCTCCCAACCCTACCCCCTTCCATGCTCCCAGGGGTACAGGGCCAAAGAGCACTCCCAAATTCATGCCTACCAGAGACCTCAGAATGGGACCTGATTTCAAAACGGTCTCTGTGGATATAACTGGTTTAGGTGAGGTCCTATTGGATTAGGGTGGGCCCTAAACCCAATGACTGATGTACTCATAAGACAGATAGCTACACAGAGAGATGGCCATGCAACAACAGAGGCAGAGATTAGAGAGATGTGTCCACAAGCCAAGGGACACAAAGGATTTCCAGCTGGGAGAGGAAGAGGGGCCTCCCCTGGAGGGAAGATGGCCCTGCCTGACACCTTGGTCTCGGTTGGACTTTTGCCTCCAGAAGGGAAGAGGACAGACTGCTGTTGCCCAGCTCCCGTTTATGGCATTTTGTGACAGTGGCCCCAGAACGTGAACACACCAAGGCCTCATCGGAGCATCAGCTGGAACCGCCTCTCCTCTGAGCAGCACTTGCCAGCCTGACTACTGCTACCCAGCCCTGACATCCCTTTTGCTCTTTGCAGTTTCTCTAGGGTCAGAAATCATCCAGCACCCTGTCTCTTATCCATCTCCTCCTCTATAACTGTCAGTCTCATTCCATGTCTTCTGGCTGCTGAGCAGTGACCTGCATGATGACTGCTGAGTGGGTGTCACACAATGAGGGTGACAGAATGTTTCTCATGGACTGACTGCGGTGAAGGTTGGGGGATGTACAACCCGACACTTCAGCCCACAAAGTGTTAACTACTCAAAGATGGGGGCAGAAACCCAGCCAAGAAGGTGGCATCTGCTCAGAGGGCTCACAGAAGCAGGCCCCCTGTTTCTGATGTAATTACCAGCACTGCAGCAGAGATACCACAACAAACCAGTTCATTAGGAAATCCACTGGAAGCTCTCAGAAGCGCTTCATAAAAACAATTAGGCGCCAGCAGGGGCTCCCTTGGTCCTTCCCACCACTCAGACAGCCAGCCAGACCCAACAGCCAGGGACCAGGCAAGATCTTAAGAACCTTCAACTGGTCTGACATGACCCCTGTCCCCCACAAAGGCCAGAGTCCCAATGCCACCCTCTCTCCCTTCCTACATAAAGGAAGTTTCATCAGTGTGTCACAGCCAGTCTCACCAGGGTCTGCAGGCATGGCCTTGGTCCTTCAAGACCTGTGCCCTTCCTCCTCCTGTGCCCTGTCTTGGGAGGCCTGGCCATGGCTGGAGAGCCAAGAAGGTCCTTCTGCCTATCTGTGGCTGCCTTTCCACCCCTTCTGCACAGATGACAACGACAATCACAATAATAATAATAATAATAATAATAATAAACCCAGGAAACTCTGAGCCAGGCACTTCCCAAGGGTCTTCCCATAACACTCAACAGCCCCGGCCTGCTCTGAGGACATAGCCAGGCCCCAGTGCTACACCAGCCCTTGGACCCTCTTCATCTCTGGATTCTCCCTTCTCCTGCTGAGACTCAACCTCTCTCCTCCAGGCTCCATCCCTGCCACCACGAAGGCAGCCAGTCCAGCCTGAGCTCATAACAAACCTCATCCATAGCCACACCGCTTACATAGGCCAAGAAACAAACTCTGTCCTCAGCAAGACAGCCCATGGAAGGTGGGTGGGGATGGAACCAAGTGTAGGAGGCAGAACAGGGGTCCATATCCTCAATCTGGCCATAAAGTCCAGACCACACCCTCACCTAGAAAAGGCCTCAATCCTCCCTTTGGGCCAGAGGTGGCCTCTGTTCCACAGAGCTCACCAGCTAACAGCATCAACAGAAGCCTGAGCAGTGAAGAGGAGGATGAAGAAGGAAGAACTTACCCATCGAGGAGCCCTGCTAGTCCAAGGGGTCTCACCTAGTGACTCTGCACCCAGAGCACAGTGGGCGATGTCTGGGATATCTGTGGTTGCCATGACTCGGGGGGCGGGGGGCCCTGGCATCAAGTGGGTGGGGGCCAGGGATGCTGCTCAATACCCTACAGTGCCTAGGATGGCCCCAATATCAGCAGTGCCAAGGGGGAGAGGCTCCCAGTTCCACCAGGAAAAGCAGCAAAGCCGTGACGATGAGGAGTGGCAGACCCACTGACATGAGCAAACCGCACACCAGCCAGCATCTGTCTTCTAGTGCCATGTGGCCACATGCCTGTGTGTGAACATGGCATGGCTTTCTCAAGCCCTCCAAGCAAATGGGGAGTCTGAACACAGCTGCCTATAATCCAGGGACAACCCCAGGCATGGGGCAGGAGTAGAGGAAGAGAGAGGGGTTGGGGCTGACAGGAGGTTGGGACATTTCTCTGTCACCCACCACAAGAGAGCTGCGAAGCTCCCAGGAGGACAAGGAGCAGAGCGGAAGCCTGTCACAGCACTGAGCATCTAGTCCTCAAGGACCCACAGACAGGCGCATGCTCTTCAGGGCACACTGAAACCACCATGAACAGAATTAACAGAAGCCAGAGGAGCACACAAGACCAGATAGAGGTTGGTGTGTTTGCTGAGGAGGGAGGGCTGCAATTACACTTGTGATTCTTTGCAGTGTGTTCCTGCCTAGACAAACGTGAAGCCTGTCCACAGCAGAGCTGCGTGCTGAAGGAGAAAGCATACGGGGGTGCAGGAGTCTCTTGCAGATCCCAGGCCTGAGCCTGGTGTAAGTCCTCAGCCCCCGGGGCCATGGCAACAGGGGGAGACAGGTGCTGAAAATGAAGGGTGGAGACCATAGGCCCCTATCTCAAGGTCCACCAGGGCTGAACCAGGGAAGCTGGCCTCTGTAGCCTTGGAACCTCCAGACTGGGGAGAAGGTGCTTCTCAGGGGAGCCCACCAAGCAATCAGTCCTGTCCATGCCGAGCCAGCAGGGGGTCATGAAGGAGTCCCCCAGATCCATTCTCCTGTGCATTTTCACTGGGGGCAGTACTGCAGATACACAAAAAGCACTAAGCAGACATACAGTACATCTACGGTATTAAAACTTGGGGCAATTAGGAACAAATGGTGTAAAAGGGTTTGAGTGAGGGAGTGGCAATAATGCAAAAAAGGCTGAAAAACCTTAGACTCACCTTCCTAGACCAGAGCTCTTGCCTAGAGCAACTCAATCCCTAGGAGACACCAGACAATATCTGTGGACACCTGTGGTTGTCACACTAGGGTTTCTCCTCACATTGAGTGGGCGGGAACCAGGGATGCTGCTCACCCCTCCACAGTGCCCTTGATGCCTACCCCAGAGATCTGGACCCCGATGGCACAGTGCCGAGGGGAAACCCTGCCTGAGTCCCATCCTTCTACAGTGGATCCCCCTGCTCTCAGTTGTCGCTCCAGAACATGGAGTTTATTTCCAAAAACAGACCTAGCAGGGAAGGGGAGTGCTGGCCCCAAGGCCAGTCCCGGGTCTCCCCAGTCTTAGCTCTGGCCCTGCCTGCACCGCTGTGGGGGTTAGAACACCCTGAGCTTCCAAGGGAATGGGCTTCAAGAGAGCCACCAGGGACAGTGACAGGAATGAGAGGGAAATATATTTCTCATGGCAATTTACTGTGGACCCCGTGCCTCTGGCCACCTAACCCATAAATCAGAGGGTCAGGGAGGTGCAGAAGCGCTGCTGGGCAAGGCAGGCATCTTGGATCCTGAAGGCTCAGGGTGTAGGCCCATTCCAGCCTCCTCCACCCATCTCCACCCCTACTCTCTCTTCCTCCACCTCCCTTTGGGCTCCAAGTTAACAGCCTGGAGCAGGCAGCATCTTTACCAAACAGAAGGCAGACATTCTTGGAGGCAGCAGAAACAATTTGGTTCACATTTCATAAGTGATTAAGCTGATGTACCTCAGGCTGGGATTTCAGGAGAGGCCTCCACCCTGGAGGCAGGAGTGGAGGGAAGGAGGGCCACCAGCAGAAACCTCTCCTCTCCTGCCCTCCTCCCTCCCTACTTGATGCCTCTGGGGGGAGCTCACATTTCCAGGGAGGCTGTGTGCTCAGCAGGCAGCACTGACAGCTGGTGGAAAACCAGTTAAGTACAGCCAGGCTCCTGGCCTTGCAACTGGGCTTTAAATCTCTCTCCCTCTCTACTTCTGCAGCCAACTCCTCTAGCACAGCTATTGAGCCCATGAAGGAGGGAAGAAGTCTTTATCAGTCTTCACCCAGCACCACCCATCTAGAAAGCAGCTAGGGCCATGCTAAATTAATCCAATGTGGCATGCAGCCTTGTAGGACTAATTTGAGTTCACTCCTAAAGAACCTGGTCCGAGCACATTTTATTTTCCCTGAATGAGAATGAAGCATCCCTTTGATCTCCCTATGGTAATCCGAATGCAAAGCCCACCATCTGAGCACATGTCACGAATCATTCTCTGAATCAAGCAACACCCGCCCCCCAGAGGCCGCTCCAGACACCCCGGCGGAGCACCGGACACCCACCAAGAGGAGGCTGCTGGCAGGGAAGGTGTCTCCTGGAAAGGGACAGGCCTCCAAGTGGGGTGAGGGAGACAGAGGAAGGCGAGGGTGTTCAGGGCCTGGCCCTCTTGCTGCTGTGACCTTAGCAAAGTCTCGCTCCCTCTCTCTGGTCCTCGCAAGGTCACGAGGCCCAGAGTCAGATATTGACGCATATGGCTGAAATCAGTAAAGCTGGAGAGGGAGAGACAGAGACAGAGGTAGAAGGAAAGGGAGGGGCAGGGCATGGACAGACAGAAAAAGCTACCACCCAGGAGACGTTGCTCTGAGGAAGAAGATCACTCAAAATAAAACAAAAGCAGCAGCGTGTGACCACAGGCGCACATGGTGATGAGTGTGGCTGGTTCAGGGACATACCTACAACCTACTCTGGCCTCAGGCCCCATAGAATCCTTGGGTCCCTGGGGCCTGCAAGCTCTGCACTCTCACCGTCTCCCTGCTAACCAGCAGTCCCAGCTTATTCTGGGACCCCCTCCTACACACACAGTGGGTGCTCAGTAGGCCCGGTTCAAGTAAGATGTTGTTCTCTGCTTCCCTCTCTCCAGGCCAGGGTATGGGGGTAAAAGGAAGCCAGAGCAGCCATGGCTGGCCTTGCTATTAGGACTTGATGGTTTTGGCTTGACTTTTTATTCCCATTTTAAAAACAAACCAACAAACAATGGCTAACAACAATGACAACAACAAAGCCCTTTCATCTTAAGGGGCTGCAGGGGCTTATGAGGGGAAGTACCCAGGAAGGGCCAAAATCACTTCAACCTCCCCCAGAGCTACACTCGTCTTTTTAAAAAAGTTGTAGAAAAAGAAATGTATTGAGAAGTAGTGTATATTTTAAAGGCATGTCAACTTCCACCATATATACCTAAATCTACCAATATTTGGGCAAATTCCCCTACCCCCACCCCACTCCCACCCCCCAAATAGGACTGTATTTCATGGTCCAAAACCTGTTTATTCATTCAAAGTGCTGTATCCATCTTTCCACAATAATATACCTAGTGAACACCTTTTCAAAACTGCGTAATATTCCATGGATGCACCCAATCTAGTCACACATATATATTTTCCACTATTATAAATAATGATGTGATGACTATCCCTGTGTGTGAAACCACCATGCACTTGCTGACAGAGAGAAATGCTACATCAAAGGAGACACACAAACAGCTGATGGCAGACACCCTGTGGAGATTGCCACTGAGGATCCACCAACAGCCCACCGAGGGGTCAGAGCTCCACACCCACAGCCCCCCTCCCAGGGCCTCCTAGTTCCAAACACCTTTCCCAATTGCATGGGTAAAAAGAAATTATCATCCCACTGGTGTCCAGTGTGCCTCCTACATAACAAGTGCTTGAGTGTTTGCAGCTACAGGAAAGTCTGTTTGGTGTGCACAGGCATCCACGTGTGGACCTGTCTACACCCTGTGTACCGACCTTCTGTGAGCTGCTTGACACATCTTTTGCCCATTTTTTTATACTGGGTTATCTTTCTGGGTCTGATAAGAACTATTCTAGATTTTTTTAAAACAGCTTTATCTCAATATGATAAGAACTGGACTTCCGGCCAAGATGGAGGCCTAGACTGACACACTCCGTCTCCCTTCACAACTAAGAAGGAATACAACTACCGCAAAACCAGAAATAACCAGAAGTTCCAGAAAATAAAGCTACATGGAAGTCCAACGTATGACATTACAAACAAGTGGTGCTCGTCCGGATGGGTAGAAGGGGTGAAGCTGGGGTGGAGAGGTCAAGCTGTGCTAGTGGCGATGGCAGTGGGACGGCGGTAAGCACAGACACCTGTATTTAAGGGGAGGCGAGAAGTGCCTGGGGAGCACCCCTGGCTGCAGACCAATCCCATCAGCTCGCGATTCCAATGCCGGGGAGGGCAGACCCCCATTGCCTCGGACTGTGTAGGCCAGCGGGCAAGGGGACGGAGGAGGAGGCTCCTGGTCTCTCAGGGGAGAGTGAACGGCAGGAATCTATGTTGGACCACCGCCCCCACACAAAGCGCCACAGTGGTGAGAAGGGTCCCCAGGTAGTGACGAGTGCACGGGCTCCGCCCACTATAGCGTAGGAGGTGTGACAGCCCCACCCAGGAAGCAAAGGTAAACACAAAACTGTCAGGATGGCACAGATCATGGTAGAGATCCCAATCACGCAGCTGACCAGACAGCAAATATATGATCTATCAGACCAGCAGATAGATAATCTTTCTGAGGCACAGTTCAGAGCTCTGGTTATAAGAAAGCTTACAGACCTAACAGCGGGTCTTAAACAAGACAGGGAAGGAATGAAGGCTAGTCCTGCTGAAATGAACGAAAACACATATGAAACAAGTGGTGAGGGAAGGAAAACCAGGGATCAAATCAACAAATCAGAACATAGGGAAGGAACAAATAGTCAACCAGTGCAGAAAGGGGAAACAAAAGGTGAGGAAAATGAGGAGAGGCTCAGAAACCTATGGGACAGCTATAAGCGGGCCAACATCCGAATCACAGGGTTGCCAGAAGGTGAAGAAGAACTAGAAATTGAAAACTTATGTGAAAAAATAATGAAGCAGAACTTCCCTAACTTGGGGAAGGAAATAGACTTACAGGTCCAGGAAGCACAGAGAGTTCCAAAAAAACTGGACCCAGGGAGAACCACACCAAGACACGTTACAATCAAAATGTCAAAAATTAAGGATAAAGAGAGAATCTTAAAAGCAGCAAGAGAAAAGAAGAGAATTACGTACAAAGGGATCCCAATAAGACTATCAGCTGATTTCTCAAAAGAAACTCTGCAGGCAAGAAGGGACTGGCAAGAAATATTCAAAGTAATGAAAAGCAAAAACCTACAACCATGATTACTCTATCCAGCGAAGCTGTCATTCAGAATAGAAGGGCAGAGAAAGTGCTTCCAGGACAAAGTAAAACTTAAGTAACTGAGTTAATCAGATCCAAACCACTGTTATATGAAATGTTCAAGGGACTTGTTTAGGAGAAAGAGGACCAAATCTATGAACGTTAAAATGAAAACTGTACCACAACAACCAACAGCAGAAGCTAGGGAATCAAAACAAAGGCAGACTAAGTAGGCAACAAGAGTGGAAAAAGAATTATAGGTATGGGGAACATATTGTGGGGAGGTCAGTGGGGAGAGGAAAGGGGGGAAAGGGAGGGAGATGATGCAGGAATTAAGAAGCAGAGTAGGAGGGAGTGGAGTAGGCAGAAAGATGTTGAGAAGAACTACATGCACAACCAATGGGCATGGACTAAGGGAGGAACAACTGGAGGGAGGGGGAGGTCACTTGGTGGAGGGGAACAAATGGAAAAGAAATTGGGATAACTGTAACAGCATAATCAATAAAGCATATTTTTTAAAAAATATGATAAGAACTAATATGGGTGGTAGAAATTTCTAAACAGTTTTATTGAGATATTAATTCACATACCCTATAACCCACCTATCAAAAGTATACAATTCACAAAGAACATGTGTAAATGACCCATGGACACGGACAATGGTGTGGGGATTCACTGTGGGAGCGGAAGGTGGGCCAGGTGGAGGAGGGCAAAGGGGGAAAATTTGGGATAACTGTAAAAGCACAATTAAAAAAAAAGAAACTTAAAAAAAAGTATACAATTCAGGGGTGGATTTGACTGTGCTGGACATGTCACATGAATGGAATCACACACTGTGTGGCCTTCTGTGTCTGGCTTCCCTCACTGAGCATCATGTGTTCAAGGTCACTCCACGCTATAGCAAGTGTCAGAGCTTCACTCCTTTTCATGGCTGTGAGTGGGTGGCTGAAATGAAGGTCTGTTTCCCCTTTCTACTTGCCTTATTTTCTAATTTTCAACAATGTGTATTCATTAGTTCCAAGTCTCTGCAGCTGATGGATAAAGCTGGCAGGATATTCCCAACCCCTTTCTTGAAATTGTAAAAACATCCAGTAATCCCTACCTCCTTCTCTGGGGTCCTGGGTCTCCCTGCTCACCCAGCAGACTGGCTTGGGTTCTGGGTCATTATGTAGGAGCCCTTGCTGTTTACTGCCAGTGATGCACAGATCTCCAGATGGAGGCCCAGCCCCACCCACACTCTACCACAGCCTGGGAAGCACAGCAGTGATGGGAACTCGTGGTCTAGAAACTGTGAGGAAGATGGGCCACTCTCTGATTAGAGTGGGTTTTCGCAGGAGCTGCTGGGTCCTGGGTTTGGGTATTTGGCTGAAGGAACCTCCATCCAGAGGTAATGAAACGTCCACTTGCTGTTCCTGCTCTTGCAGCCAGTGGGCCCTTGCAGGTGGATGTTGGCTATTTCCTGTTGGCGGTGGGGTGGGGGTGGGGGGGTGAAGGGGGGGATTTGCTAGGTGTGGGGAGGGTTGGTAAAAATCTTTGGAATCCCAGATGGGGGAGGTCACTCGCTCTAACATATAGTTCCTCAAAGAGGCCATCTCCTAGGGAGATGGCAAACCAATGCTCTGTGGAGTCCCCTTGGTTTGTTCCCACAATTCCTGTTGGCCTAGCCTCCCCTCTGGGAAAGAGAAGCACATGAGACTAATGAAACCTACAATCCCTAGAACTGAGGGATGAGGGAGTGTCTCTCTCCCTTGTTCTGGAGGGGGTGGCCTGTTAAGTTAAAGTTTCACATCTCTGGCAATATCTGATATCTGTCCTGCTTAAGGGACCTCAAGCCCCATGGCTGCACAGCACAGGAAAAAATGCCTTTCAGTAGGAAAAGGGGGCTCACAGCACCAAACACGATGCCCTCAGGAGGAGTCTGAAAAGAAACCACATTGAGCTTATGACACCTCATGTCAGAGAGTCCACAATACAGATGCAGGACAACCACCCTCCTGTGCCTGTAAAGAAAAAGATGAAACCTGGGTGTCAGCTAGACGGGGGGTTTCAACAGGGGCTGATTCTGCCCCCAGAGGACACTGGGCCCCATCTGGGCATATCTGTGGTTGTCACACTGAAGGTGCTCCCAGCATTGCATAGGTGGAGGCCAGGGTTGCTGCTCAGCCCCCTACAGGGCCCAGGAGGGTCCCAAATGTCCACAGTGGTGAGGAGGAACCCTTGATTGAACCAATGAGCCAGAGTCTGAGAGACCAGGGATACCCACCAAGTGAAGAGGCCTACACACAGTGTTCTCGTTTATCTTTTCTCATTTCATGTTAAAACAGCTCCAAGACAGGGCATCCCCTTTTATAGACAGAAAAGCTCACGGTGGTCCAAAGTTCGGAGGCCATAACGGGGGCAGGCCCAATTTCCCCAGGTTACCCCGAGGCAGGGACACAACAAGGAACCCCCAACAGGGAACCCCCAGCAGCAGGGTGGCTGGGCAGATGCAGGCAGCCACACGTTTTCGTCCCATGCACAGATGGATAATGAGGGTTAATGCTGGCCAAGTGGCTCAGAAAGGAAACCATCTGAGACAGAAACACCATCTCAACTTGACAGTGAACTGAGCTGGTCAGCAGTCAGTGTTTGTGCTGCAGTGAGAGGGCAGAGAGAGAACACACCAGGCAGCTTCCAGCTGCAAATAGGGCCCAGAGAAGCTCCCTCAGAGGAGCTCTGGTGACAGGCTGTAATCTCTTTTCTCCAGGATTTTACAGCCAGGAGGAACCTGGGAGTCCCTCTGCCCTGCAGTCAGGAGGTTGGATGGGCGATGCTTTGCAGGTGGCAGCTATGGCATCAGCACTGGCATATCCTGCTGGGTGATCACGGCTATTGGCACCCTCTTGAGCCCATCCGGAACCTCCCAAGGCAGTGGCCTTGGCTCTAGGAGTGCAGGAGGTGACCGTTCAGTCCTAACTGGCTGGAGCCAGGGCTGGCAGGAAAGGCCCACACCAAGTGGCAAATACTGTCAGCTTTGCAGGCCAGATGGTCTCCATTGTAAGTACTCAACTCCACCAGTGCAGGTGAAAGCAGCTGCTGACAACAGGGCAACATATTGGTGAGGCTGGGCACCCATAAAACTATTTATGAAGATGAAGTTTGAGTTTCATCTAATTGTCATGTTGCATGTTCTTCTTTTGACTTTTCCCCCCAACTCTTTAAAAATGTAAAAATCATTCTCAGTTTGCAGACCATACTAAAATAGTCAGCCTGCCAGTTTGTGACCGCTGCTCTGGAAAGAGATACCTGAAACTCACACAGGCCAGCCAAGTGTGAGAGTCTGGCTTTTAATGTGTCAGCACAAGGCAGAATGATAGAAAAGGGACAACGGAGTGCAGAAGCTCGAAGAAGGTAACAAACCAACAAATAAAATAGGCCCTAAAATCTGGGAAGTGGAAATTCTCCCCTGGGTTATGTTCTGATGAAAGAGCAAGAAGAAACTGGCCCCAAAATGCAGATGTAGTGGGGTAGCTCGGGCTGGCTTACAGGGAAAGGAGTCCTGGGATCCTTCCCGCTCCCTAAAACCTGGTTGAGGACCTGCAGGTCCCTGAGCATCAGCTGACCTGAAGGACTGCCCTGCCTCTCCATGGTTCTGCCTCTGGCACGCCTCAGCTTGTTATCTGTAAGGCCAGGCACCTTGGCAGTCTCCGTAGTCTGGACTAGTTACGGGGGCAGCAGAGCTTGCAAGAGTCAGGAACTGCTGCCCCATTTCAGCACCCCAAGGCCCGAGAGGTGACATCCAGGACTGCCACACACAGATGCCTGGCTGAACACCTTGCCTTCCTGGATGCAGGGGCCTGCCTGTCAGGCCAGCTCTTCAAGAGAGCCCCACGTGGCACCTGGACACCTGCCGTGAACCCCGGGGCTTACTCTGAGCACCACGCGCCACTTGTTCAGTAATTTCACGCTACGTCGCCTGGCAATGTAAGCGTGGAGGCCCAATCTAAGCCTCTGTACTTCCCGAATGTCACTTATTTGTGAACATGGGCTGAACCTATAAATAGCTTTTAATATCTGGGCAGTCCCCACTGGTTCCACTCAGTTTCAGCTCTGACAGCCTCCCCCAGGACAAGCCTGGCCCTGGGCTCATGGTGACATGTCAGTCCCGCTGCAGCAGGAGGGAACAGCACATGCGGGTCCTAAAGATTCTCTCTGCCTTGAGTCTCGGCACCCATGGTGCCCCCACATAATGCAAACAATAAAACCACACGCCCCGGATATTTCTCCTTTAGTTCGAACAGGCAAATTGTGACGTTCGCATCTCCTCTTTTAGTGACACACAGTCTCTGCCTATGACAATCCCACCACGATTTTCTGAAGTATAAAAAGCCCAATGCTTTTAAATCCTGGGAGCACGTCCTCCATTTATCTTGCTATAAAACCCATTTCCTTTTCTAAACTGAGCTGAAATAGTAAAGCCAGAGAAACAGATAATTAGAAAAATAAAGGCTAGACAACACATCTGGAATAGCACTGCCTAATAGAAATATAATGCAAGCCACCTTTGTCACCTTAATATTTCTGGTCACCACATTCAAAATTTGAAAAGAAATAGGTGACATTCACTTTAATGATATATTTTGTAAAATCCAAGCTATGCAAAAGTATCAGGCTACATAATCAGTATAAACAGATTTTTGGTGAGGTATTTCCTGCTCTCTGTTATACCTGGACCTTAGACACTGCACATTTACACTCACAGCTCACCTCCAGGCGATCAGGCCACATCTCAAGGCTGCAACACCTGTGTGCAGCCAGTGGCCACTATACTGAACATCATGGCTTAGACCCTCTTTATAAAGGTCTGAGGCCTAGAAACTGCTACGTGTGTCAGGGTCTGGGTTCCATTCATACTTTCTCCACACTGACCCCATCATTTGTCCTGACCCTGGGCCCTGACTGAGAACAGCTAAGTGATTCTATGGAGAAATCCAAGACTCTGATGTGGGGGGCTAGCAGGAAAATGTCATTTTTCACCCAGCTGGAGGGGCTTCTCCATTTCCATGTGCCCAGCGCCAGAGGGAAATGCCCACAAATGGCTGGGCTTGTCTTTCTCAAGGAGACAGAAGGCCAGAAGGGGCTGAAATCCGAGAGCCGGGGCAGACCAGCTGAGTCCAGCCTGATGGGAGAAGCCTGCCATCTTCCTCTGTGGCAGATGAGACAGGCACCGATGGCTGCGCTGGCAGACCTGCAAGGGAGGCCCCTGGTACTGGCCACTGACAAAGTGCTGGGGCTGCTGCTGGCCCAAAAGCCCTCTTTCCTGTTTCTCCCTCCTGGGTTCTGTCATCCCCCACATGACTGGGGAGGTCTGCAGATCATGAGCCCTGTGTATATCCTGTCACCTGGATCTCCAAACCCACCAGGAAGAGACAAGCAAGAGGAAGGAAATGAGGCAGGCATGACCCAGCCCCACACCCAACAGCTCTGTAGACTTGCTATAGCGCCTTCCAAGCTGTCAATCAAAACCACAAAGACAGGTGCACTCAGAGATATGGGAATTTGAGAATAAGCACTCAGTTCAGATGTCACATCTTCTGGCCAATAATCAGCCCTTGGAGACCAGGAACAGCAAATTACTGGGGGAAAAAAATCAAAGGCATCTCCTCACTTTTCAGTGTCCTCCTGCTATGGTGACACAGTAGGCAGCCCTTAGGCCCAGAGGGAGGGGTCTGCCATGTCAGAGTTCTTCCAGGAGACAGGGTGCTCCTGACCCCAGGCCAGCCCAGGCCCTATCTACCATACATACACCCATCCCACTCATGCCTTGTCCCCATTCCTCCAGGTGACAAATGTTCTGGGGACAAGTTCACTGAGAACCAAGAAACAAGCCCTGATGGAAAGTTCAGGTTCCCAGACATTGACGTGGGCCCAAAAGAACCAGCTGCAAGGGACCAGCCTCCTTTGTAATCTTTCACTATGTCTGAGAACACTTACCTGAGTGGCCACCTTGCCGTAATCAATCCACCGCAGGGTGGCAAAGTTGGTTGACTCTGCACAGTTGAATCCATGATTGAAGCCAGCGTGGTAGCCATAGGGAAAGGTGATCATGAACTCCCCGGCCTCCTGCGTGATCTGAGGAAGAAGAGTCCAACAGGTGAGGGGAGGCCGACAGGTGAGGGTGCAGCTCTGAATTAGAAGAAAGAGGATTTCATGTATGGCTCCCCTATCAGAAGCCATGCCTGGCCCAGAGCAGGGACAGGCTGGTGGCAAGGGCGACCTGGAGCCACCAAGGAACACAGAAGGGGGATGTGGGTTCAAGGAGTTCCCAAAAAGTGCCAGGGAGCCCTGACTTCAGGAGCCAATGGAGTCTGCCAAGCAAAAGGTGGTTCTACCTAACTTTGCAGACTCCAGCCAACTTCCCACATGGCTGATAAAGTAGGTATGGCGGCGGCCAGGCCAACAGCTCACACCAGGCCCTGCTCACCATAGCCCAGCTGGAGCCCAAAGGTGACAGACACAGTCAGTGCTCCTCAGAGGGGTGAACTGCAGATACAGAGGGACTGCTGGATGCTACCATTCGAGGCACTTCTCATTTCTGGTGAGGGGAGAGGGGGTCTCCCGTCTTGGAGGAAGGTGGCCGTGTCACACCTCCTGTCCACTGTGGGGTGTTCCCATACATCAGGGGGACAGACAGCACTGGTGGCAGCTGCAGAGCCTCTGAGCGCAGGATGAGGAATATGCACAGGGCACTGAACTGCCCCAATATGACCTAAGTCCCCTCACCAACATAAGCACACAGAATCTGTCCTCTCGATTCCAAGAGGTGGGCCTTCC
This sequence comes from Furipterus horrens, assembly GCF_987537825.1. Classification (NCBI taxonomy): domain Eukaryota; kingdom Metazoa; phylum Chordata; class Mammalia; order Chiroptera; family Furipteridae; genus Furipterus; species Furipterus horrens. The sequence goes on along the minus strand of NW_028327180.1, from coordinate 40,195,677 downwards.
AGATGAGGTCAAAGAGACCAAAGAAGCACATCAGCATGTAGGAGGAAACAATGTCAAGGTCATATCTCTGAGGAGAGAGCTGATGTTTCTAGACCTATTCAAATGGTCTGGACAACCAGACACTGAAACAGAGACTCCAAACCCAGGAGCTGGGCATGAGTGACAGGGTGGGGCCTACAACAACTCCAGATCAGTGCTTCTGAAACCACCACCTGAAAGCCTGGAGTAAAAGGTGGGCGATGCAGCCTCATCTCCCCATCCAGAGAGGGATCACTTCCCGTGACCACACTGACTACCCCCTGCCACTCTGCCTCTGAGTCCATCAACCAAGCACTCCAAGAGATGACTGTGCCCAAGGACAGACCACAAACAATAGTGCGCATCATTACCATTCTCCGGGACTGGTGAAGTGGAGCTGTTGGCCCAATCTGCAGTTTTGGAAGCTGAGGCTGGTGCCATGGGAGCAACTCTCTGAAGTCAGGCAGACCTGTCTTTTCCTTGATTTACAGCCAGTAGAAGGCACAGATCACAGATTGTGCAGAGTCTGAGTCACCACCACCCCAGATAGAAACAAACCATTTCATGTACCCTGGGAACTGATGGACCACAGTACCATTCACGTCAGTGTGCTTTCTGACACCATGGATTACGCTTCTTTCTAGGACTTCACGTACACAGAATTAGACAGCATGGGCTCTTTGTTCTGAGATTCATTCAACCCACATGCACCTCAGTCTTTCTCTCTTTTTTGTTCCTAAAGGGAATTCTGTGGTGGGGATGTGTCACTATTACTCATTCTCCTATGGACAGACTTTGGGACTTTGGTGAACAGAGCTGCTGGGAATGCTTGTGGGCCAGTCTTCTTGCAGACATAGTTCGCATTTCTTTTGAGTAAGTAGACACGGGGAGCGGGGGGGTGGGGGGGGGTCAGGGTCTCAGGGCAGGTACACATCCTCATCTCCAAAAAACTGCCTTTTTTCCACAGACGGAACCTGTTTGCACCCCCACTGATGGTGAGTGAGAGCTCCCTCTGCTCCCCTCTCAGCATCTGTGCATGTGCAGTGGGATTTCCTCATGGCTTTGGTCACCTTCCTCTAAAATCCACAGAAAGTCTCATCATGTTGGTTTGTGCATATGTCTCCTTGTGCAAAATCTGTTCAAGACTTCACTCTTCCCTATTTATCTAGTGGTTCATCTTTTTATTGTTGATTTGTAGTTCTCAGACCTGCTAATCTTTACTTATTCCCCCAGAGAGATGAGCAGAAATCTCTGGATTCATTTAGATACCAGTAAGACGTCAAGCCCTGGTGGGGGTAGAATGGGTAGCAGGAAGGGGAGGGATGGGGGTGAGACTTACAGAAGCCAACCACAGAGGCAAAAATCAATCAAAACTGACACAGCCCAGAGAAAAGCCAGCCCTTAAGAACACTAAGATATTTTTCTTTTCAAATAATGAATTGCACCAATCAGGGGAAGTCAGTGTGCATTAAGTTATATTTTTAAATTCCTGTCCAAGTGACAGCCGTGTGTAGGGAATGAAGTATACAGCAGAAGATGGGAGGAGAGAACACTCATGTGTCCCCAAGGTCGCAGCCACACCATCCACACCAAGGGTTCTCTGGGCCAGCTTCTGCCACAGGACTTAGAGCTTCATTTTATTTTTTTTTTAAAACGCATTCACTGGTCTTCTTATATCATCTGGGCTGATATCCCATTTTCCCTGCACTGCAAACGTGCACATTCCCCCTTCTCTCTGCCAAGACACGGCCCATGTGGCACAAGCACAGAGCCTTCTGGGGGCACAGCCAGGCCCCAGGCCTGACAACCCCAGGTATGATGCAGGCACCTCCACTCCAGGCTCAGGTTGACTTTGGGGCCTAGTTTCTCCTGCCTGACCCCCCACCATAAATCAAGGCCTTGAAAAGAACTAGAACAGAAGAGAGGCACTTGGTTAAGACAAGAAAATTATGTTCCCATCAGAAAATCTACATCCCAGTGGCTTCACTGCAAGCCCACAGTGTCTGTCCTCTATGTCACTGCCATCAACATTATCCTGATAGTAAATTAGAAGGCACTGGGGATGATGGATAAGCTGGGCAGCAAAGTAATAAGGAGTGAAGGGAGCACCAGCCCCCACTGCCAGTCATGGGGAAAGCCCAGAATTTGGTTTCTTGTGTAAGCACGCACGGAATAAATGAGGAGGTCAATGGCAGATTCCAGAAATACACACTTTTAATTATTAAAAAGCTTGCTATTGATCTGCTTTTTCTTCTAGAGGTAAATACCATTACAAAGATTTATAAGTGGAGTCTTCTGGCCAAGACTGACACACTCCGTCTCCCTCCACAACTAAGAAGGAATACAACTACTGCAGAAATAACTAGCAGTTACAGAAAATAAAGCTACGTGGAAGTTCAACGTATGAAGTTATAAACAAGTGGTGCTCATCTGGACGGGTAGGAGGGGCAAATCCAGGGTGGAGAGGTCAAGCTGTGCTGGCGGCGAGATGGCAGTAAGCATAGACACCTGTATTTAAGGGGGGGCAAGAAGTTCCTGGGGAGCACCCCTGGCTGCAGACCAATCCCATCAGCTCACAATTCCAACGCCAGGGAAGGCAGACCCCCATTGCCTCGGACTATGAGGGCCAGCGGGCAAGGGGACGGAGGAGGAGGCTCCTAGTCTCTCAGGGGAGAGCAAACATCAAGAATCCATGTTGGACCACCGCCTCCACACAAAGCGCCACAGTGGTGAGAAGGGTCCCCAGGTAGTGAAGAGTGCACGGGCTCTGCCCCCTATAGCGTAGGAGGTGTGACAGCCCCACCCAGGAAGCAAAGGTAAACACAAAACTGTCAGGATGGCACAGATCATGGTAGAGATCCCAATCACGCAGCTGACCAGACAGCAAATATATGATCTATCAGACCAGCAGATAGATAATCTTTCTGAGGCACAGTTCAGAGCTCTGGTTATAAGAAAGCTTACAGACCTAACAGCGGGTCTTAAACAAGACAGGGAAGGAATGAAGGCTAGTCCTGCTGAAATGAACGAAAACACATATGAAACAAGTGGTGAGGGAAGGAAAACCAGGGATCAAATCAACAAATCAGAACATAGGGAAGGAACAAATAGTCAACCAGTGCAGAAAGGGGAAACAAAAGGTGAGGAAAATGAGGAGAGGCTCAGAAACCTATGGGACAGCTATAAGCGGGCCAACATCCGAATCACAGGGTTGCCAGAAGGTGAAGAAGAACTAGAAATTGAAAACTTATGTGAAAAAATAATGAAGCAGAACTTCCCTAACTTGGGGAAGGAAATAGACTTACAGGTCCAGGAAGCACAGAGAGTTCCAAAAAAACTGGACCCAGGGAGAACCACACCAAGACACGTTACAATCAAAATGTCAAAAATTAAGGATAAAGAGAGAATCTTAAAAGCAGCAAGAGAAAAGAAGAGAATTACGTACAAAGGGATCCCAATAAGACTATCAGCTGATTTCTCAAAAGAAACTCTGCAGGCAAGAAGGGACTGGCAAGAAATATTCAAAGTAATGAAAAGCAAAAACCTACAACCATGATTACTCTATCCAGCGAAGCTGTCATTCAGAATAGAAGGGCAGAGAAAGTGCTTCCAGGACAAAGTAAAACTGAGGGAGTTCATCAGATCCAAACCACTGTTATATGAAATGTTCAAGGGACTTGTTTAGGAGAAAGAGGACCAAAACTATGAACATTAAAATGAAAACTGTACCACAACAACCAACAACAGAAGCTAGGGAATCAAAACAAAGGCAGACTAAGTAGGCAACGAGAGTGGGAAAAGAATTATAGGTATGGGGAACATATTGTGGGGAGGTTAGCTGGGAGGGGGAAGCGGGGCAAGGGAGGGAGATGATGCAGGAATTAAGAAGCAGAGTAGGAGGGAGTGAAGTAGACAGGAAGATGTTGAGAAGAACTATGTGCACAACCAATGGGCATGGAGTAAGGGGGGTGGGGAGAACTGGAGGGAGGGGGGTCACTTGGTGGAGGGGAACAAAGGGAAAAGAAATTGGGACAACTGTAACAGCATAATTAATAAAGTATATTAAAAAGAAAAAAAGAATAGTATAGGAAATGGAGAAGCCAAAGAACTTAATATGCACAACCCATGGACACGAACTAAGGGGGCGGGAGATGCCGGAGAGAAGGTATGGTACCAGGGGGAGGGGGACAAAGGGGGAAAACGTGGATAACTATAATAGCATAACCAATAAAATATACTTAAACAAACAAAAAAAAGATTTATAAGTGGAGTATGGAGTCACTCCTTTAAAGGCCACTAAGAACTCAGCTTAGGGATTCACAGCGAACCCTGAGGGGGCCTCCACTGGCGCCCAAAGACAAGGGCCCAAGCCCTGCTGGCCACAAGAAGAAAAGGGGGTCCCACCAACCAACTCCTGCATCTCTGTCCAAGAAGCATCACTTTGGAGAATGTTCTTGACACACCACAGGAGAGCAATGCTGTGATCTGTCCATGAAGTTCTGGGTAACAAAGGATGTTCTGACCAAAGACAGAAGAGAAAAACGCAAAACCTGCATTTCTCAAAGCAAAACTTCCCGTAACCTGATGAACAAGCGATGGCTGGGAGTTGCTTCCTGGCTGCAGCCCCAACAGAAAGAACAAGACCCATATCCAAGCACTAACACTGCTGGTGGTTTGACTAAAATATCAGAAGCAATTTCTAACTTGCTGACACTTAGGTGAGAGTGAGGCATAGGGTCTGACTGTGGAACTTGCCACTGCACCTGATAAACCATTCTGGGGAAACATTTAGAACCCACGCTCCCACAGGCTCCTCCTCCCCAGAGCCTGCTCGGGGCTATCTGAAAGGCTCCCAGCACATGCCTCTTCCCTAGACAGACTGAGGACACAAGACTAGACTTTCCTGCCCAGGAGACATGTCCTTCGAGAGGGAACTGCTTGGAGTGCATAGCTGGGGAGCACGACCCCAGGTCAGAGCCTCACTTCCAGTCCCAGATGCCCTTGAGATCCACTGGGACCTCAGGTGCTCACCTCCTACCATCGGCCCTCCACAGGGCAATGCGTTCTCTGCCAACCACGTTCCCTGGCTTTAGGCCTATTCATCATAGCCCTTTACCCCTAGAGCAGTAAAGTAAATGAGTATAGTTTTTCCTTTGCGGGAAACCCAGGTAGTTCATTTATAAACAGGTATTCACTCTCTCAAGACTGTCTGGGCTGTGGTCAGGGCCACATATCAAGGGTGAACCCAGCCCCCACTGGGGAGGAGAGAGACCTCCATGTCTTGGGGTCTTCTGTAGCTTCCTGGAAAGTCTGCAGGAGCTACCCCTCCACTCCCCAAGCCAGATCCTGCAGGACCTGCAGAGAGACAGTGCAGTGGTGATACCTAGCTAAGGTTTAGTTTTGGGTTGGGTTTTGGGTTAGGTTTGGGAGGGGATGGGAGGGAAAGTCAAGGCCCCACTGGATTCCCCCCTATTCCATTATCCTCCACCAGGAAGAGTTGGAAGCTGGATGCCCAGCCAATGTGGCCATTCCCTGGCTTATCCTTGTTCTAGAACAGTCTTAAGAGTTAAAAAGCCAGTTTCCTGAGATATTTGTGGTGAACTGGGCCTGAGGCTCCAGAAGCCCTCCTGGAGCAGCTCCTACGTACCCGGCTAAATGGGATCCCATACTTCTTGAGGATGATGGGCGAGATGAGGGTCATCTTGTGCCGCAGGAAGGCATCACAGCCCTGGGAGCTCCCGGGGAAGAAGCCTGGAGTGAAAAAACAAGCATCAGCGTAAGGGCTGAGACGGGGCCTGGGCCAGGACATCATAGAGCAGATGCCTGCAGCTCCAAGGGAACCAAAAACATGGACCCTATCATACAGCGATGTGCCTGCTAGTGACAGCAATGGTGACACCCCCTGGCCTTCCTTTCGTTAAAATGAAAACAGAGGACAAGCCAAGGCTGTCAGTGTGACAGGGTGCATACCACAACACACATACACAGTCACAGATGGGGCATGGGGCATGGCATGCTGCACAGAGACTTCCCCTCCAAAAGACAACTGCATTGCATACATGTGGTCAGTGAGAAGTGGTGCCCCTCCCCCACCTCCCCACACCATGACCAAGTCTGCAACAGAGGAGGCCATCCAAATGGTCCGGGCTCTGCCCTTGGCTCTTTGCACACACGGTCCCCATGGCCACCAGCCAGGCAGGTGAGGAGACAGAGGCTCAGGCCCATCAACTGACCCATCCAAGGCCCCTGGTCCTGTGGGGAAATGGCAGAGCAGCCCAACCTTGGCTGTACCACAGCTCGAGTTCCTAATGCTCTCTTAAAAGTTTGCATTTGGGCATGCTTTCTGCCCAAGTATATAGCATGTAGCTAACTTAACAGAATTCAGACCATCAGCTCTACCTACTCAGAAACTATGTTTAACTAACACAATTCAGGGACATTTCCAAAACCACTTGCTAGATGAACCTCAAATCAATGACACCTGCATCCTGTGGTTAAAGAAAAGCAAATTCTGGAACTCCCCCAGAAGGCAGTTGGGCTCCTCATCGCAAACCATCAACGAGAGGTGGCAAAGAAGGGATGCCATGACGATTCAGTGAGAATGAGGTACAGAACGTACCCCTGAGCACCCAAGGCCCTCCAGGACAAACCCTGTGGCACGGCCGGCCTAAAGACCCTTCTGGAAGCTGACCCACACCGCGATACACGCTCTTGATGTGTTGCTGGTTAAAGAGGACACATTTATATGTGTGTGCACACATATGTGTGAAAGCACATGGCCCCATGCACACACTGACATGCGGAGGGTGGACTTTGCCATTCTCAGCGCTGGCAGATGGTGCCTGGCTGCAAGGACACAATGCCAAGGCTCCGAAAAGTGCAAAAAGATTACTGAATCCTGCAACTTTCCTATCCGCTAAAAGCATTTCAATTAGAGTTATGGCTGCCTGCCGCCTGGCCCTACGGCCTCTCTGCAGTTCCTCTTTTTAATGCACAGTTTAAGTGGCTCTCATTAAAGCTTTAATAAAGGCACACATTTTAAGTGATTAGCACCAATAATGCACCAACACATTAATGCTCTGTGGGCTCCACAACTCTCCCAATGAGCCCATTTGGAGTGCAGCTATTCATTTTCCATATAAATCGCAAACTCATTCCACCCATCTCAATAATAGAGTCAGATATGCCTGCCCCCAACAAAACTTGAAAGGGGCACCAAAGAGGACAGCTTTCATGGGCCCTGGAACCTCCCCGTCCTTCCTCCAAGGAGGGGAGAGTAGGCTTGTGCAAGGGGCTCTAAAGGAAGGCCTCACCACAGCTTCCCAACCCCCTGGAGTGCCGACAGCCATTTTTCTTGAATTCCAGAAGCTGCTCCACCCTGCAGAGCAGTTACTTAATGAGTCCCTATTTTTCAAGAAGCAATGGCGGGTGGCCTCCTGTAGACCTCAGAGCTTGCTCTTCTTCTTCCAGCCCAGGCCACTGAGCCTCCTACCAGCTGTACAGGTCCTCGGTAGCCAGAAACTATATGGGGAGCAGGGCCCTGGCTGTAGGAATGATGCAGGGAGCATGGCAGAGTCCCAGGGAGGGTGGCTGAGGCACCATCCAGGGTGGCTGGGTAGCCCCACAGCATATTCAGGTTCTCTAGCTTGCACTCAGATCATCCAAAACTTTTCTAGTAGAAAAGGTATATTAATCAACAACAGTCCAGGCATGGTTAACTGCTGGATTTTAGAGAAGTTGTCAGTAATGGTCAGGCGATGCCAGCCATGTGATCACCAGAGCGTGTCTGCACTGACTGCCCAGAGATGTCTTCTCCCGGGCTCTATAGGTGTGGGAGGCTGAACAGTGGCCACCAAGATACCCCATCCAAATCCCTAGAATCTGTGATTACATTCCCTTGCCTGGCAAGAGGGACTCTGCAGATGGGATTAAATTAAGGCCCCTGAGCTGGGGATGACCCTGGATTTCCTGGGGACCCAGTGTCACCATAGGTCCCCATAAGAGGGAGACAGAAGGGTCAGAGTCAGAGATGGGAGAGGCTGCACTGCTGGCTGTGAGGATGGAGGAAGGGGCCACGAGCCAGGGACACAGTACCTCTAGAAGCTAGAAAAGGCTGGAAATGACTCTCCCCTGGAAACTCAGGAAGGACCAGCCCTGTCCACAGCTGGGTTTTATTTAGCTCCATAAGGTTCATTTTGGGCTTCTGATCTCCAGAACTGTAAGCAGATGAATCTGTTTTTTTGTTTTTTTTTTTAATTAGAACTTTTTAAAGAGCAGTTTAAGGTTTATAACAAAGTTGAGGAAATTTGTGTTGTTTTAAGTTACTGAGTTAATTATAACTTTAAAAAAATACAATGGGAGTCGCTGGTCAGGACTCTGGGAGTGCAGAAGCTTACTCAGTGCTCCCGGTTTGCTGTGACAGGTGGTCCTTTCCCCGATCTTGGGACGGATTGGGCGTATGCCCATGTGTATGTGAGAGGGACTCAGGGCAGAGGCGTCCCCTCGCTGTCTTTTTCTGGGCAGTTCGCATGCTTGCCTTCCTGTCGCCCTGTTGGGTTGGTGTGCGGAGTGGTTCGTCTTTTTTTCTTTTAAACTTGTGAGGGCTTTATTTTTATTTTTTTATTCTTAAAAAAATTTTTTTTTTTAAGGCTCAGTGCCGTCTGGGCTGGTTTGCTTGGTCCTTGACTAATAGCTTTCTGCCCCTTCTCTTGCCACTCCCACCCAAGGTCGCCCCTCTGTCCTCACCCCTGGCCTGGGAGGGTGGGAAGCTTTGTCCCGCTCCCTTTTCACCAGCGTCTCTGCAGCCCTAGCTGCACCTGCCTCAATATGAATGGGGTCAACGACCCACCTCTTTTTATAGAAGATATTAAGCCCGGACTGAAAAACTTAAATGTCGTCTTTATTGTCCCGGAGATAGGACACATGACCAAAACCAAAGACGGCCATGAAGTGAGATCATGCAAAGTGGCAGATAAAACAGGCAGCATCACTATTTCCGTTTGGGATGAAATTGGAGGTCTTATACAACCAGGGGATATTATTTGGTTAACCAAAGAGTATGCATCCACGTGGAAAGGGTGCCTGACACTTTATACTGGGAGGGGTGGATACTTTCAGAAAATTGGGGAATTTTGTATGGTTTATTCAGAAGTTGCCAAATTTCAGTGAACCCAATCCAGATTATCGAGGACAACAAAACAAAGGGGCACATAGTGAACAGAAGAATAATTCCATGAATAGTAATACGGGTACAGGTACATTTGGACCAGTGGGAAATGGGATTCAACCTGGCCCAGAGTCAAGAGGATGTCAATTTTCATATGCTGGTAGAAGGAATGGCTGGGAACCTATAAATCCACAGCTACCAGAAACAGCTAATAATCAAACAGTCATTACCACAATAAATAATGGCAGGGACCCTCGGAGAGCCTTTAAAAGATGACCTATGCCAAATACCCACATGTAGTTTTTAAACTATGTGACCTACTTGAACACTTACTGCACTTTTATTTATTGTTAACTGTGAAAACTGTGTTCTTTATCGGTTTCCTTTTATGTTTTTGGTTTGTTAAAAAAAGTGGTTTGTTTTTATAGTAAAACTGTTAAGCTGCTCAAGTCTCCTATTCAAGAAGGGGAACAGGCTGAAAAATAGGGGTATTTATTTCTAGAGCAAAAATGTCTTTGGATATCCTCTATAAAACTTGCACCCATTTCATGGGTGAGTTACTTAGGACATTAGCAGTATAGCCTCTATGAGTCTATCTTCTGCATACATTTTATAATATTTAAAATAAGGCTTAGTGGGAGATGTTCTCTTTCTTAAAGTTAGATATTGCCAACTAAAGCAATAACCACCAAAAAAAAAAAACTCGATCAATGCTAACAGTAATTTGTATTTGTGACTCCAGGAATGACTGACTTCATTGGGTGACTGCCATTAAGATTTTCCAAGCACTGGATCATCCTCAACTCTTGTTTTATTACCAAAAAAAAACACACCCCATATTCTTTACCAGAATTATAGAATAGAATGTGCTTTGTAATATAACAAGTGATTTTTAGAAGGAAGCTACATTTACTTTATTTTAGGGTATTCCTATTAATATTTGTTACCAACTTGGTGCATTACATTGAAGAAAATTTAAAACTGAGGCTTAAAATATTTTTGAAAATATCATGTTACAGTGTAATTTGAGAGAGTTATAAGGTCATAATAAACAATGATCTAATTGTTCAAAATTATGGGATGTAAACATAGTGAAGGCAATTCAAATTGAACTCATGGAGAAATATGCAGTCTTAAGTTACAGAATCCTAGGTACTTGGCAAACTCTCAGCCTGGAGTAAAAATCCTAGGTACTTACTTTATTTGAGGGGTGTATTTGTGTGTGTGTGTGTGCGTGTGCGTGTGCGTGTATGTGTGTGTGTGTGTGGTATTGTTAAAATTTCTAAAAAAAATTTACAAAGCCTCATCAGCAAAAGTTAAATGGCTCTCTCAGAAGCAAATACAGCTTTATGCAAAAATGTAAAAGTAGAGTTTATTTATGTGTTGTAAATGGTCCCCAGTCTCACTTTTTATTGTAGGGTGGATAACTGGTGAAATTGTCCTTTGTTAGAATTCAACTCTTTATTAATCTCTTGAATAAAAACCTGCATTAATGTTAAAAAAAAAATACAATGGGAAGATATTTTAAATTTGGTTATTTTAGAGCATAGTTAAAAAGAGACCCTGACTAGGGTTGTCTGTAACTTGCATTTCTACCATGAGTGTATGTCTTGGAGAACAGGGTTCAGGTTTCTGACAAACGTCAACACCAACACCCCTCCACCTGGGAGGCTGAGGGGCACCTACCCTCCTCACCCTTCCTCAATTCTCAGGGTCTGTGTCACTGGCGTGTAGTCTTTGCTGAGCAGGTGCACAGCTCTGAGGGCAGCTAAAACAGGAGGCCCCTCTTTTTCCAGAAAGATCCCCCATTCCCATCTCCAGTGGGAAGGTTCAGAAGAGAGTATGATGGGCATTTTTTGGTAAGGTGTGAGGAGGGGCCAGAGGACTGCAGCCAGCAGTGAGAGAGCCTGCATCTATGCTGAGTGATGGCTTCCAGAAGGTTCTGAGGCTGCTTCAGGAGGGCTGGGCCATCTGTCACTGCAGCCCAGAGGGTCGGGAGGATCAGATGGGCCCTGTACTGCTGGAGCGAATCTCAAACAATCACACGGCCTGCTCCACCCCCACCTGGGTGCTGCCTTTGAGGGAAGGAATGGCTCTCAAGGTGACAAGTGAGGGCTAGACCATTGGGACAGAAAGGGTGCCATGACAGGGAGCAATGGAAGACCATCTGCCCAGTCCCTTCATCAGGGTCATCAGGGTCCTCAGCATCATCCAGCCAGATGTCTGGCAGATCTCTACAAATTCCTCACCAGACACAGTCAGGGACCACCGCTGACCAATCCATTGGCCCCATGAGGACCCAATGAGGGTCTCAATACAGGTGCTAAGACAGGGGCTGCTAGAAGGGACATTTGATAAGGAAGCCCAGACGAGCTGGAACCCTGCAAAAAAGAGTAGGGGCCTTGAGGCCACTTTGCAGCTCTGAGGCACAGGTGAGGTTGCTTCTAACCAACTTCTTGTTTTCAAGACTGAACAAAGACTTGCAGAATTAGAAAAGGGTGAGAAGCAGTGCCAAGTGTTGGGCAGCCCTCCCTGGCACTCAGGAGTCTATGGTCACGTCTAAGAACTCCTAGCTAAGAAACCGGAAAACAAGTATATTTAAAGCAATAGTATTCTGTGTAGAATCTATGAAGTGACAAACCCTAACAGAGGGACCACAGATCTGGTCACAAGGGTGTAAGAAAATGGTAAAATAAGACAGTGACATTTTGCAGCTCCCTGAAATTGAAACCCAAACACAGCAAAACCTGGGAGGGACGACTACTGCCTCCCCACCCCACCTGTCCAACTTCACCCTGCCCAGGCCCCAGGCCCTGGCCCTTGACTGCAGACACCTACCAATTGCCAGCCGCTCCAGGCGCTTGCCATGCTCCGGTGGGATGGCGTACCTACAAGAAGGAAGGCATGTCAGAAGTGAGCTCATGTGGCCACCACACACTGGCGAGTCCCCGGGGAGCCTGCTTGGCCTCGGGGAGACACACAGCTCCTATACAGCCCAGAAGTGACTGTGGCTATGGTCAGCAATGTGAGCTGAGAGAGACGCTGTCAGGAGAGGAATTCCACACAGAAGGGGCTGGTGAGGCAGGAGGGCTAAGGACCGGGGACCCGGTGGATTGTGACAGCACTCTCAAACGCTAGGAGTGAAGACGTTACCAGTTAAGTGGCGCTAAACCTTGATGAGACTTGAAAAGCAAAAATATAAAAGCACTGGACTGAAGCTGTAGGGGTGGGGCCCCCGCCACCTTATGTCACTAGTCTGTCCTCCTAGTCCCAGGAGCTGAAGGGGAAAGAAGCTTCAGGAAGGAGAAAAATTTCATCTGTCACCTAGTTCATAAGTTTTATTCTCTCACATTTTACATTTCAAAGATTATGAGGCTCCATCATAAATAAAAACATATGTGAGGCAGAAGTTTGCAAACAGATGAAGCAAGAGTGACATCCTGCTGATGCTAAGCCAGGAAGGCGGCAGGGATGGGAGGCTGGGGATAGGAAGGTGGGGGAGGTGCTAAAAAGCAGCAACCCAACTGACATTCCACCCACAGCCCACCTCAGGGGACTTGGTAAGATGAAAACCTCTATTTTCAAACAAAGGCAGGCAGTACAAATCCTTAATGACACAAAGTGCTGAGCACACCCAAGTCCTGTCTAGGAGGAACTCCAGGAGAGCAGGTCTCAACCACAGTGGTCCTGTTCCCCCTCCAGAAGACTCTGGGCCATGACCCCATGGCTGTCATGACTGGCGGTGCTCCTAGCATCGAGTGGTTAGGGGCCAGAGATGCTGTTCAACCCCCCACAGTACCCAGGATGGCCCCCCACAAACAGTGATTAGGCCCTAAATGTCAAGAGTGCTGAGGGAGACAGACCCTGTACCAGAGTAGAACAGTCCACTATCTCACATTCTGGAATGAGTCAAATGTGTGTGACTGCATCACTGGGCCACTACCCACCACCCATGGTGCCAGCAAAGGACGGTGCCTACACAGAACATGGAAGATCACCCAGATGCTGTAGCTGGTTAAGTCCATTCCAACTAAGAAATTTATTATTCCCTTTTTAACAAAATAAAAGGGGGCGGAGGTGGGAGATAAGTTCAGCATCATGTTGTCTCTAATCTAACCGAATACAAATAATTAATTTCTGGGCACATTCTGGGGCCCTTGAGGAGATTGCCACACCCCCTTTGATTCTCTGGAATTCTCCATCATCTGGACAAAGATGAGGTTATTCTTTTTTAAATGGCCTTTTTTCACACAAGGACAACAGAAGTTAACTCCAACCCCCTTTGTGGGATTACTGTCCCCCAAACAAGGAAATGAAACATTCTGTCCCTTCTGGGAAAACGCCAGAGGACTGGAAGGACTAATTCATGGCACCAAGGCTGTGATGATTAATGCAATATCCCCAGTCTACAATGCTGCTTTCACTTAATTACCGCCTGTAATTGGGAGTTGTAAAGATAAGATTAATTGAATCTGGTGGATGTTAAAAGTTTAATACATTGGGACGTGGCTCCTCTGTTATCAGAAAGTACAGACTGCAGGACACTGGGCTGAGCATTCAGGAGAGCAGCCCCTGGGGATATTAGAAAGGACTCCAGGATGAGAAACCAAAGCCACAAGGCCTCCTGGGCTCCAATGTCCCAGAGCAAGCAGTGCCTGCCACTGCCTGGAACAACCCAGCAACAGCCTCTGTAGTGCCAAGAAGCCCCATCTCCAGTAACATGCAATGCCAGCCCATGTCCCAGGGATATGGCAGGATGAAAACCCCAGTTTTCAGGGAAAGGCAAGCACAACCGGGTGCGGGTCCTTAACAGCACAGCACTGAAGATGAGCTGGTCAAAGGAGGAGAGGGAACAGTAAAGACTCCGTCTCAATAGCTATTAGGCCACGCCTGAGTCCTGCTGGCCTTCCAATGGCTGGGAGAAACTCCGGACCTGTGGAGTCCACAGGACTCCTTCGGGGGCTCCAGGTGAGCCTGATAACATGGGGGCCCCGGTGAGCCAGCTACAGAGCTGGCCTCCCAACAGGGACTGACATTTGCCCTTGGAGAGAAGTCCCCAGGACCCTTTGGGACCCCCCCAGACCAGAGCCTTGTGCATGGTACCCTTGTCACCGTTCCACCCAGCATCGTAGCACCAGGTCAGGGCATCCCTGACTCAGGCTTGGCTCTGGAAGGAAAAAAGGAAAAAAAGCAGCAGCAGCTATTGGGGTTGAGAGAGTGTGGTCACTATCCTCAGGGCAAGGAGCATCTGTCTGGACATTATTAGTGAGCAAGTTCTCGGGGCCATAAAACAGTCAGTATATTGGTCACCAACATGGGGGCAGTTTGTCTTGCTCCCCAGGAGTTCTGTCCCCAACACAAGGTCACCTCAGAGCCAAAACCAATCAGCTTTGCCAGCCTGCAATGCCAGGTGGCCTCTCTTTATGTGTGACAGTCCTGGTGACTTGGGCAGCAGAGGTTTCTCATGTGGTTTCCTTGGACAAGCAACCATGGGGTACCCTGGCCTGGCCTTTTCTGGGTTCCTGTTTGTCTCAGGACTAGGCTAAGGCAACGTCCCCAGGCCTCTGTCCCTCCTCCAGCTCAGCCCCAATGCTGCTCAGAACCTCCCCTCAGTGCCCCAGCCCGCTCTCCACCAGCACAAGCGCTCCTCTCCAGCAAGGCTGGTGTCCCCTCACGCACTGCTACACATCGGCCCCCATGCCTCCTCCCAGGCAGGCCACATCTCACCCCAGATTCAGTCAACATATTTCTCCCAGGTCATAGCAGTGCCTGGTGGGCCCCCTGGGTAGTCAACTCACTCCAGGCCAGTGGTGGGACACAGAAGGACTGCAGTCCCGCATGTAAGTCATGGTGGAACTGTCTTGGAGATGTTTGGAGACAGGAATAGGGCAGAGTGGGAGAAAGAACAGCACAGGGAGCTTCAGAGGTAGAAGCAGAAATGGAGGGAGGCTGCAAGAGGGACAGGCCACCTGTGCAGGCTTACTAAGGTTCCTCTGTACATAGCCCCAGGCCCTGACTGTGGGAGTCTGGCTCTAAGCCAGTGGCACAGGGCAGTCACAGTGGGTACCTCCAAGGGAACATGTTGGCCACCACTTGGGACTCATAGCAAGTCCTGGCCCTGAAATTAACCAGTCCAGAATTGCCTCTCTGGAACTTTCTCCAGAGCTATCCTCCATCCACCAGCGTCTTTAACTCCATATTTGAAAGCCCCTCCCTACTTTCTCTCTGCTTTTGAAGTTTTTTTACATAAAGTACTTCTGGATGACTCTAAACCAGAAAGTCATAGAAAATTCAGTGGTATCTTTGGCTGCATGGTCAAAACAGTATCCTGACAACCAGTCTAGGTGACCCTGCAGGGGCTGCAGCAGGACTCAACAGGCTCCATGACTCTGGCTTAATGTCATGGAATCACCAAAGAGGCCAGAAGAGACAAACTGGGGCACTGTCTGCCAGACACTCTTGTTGGAAAGACAGTTTTGTGCAAATGTCAGGGGCTTTGTGAGAAAATAACATGTTTTTAGGCCAGATATAAAGTTCATGGAACATAACAGGAGACAGGAGCCCAGAAACCGGGCCCTGCCGTGGGGACCCAAGACATGTTAAAAGCCACATGATGGATAAGAAACAACTACAGCACTGGCCAGGTGGCTCAGTTAGTTGGAGCTTTGTCTCATGCACCAAAAGACTATGAGTTCGAGTCCCAGTCAGGGGACATACCTAGGCTGCAGGCTTGATCCCTGGCCAGGGTGCATACAAGAGGTAATGAATCAATGTTTCTTTATCACATCAATGTCTGTCTGTCTGTCTGTCTGTCTCCCCCTTGCCCTTCCTCTCTCCCCCTTCCTCTCGCTCTAGAATCAATGAACATATCCTCAGTGAGAATTAAAACAAACAACTACAGTCTAGCAGTTTCACAGTTCAAACAATGGAAGGGCCAAAAACCAATTCACCAAAAGGAAGGGAGGGAGGGGGAAGTAAAAATACTTCGGGTGGTAGAACAATGACCTGCCAGACAGAGGTCCAGATGCCACCTTCCAGGGCTGTGCAGGCCTGGGAAGATGGGTGTCCCCCACCTTCTATGCCTTTCCAGGTTTCTATTTTTACCCTTCAAGGTATTTGGGGTAGTGAATATATACACCCCCTCTCCAATCATGGCCACCTCAAAAAATGCAAAGCTGAAACCCAAAAATCTGCCCACAGGTGAGAGCAGAGGCCTGGGCCCCCAAGAGTTTGATCTGCTTACTGGGGTTTAGAAACATACTGGAAAGACTGGATACTGTAGAGGACTGTGATTTGGGACAATGTTCCTATTTTAATACTGAGACCAGAGGGTGGGACATCTCGCTCAGCCCTGCTGAGGCCAGGCATGAGTCCAGGCTGATGGCTAGGGGACACCTTGAGGCCCTGAACCTCAGAGGGCTTCCTCCTGCGCAGGTTGGGGCAGTCTCTGGGGGACCAATAAAGAAGCTCCAGGGCTTGTGACACCAGGTGCATTGTGGGTGCTGAGTGGGCAGAGGTCTTGTTTGGGTGGCTCTCAACACAGCCAGGTGATTAAAAGGAAATGTGTCCTGTGTAAGCAGGGCTGCTAGCCTCGGCTGGGAGATAGGCTGCTTCCATTTTACCAACACGCCCGAGGAAGTCTGTCCACCAGGGAGGATGCTATTAATAGTGTCATTTTCTCGGCGTTTTGTTTATTCTCCTAGAATGGCTTGATGGATGTGAATAATTATCAGACTATAAAAGCCAGCAAATGTGCTACTTTCTATCGCTCTAAATCATCAAACAAATAAAGTGTGAAACAGCATTTTTGAATATAATTTTCCCCTCTAATGGCTTAGAATTATTATCAAGAACAATGAAAATAAATAAGCAAATGCTTTGTGAGTTAAAAATTAAATGAGTGTGTCAGGAAGAGGAACATAGAGTGTCTTGGAGAGCAGAGACCTGCTCAGGGACCATTAGTTATGAGGACATGCGACAGGGCTTTGGGCCCTGCAGGCAATCAATTGGCCTCTCAGCGTGGACTCCCACTATTCCCTGTATCCACCAGGAGAGTGGGGTGTCTGGGACCACCTCCCTGGGTGGGTGATGCCCGAGGGGAGGGTTATGCTGGGGTGCATGCACCACAGCACCTGTGCATCCAGCTGAAACCCAGCAGCCCTGGGATCCTGTGTGTCATTGCCCTAGGACAGCCACACGAAACTTCAAACAGCAAGGCAGTGGGGGGCTGGCCTCTGCCCTTCCTCTCCCAGGCCGTGGACAGGCAATGCCAGAGGGGCTGCTGACTCTCAGACCAGCAAGAAAATCCGTGGTCATGGGGCAAGTCCTCAGGACAGAGAATGTGAAACTCCAGCAGAAGTACTCTCACCCACCCAACAGGCCTGTTGTCTGGTCTGGCTACTGGCCCCTCATTTCCTCGCACCTGCCAGCCACTCTTCAGTGCTGTCACAGGTGGACTGGTCCCCTTGCAAACAGGGCAGCATTTCCATGGTAATAAGGAATTCCCAGGACCCCATTCTGCCTGCTACAAGGATAATGAAACTTGATGGGGGTCAGGCCCTCAAGTGAGGGCTCTAAATTCCCAACCACCTTTCCTCACGAGACCCCCTGGTCTCTGCAGGGCCCCTTCCTGGACCACCTCGCTCAGAACCAGCAGTTCCAACACCATAACACTGACTTTCTCCACCCCCCACCCCAAGACTCTTCCGATTCTGCCAGTAAAAACAGCACCTGGAATTTCTTCATCACTGAGCCAGACAGCTTCCACTGGCACACAGCTCCCTGCAATTAGGAGCTGGTGATAAGAAGGCTCATCTCCCCACCCTCCCTCTCTGCTGAGGAACTCATGCCAAAAGCAAGGGTCCAGCCAGGAGTCCTTTGGATATGTAGGCTCAGCCTGACGCATGTCAGAGGGTAAGAAAGTTAATTTTACAGTGTCTACACAAGGCCTGGGCAGACAGGCCCACTGCTGTTTTAACATGCTATAATTACGGAAACAGAAACAAGAAGGCGGAGTCCACTGGAAGTGCCAAAACCACGTGTCAACTTGGAGGCCACCTGGCACAAGCAGGCCACCTGCACAAACCCAGGAAGCCGAGGCAGCTCCAAATGCCAGAGGCCCTGTCAGGGCCCTGCGTGCCAGGCAGACAGACATTAAAGCCATTATTACTAAAGTCCCCAAACACAAAGCTCCTCTGTGGCCACAGCCTGTGTGATCTCTCTCACCATGAGTCAGTGGAACAGTTCTAACACACAGCCCCAAGGCTTGGATGGGCCCAGCAGAATGACCAAGTCACAGAACAGGCTTCCCCAAGAGCCCCCAACAACTGAGGTGTCATCTCCGAGCTGGTTAGAGCTGAACTAGGCCAGATAGCCTCACTGCTCCACAGGTCAGCACTATGGAGTGGAAGCGCCAAAACACAATCACAAGCAGTCACCCCTAATGTGAAAGCCACTGAGACCAACCATGTCAATTGATGTACTGAAATGTCCAAACACTTCAAGTGACTTCTATGTATGGCTTTTTATGTGTGGTATGTAAGTTGTACTTCAATAAAGCTGTTAAAAATGTCCCAGCCCTGAAGACGCAGGAGTGGTGAGCCAGTTCCCACCCTAGGTGCTGAGCTCAGTGTCACAGATGCACTCACCTCTTCAGCATCATTTGTGCCTTGGACCAAGGCATTCACCAGGTTAATATGAGCCCTATCAGACAAACTAGAAACCCTGAAAAGACAAGGACACGGATGCTGAAAAATGGCACCAGGCCCTAATGGTTTTACTGAGAGGCCTAGTAAACTTTCACACTAAGGGCCAGTGCCCACTTACACTATCAAGCTGACAGGAGCATCAGATGTTAGTGAACTTATTTTATGAATCTGGTATATTTTTCAATGAATGAATGAGAAAACCTGTCAACAACACAGGACAAGGACACACAGGAAAATAACAAGCTAGTCTCACATAACTGCAAAAGCCCTAAATCAAATATCACCAAATTAGACACCAAAATGTATTACAAGACGAAGAATTTATCCCCAGGGTTGCAAATAAAAATCTATATAAAATTCCAAACCATTCAGTATAAAAATGCTTAGCCAACTAAGACTAGGAGAGACCTTCCTTCCCATGGTCACAATTCATGGTGAAGCAGAAGGCATTCTGGAAAGTTGGGAGCAAAGCAAGCCACCTGTTATCACAGCCACTCAGCAGCCCATATTGAAAACACTAGCCAATGTAATAAGTCAAGAAAAAGATAAGAGGAGTAACAATTAGATGGAAAAAGACAAACTTTTTTCTTTTAAGTAACACAATCTTCTATTTGGAAAATTAAGACGATAAGCTGCTGAACTACAGGAAGAGATAGCCCAGCAAGAGAAAAGAACTTAAAAAATCAACACACCAAGAGCTAGGCTTCCTCTGTACTAGAAACATCCATAGCAGACTATAAAACCTACTAAGGTCACCTCTGCCCCTTGCCTGGGATTGAAAGCAGAAATTCCTCATGACAAACAAGGTCAAATATAAACCTGGGCTAATACCTACCACTGACGAGATCAGAATCTGGCCTGGGAGAGTTGACGCATATCTCTGCGAGTTTGATGTTCCTGGGTGATACACTGCTTGGTGCCTATGTACAGAGTGGGAGAGGGCAAGAAACTCACCTCTGATCAAGTCCTGTGCTAAATGAGGCAGCAGTGATGACTGATTGTGACAACAGCACTGACTACAAGCACGGTGGGGTCATTATATTGAATATGAGCAGAGTGGCCTTACCATTATGGTTGAAATATGAAAAAAACACTGCTAATATTTGCCCAGATGGCAGAGGTAAACAGGACAAGAGGTTATCCCATATATTGCCTGGCAAAATAAAAGATGTCAGAAAAAGCACCTGGCAAATAGGCTTGCCCTTAAACACAAAGGAGCAGGTCCAAAGGCCTGCATGGACAGCCAGCCCTGGAACCACTGAGATACCCTGGGGTCCACCTGTCCTGCTGGGAGGGGAGGAGGAAGAGTTGTCTCCAAGCTAGTGAGCTTGGAAGGGAAACTGCAGAGGACCTGGCCTAGGGGAGGAAAGGGGAGGCTAAGGCCCTTTCCTAAGCACTCAAGAGCAAAACAGAAGTATGTTTCCAGGCACCTGAATAGGTGGTACAGACATGGAAGCAACAACCCGGGGTGAGGGGGACTCCCATACACCCCAACTTGGTCACTGCTACACAGAGCTCAGCCTGGGCTACACAGCTCCTTCCCTAAGAGAGTGACTGAAATTGTCTGACAGCAAATGGATACAGGTCCAATTTATCAGGAAATCCCATCTTAACTTCTGAGGAGCCTCAGTCAATAGGGAGACAGCCTCCCTCATTTGTCCCCACCCCAGGACAGATACAAACACTTGCTGGGGAGATAGGATCAGCCCAGGACCAGAGTGGCTTATTCCCAGGAAAGGACCTTACTAAGCTGAGGCAGCTTTATCTTTAATGGATCATTTTCCGGGACAACAGAGAATGGAATTTGGTATCTCATACCAGCAGTGTCAATGATTTGAAATAATAACATTTTTATTGAAACCTACACACAAGATAAACAGAGTCCTGGGAGCATCTGCTCGGTGAAAATGGGATGTCTCAGATGGAGATGACCGCCAGCAGGGATGCCAAAATGAAGTGACCTGCTGGGCAGGAGGGAACACGAT
Source organism: Furipterus horrens (assembly GCF_987537825.1). Taxonomy (NCBI): domain Eukaryota; kingdom Metazoa; phylum Chordata; class Mammalia; order Chiroptera; family Furipteridae; genus Furipterus; species Furipterus horrens. The sequence goes on along the minus strand of NW_028327180.1, from coordinate 40,174,801 downwards.
GTCCTCTTTGAGGGCTGGGGAGGTGCTGGTCAGCACTGTGGGCAGAGGGGCTGCCCCCACATCCCACTAGGTCCCAGCTATTTGCAGCACATCCCCACAGGGACCCAGGATGGGTCTGTGGCTCCAGGGCCCAGTTTCAGGGAAGCGGAAGTTGGCTGCACACACGCCAGCCCACTTTAATTAAAGGAACAGACTTCACAAGCGAGTGGTGTTGAGCCTGCAATTAATCGCTGAATTGGAAGCCTCTGATCCCCAGCCCTGGTTTTATTATAGGCCTCCGAATCATTTTTGTTATGTGAGAGGACCAAGGGTGCCAAGTGTGCTTGTTTTTGATGCTTTTTTTTTAAAGCTATGGGCAGGTCTTTCTCAGGTGAGGTTTAGAAAGGAAGGCACAGGCAACTGAGCATTTAGCCAAGAGTGACAAGAAAGGGCCTATGCTGCCAACACGGGCAAGACCAATTCAAGGGACACAGGGCAGGTGAGAATTTGGTGCTGTTTACAAAGACCTGAATCTCCTCCTCATACAACTAACAGTCCTGAATTTCTGCTTGTAAAACAACCGGGGGCAGCCTCCCATTGTGCCTGGACCCCGCAGCAGCTGGGTGATGCTGGCTGCTCCCGCCACCAAACTCCCCTTCCAGCAGCATGTACACCTTGGTGGTGAACACCCTTGATTTATTCCTGTTGAAACACACAAGACGGTCGGAACAGGAAAGAGTAAGGATAGGTCTATTGAGAGAACAGGAATGTCTGAAGGGATAGCATTTGCTGGCTCAGGAGAGAAAGATCTTGGTTCCCATTTGACCAGAGTGGAGAGGAATTAGACAGGCTGGTGTCAGCCACCCCTGACATGTACCAGCATGAACCCTGGACATGGGAACGAGCTAGTGCAAGCCTGGGAGGGTGGCTGAAGTCCAGGTCTCCATGGGAGACTCCAGGTCTGTTAAAATGACTTCCGACATTAATTGGTGTTTGCATTCACTGTCACACAGACACGCAAGGCCTACTGAACCTCATGTGGATGTACATTGGCAGTAGAGGCCCCTGGCAACTGGAAGGACAGGTCCCGCCAGAAGTGACCATGAGTGTCCTTGACCTGCACTCTTAACTAGAGGACTAGCTTTCTAGAGGGGTGGGCACGAAAGTTATCAATCTTTACAAATAGACCACCCAGGGGTCCAACTTCCATGAGGAAGACCATCTGGGTCTCAGCCTACAGCCCAGGAGATGAAAGCTACGGGGCACTCAGGGTCAACTCCCAAGTCGCTCTGGGCCCTGGATCCAGGGAAGGTTAAGCTCACACACAAGTTACGTCAGCTCAGCTCCAGTCAGCTCACAATCAGGCAGGAGAGAGCAGACCGACTAAGCCTCACAAGGAAGCTACTAAACAAGGGCCATTAGCATGTCTTGTCCTAGAGACACGGCCACCTCTGGTTCCATCCTGCACCTGCCCCACAACATCCCAAGATGACGAGGGCTCCCATCTGCTGCTGATGTGCCCACATGAGAGGAGCACATTCGCTCCCAGATTTGTAAGAAAAGCTAATGCAGACTTGCCCTACTCATAGACTCACAGGAATCTCCCTCTGGGTAGCTGAAATCTGTTGGCAGCAACCCTGCCATGGAAACCAGACCCTACAAACAGAACCCAAATTGCTCAAGGTTCAGTTAGAGTGGCAGGTGTGGAGGTAAGCAACTCTTTTTCTGCAGCAGAAAGCTGCTCTCCCCCACCCTTGCAGCAGCCACAGGCCCCCCCACCCACACACACAGTTTGAATCAACTCCCAATCTAAACACTGCTGGTGGGCGGATCTCCAGATTGACATTTCAAACAGAAGAACCAACAGTTTCTAGAGTGGAGGGCAGGGAAAGGCTTCTGGCTTCTTGCCTGGCAGGCTCCAGCTCAGAACCAGGAATGCGGAGGCCAGGAGGGCTTCCCTGGTTCCAGCTGCCCTAAAGCAAAAATCCTGCAGCTTCACAATAGTGCCAGCCAGTGCTGAGCATCGCTGGGCCAACTCTAAAGCACCTACTTTGAACAAAAGACTCTAAATGAAAGGCCATCTGTTCCTGCCAAAGCCAGTCAGTAGGGCTAGGGAACAGCCAGTGATGCCTGCAGCCACAGCCACGAGTGGCAGACGGGGAGGAGATGATCATACCCGAGTTGGGTGGACTAGCAACAAGGCAGCAGGGCTAATCCATCCTGCCCACCCCCACCCAGGCCCTCAACCCTCCCTCCCATGTTAACTCACCCTCCTGGCCAGAGGAATCATCCCGGAATGCCTCAGCGCAGTAGTTTCCCAGTCCAGGAACCTTCTAGACTCCCAGCTCGTGATCCAGCTGCCTATCCTCTAGCTGGACCCCTCCTGGGATGCCATGCTCCCTCTCCTTCTGCAGGCTTCCTCACCTCTGCAGGTTCCCTGTCTCCATCTCTATGGCTCCCAGGCTACCAAGCACTGCTAGGCTTGGCCCTGCAGGGTGGCGGGGGAGGGCCAAGTGTGGGAGGGTGGGTAGGGTCCAGCCACTCCGTAAGCTCCTTTCCCAACAGGTGGTATATGTCCTTGTGTGAGTCCAGGGTTTGAGCAGACCCATCTCCTTCTACAACCTGGTAACCATCTTTGATAAGAACCCACCCCTTTCCCTTATCCTTCTGCACACGTGACCCAACTATGTTCCCTGGCCTCCCACACTAAAATATGGCCATGTAACTGAACAGCAGCCAATGAGATGTGGGCAGAAGCAATGGATGCTGCCTCCCAGGCCTGTCTATCAAAACTTCCTGAACACTGCCTCCCGCTTGCACCCCTGGGACACTTGAAGCCCAGTGTGGAAGGTGGCAGAGTCTCTGTCAGCCCTGCATTCCTGTATCAACCCCTCTATCTCCCACAAGAGCCAACCAGCTTCAACTTCAGCTAGAGAAATTTGATTCAGTGATTGTTTTAGGAACACTGTAAGAAAAGGGTCCTTCTCTACAGAACTTCAAGTTCGGACCAGCGTTGCCTGCCAGGAATCACTCTGTCTCCAAAGCTAAGCAACTGCCTGGTCAGAACCTGTCACCCCACCTGATTTGAAGGACAGTGCTATGAGGGACAGGATGGAGCAGTAGTTAGGAATGCAAGCTGGGCCAACGGCCTATTTTACACCACAGGACCACCACTTCCGAGCCAGTGGCCCAAGCCAGTGTCTATGCTGCACCTGTGATGGAGGATGGCATGGGGCCACAGACAAGCACAAGGAGTCATTCCAAGCACCGCCTGGCACACAGGAAGCATCACAAGAGGCCACCAGTATCATTATTTCTCATCACATCATCATGTATTGATAGATAATGGATCTCTTACACAGGTAAAAGATGACTTGTCGTTTGCAACAGCCGCAAATTGGAAACAACCCGAATGTCCGTAAACAGTGAAGAGATAGACAGATGGGCAATAGTCACACAATGGAAAATCCTACAGCCGTGAAAATGAATGAATTATTGCTGCATGTGACAGGGATAAATGCGAGGTACAAATGAGTCCATTTGTATGGAGTTCAAATCCAGCCAACATTCAACTGCCCAGGGACACAGACACAAGCAGAAAAATGACACAGAGGAGCAATGACATCAGCACCATCACAGTGAGGAGGGCGGCCATCAGCTCTGGGTGGGGAGGAGGCTCAAAGGGAGGGGGCACCAGTGCAGGGTGGGAGGAGAAAGTGCTTTCCCTAACATCATGAGGATTACACAAGGCTGGCTATAGTGCCATTAGATAAATTGCACATAAATACATATTTTTTGGTACATACATATTGTGTATACTTTCTGTACCATATTACGTTTCGTGATAAAAAAAAGGTTACAAAAAAGTAAACACACTATGACAGGCACAGTTCTCAGATGCACCAAGGCGTCTGGCCCCTCGGGCTCACACAACTGTTCTCAGTTGCTCAAAGATTCCTCTCAGGGCTTCCAGAGGGGGAGTCTGCTGTTAAAATTAAGGTTGCAAATGAGTAAACCTTAAAACAGAAAGATTACCCTGGGGGGCCTGACCTAAGCAGGTGAGCCCTCAAGAAGGGCAAGGTCCTTCCTCAGTTAGAGGCCCCAAGTGTGAGGGGGTCCCCCAAGGCTGCCCTGGAAATGTAGGGGAACCTAAGAGTAGCCTCTAGGTGCAGACAGCAGCCCAAGGCTGACAGCCAGTAAGGACAGAGGGACCTCACTCTGCCAACTCCCTGAATGAACCAAAAAGCAGACCTTCCCCGAAACTCCCAGGTAAGGTTCCAGCCCACCGATACCTCAACTTCAGCCTCCAACCCCCTGAATGAAGGATCCAGCTGGCCCGTGCCTTGGTTCTGACCTACAGAAATGTAAGCTAACTAACACAAGCCATAACCCTCGGCTAATTTATTATGGAGCAACAGAAAACTAACCACCACCACCCCAACTTGAGGAAAGGAGAAAAGACAGAGATGAAAAATATCTGACAGAAGTATGCCAGAAGGCTCACATCTGTCCAATCTGGATAGTGGGCATGGGGCTGTTCTGTTAATTATTCTCTTTCCTGTTCTGATATTGAAAGTTTTTTGTTTTTTGTTTTAAAGAATCCACTTCAAAGAGACCAACCTAGAAAGGGGGAGACAGTGACTTTACAATGAAGAAATCTGAACAGGGGATCAGGTCAACATCAAGAGTGACGTCACAGGGACACATGAGCCTGGTTCTGATGGGATGAGAAAGGCCCATCACTATGGACTCTTCCTCCCGGAACCCATCACATCACCCTGGTCTAACCATGAGAAAAACACCAGACAAACCTCAATGTAAGGACTTTCCACGAAACTCCTTCTAACAACTGTCAAGCTCACCAAAAACAAGGGAAGTCTGAGAAACTGTGATAGCCCACAGGGGCCCAAGGAGATGTGACAACGTGGGATCTTGAATTGGGTCCTGGGACAGAGAAAGGGCATCAGAAAAAACAGAGGCGATCTGAATACAGTATGGGCTGTAGCTAGTAGAAATGTATTAGGATTAGTTCATTAATTATGACAAACGTACCAGGCTAATGAAAGATAATAAGGAAGCCAGGTTATGGGACATATGCGAAGTCTCTGTACTATCATCCTCAGCTTTTCCTTACATCTTAAACAGTTCAGAAAAAGTCTTTAAAAAGAAAGAATATACTGCTAAAACAGTGGATAAATAGACAAGCTTATAACATACATCTAAGGAACAAGGAAACAACCTCATAGTTTACATCAGGCACTCCTGGCCCCAGTCTGTCCTGGGACCTTCCACCCCTGAACAAAGAGCCAATTTCCCAATTTCACGGGCTGCAGTGACACCCAGCTGTCCAGGCTCATGGCCTGGCAACACCTGGTGAGAAATATTGAAGCCCCGCTCCAGTCTTGCTGACTCTGGAGGAGAGCACATGGCAAGTTTTCCTTAGCAGAAGGCTGACCTTCTTCAGCTTAACTTGATGCTAAAATCACTTTCCATTCCCTGAACAAACACCAACTGTGTCTGTCCCTGCCAGTGTGAAGCGACACACGAGCAACCAGCCCACAGGGACAGATGGCGCTGAAGAGTGGGAGCCCCTGGGTGAGTGCTTCTAGACATACTGGGTTTCCTGGGTGCCTTGCTCCACCTGAGTGGCACAGGACACATGTCCTCATGTGACTCACCACCAGGTTTGGCAAGGCAGGAAAGAGTTTAGTGTGGGGCCCTGGCTGGTGTGGCTCAGTGGATCTATTCCCAGTCAGGGCACACACCTGGGTTGAGGGCCAGGTCCCCAGCTGGGGGCATGTGAGAGGCAACCAGTCGCTGTATACCTCACACATTGATGTTTCTCTCCCTTTCTCTCTCCCTTCCCCTCTCTCTAAAAATAAATTTAAAATCTTTAAAAAAAAAAATGTTTAATGCAGGGAAGGTTGGTGAGAAGCAAGCCAGGTGAATGAGAGGACCTGTGATTAAAATGCTGCACAAAATTCTCTGAAATTGCCCATTGCCATACCCACCATGGTGGTGAACAATGCAATCCTAATCTCATAGTCAGAGGGCACTTGACTGCCCAGTGTGAAATTCGAAGGTCTCTCTAGCATCAGGAGTTAATTTTTCGAATGCCAAAACCAGCTCTTAGTTTTACATTTACTGCGCAATCCTGACAAGCATTGACAGTCAGAACCAGAGGAATCAGAGCAATAGTGTGGTTCTGGCAAGGGCGCTGGGTGGGGAGCCAGGCTGCGGTGGAGACACACTGTCCGCCCTGTAAGTGCCTATGTGCACAGACCCTCTTGGCCTTTTTGTGAAACCACTTATGCTAGCGCTGTGCCATTGTTGTGATCCCAAACACCAGGGCAAGCAGCTACAACACCCAACTAGAAACAAAAGCCCCAGCCTGGATTCTCGGCAACCACATGGGTGAGTGGGGGCACACATACACACATACACACTCATGCAATATGAGTGCACACTCACACGCTCAAGGTTTGCCAGGGTCTGAGAGCATTCCGGGATGCAGAACTTTCAGTTCTGAAGACAAGAAAGTCCCACTGGTCACCCCAACACATATGGAAGAGCCTTGGAAGGTGGCAGTGAGCAAGCAGATTAGGCACAAATGGAATAAAGGATAACCAGCTTTGATATCATGGCCGCTGTTACTGTCCAAAAAGGAAACTCTGGGAAGGTGACCAAGGCTCTTCCTGCACCTGCCTCTTCACAACCCCCTGCATAAGCCCAACAACCCACAGCTCCCCCAAACACGCTTACATCGGCTCTCAGGAAGAGGTTTCTGCTCTAAAATACTCTTTGTTGATGTACTCTCTCACCTTAGCTCAGGACCTAGATTTTCCTGGTATGTTAATTAACGTGGTACAAATCAAGCCACCCCTGACAACTTGATGGGTCTTATCCATAGCTGACCTCCCCAGGCACCACAGCTACACCAACTCCATCCCGACACCCAAGTGGGGGTTCAGCCAATCCGGCATGAGTGAGGGGATGAGGGGGCACGTCTCTCTGCTCTCACATCTTATACCGGTGACAGTGCAGTGTTGGGAAACTAAGCTACTGAAACCAATCTGTGAAGCTGTCAGGCTCCTACCAACCTTGGTACAGAGCCTTTCCTGACACCAGCCTTTCTTGCCAGAGCAAGGTGGCTGGGATGAGTTACCCTTGTTGCTAGAGGAGGGGCTGTGCCTGAGTCAGGGAATGGGGACCCCCCCTAAACCCGTGACTGCTGCCCTAGAGTCTCAGAAGCCATGGCCAACCAGGCCTCTTCCAGGCACTAGCGCTCTCCACCAAGGGCCTTCGCGACTGCTGCCTGGTCAGCTTCCCATGGCTCCATCACGCACCCCATACTTCCTAGTCTGGCTCCCTGGTGACAAAGCAGAGGCCCTCACAGGGCCTGGGCCAGACACTGTGGTCCACCAGCGCCACCTACAGCCAGGCCTAGGGAGTTGGCTTTGGACAGCCAGGTAGGAGGGAGGGAAGAAGGGGGGAGGAAAAAATGAGGGAGAAGGGAGGAGGAAGGAAGGAGGAAGGGAGGAGGAAGGCGGAGAGGAGGAGGAAGGAAGGGAGATGCCTGGCTCCCCCCCCCCACCCCTGAACCTTGGCTCACTGGGAGGGATTATTCAATGCTGCAGGAGGTGCAGCTGGGAAGGACTGATGTTGCCTCAGGTGGGCCTGCAGAAAGGTCTCTGGGGGGCCAGCCTAAGGTGAAAGAGCAGCCCAGCAGCCCTCCCTCCCCACAAAGAGCCTTGCTCTGCCAGGGCAACAGACTCATCCATCCTGGGCCAAGCCTCTTGCCCAGACTGCAGTCAGAGCCAGTGCATGCACACTTCCTCCTTGTGCCCCAAGACAGGGAGTGTATGTCCTTTAATGCACACATGCACACACAAGCTCAATGCACAGAGGACCACTATGCACACATGGGTGCAATGCACACATGCATATATGAACAGATGTTCACACACATGCACATTCATGCATGCACTCAGGTGTACACACACACCTCCAGAGTACCAAGAGCAGGCAGAGATGGCTATGCCTGCTGGGAGTTTTCAGGCAGCAAAGGCTGCCCAACCCCTCTCCTATGAAAACTCCCCCAAGCAAAATGCCAAAGAAAAACTCTAAGTGTAGCTGAATCAAAGGGAAAACATTCTTCGAGCCCCTGGGAGCCTCAATCAGGCTTCAGAAAGGTCAGCAAGAGGGTAGAGCTCTGAGACAATCTCCCAGATTCCCAGGCTCTCTTACCAGCATTCTCTCCACCAACCCTTTATGGAAGTGCAATCAGACTCTCCCTCGTCCTCCACTCAGGGACACTAACTCTAGAGATTTGGAAGACTGTATCCCAGGTAAATCAAAGTGGGAGGAATGGAGGGGCTGGGGAAGCCAGAGACAGAACTCAGGAAAACCTGCACCGCCACCCTCATGAGGTGCTGCAGAGTCTGGGGCCTGAAGGCCAAGGTCAGAGCCCTGAGGGCCAACCCCAAAGGGTAGGAGAGCATCCTCCAGTGGGGCACACCCCCTTCTGGAGAGAAACAGAGATCTCCACCTCCTGCAAGAACAAGTGGTACCAGAGGAAGTTAAGGAGGATAAGGAGGGATGGGGTGGGGGGTGACCCTGCCTAGACTGTGTTGATGTTCCTTCAGCTAACACATTTGTTCTGGCCTCAGGCACACAGGAAGGGCTTTTTCCCACTCACAGCATTTAACATATGGAAAGGAAAAACAGCAACCAAACAGCTGTGCCTGCATCCCAGTCATCACAGTGCAGCAGCCCACAAGAGGCCCTGGTGCCCAACGGGCAGCCCAGAGCACTTGCTCATAGCCCCTCATCATCTTGCCCACCATTGCAGAAGCCTCCAGCCTCTGTTCTTCACAGTGGTCCTCGGCTCCCACAGCTGAGTCATGGCCCATGCCAGCCTCACCCTCGCACACTGTCATCTCCCAAGCCTGCGCTGAGTCAGGGACAGCAGGGCACTCTGAAACCTTTGCCAGCCCTTGCCAGCCCTTACATGACAAATAGGCACAGAGGACACGCCTCAGGGCACCTTCTACTACCCTGAGGGGCAGGCCTGAACCACAGCAGGGCCATGTGACTGACTCCTTGCAATGGCAGCAGAGTGTGCCAGGGGACCCTGCCCAGGGCAGCAGGCACTCTGCCCTCTTCTTCAGGGTGCACAGCACATTCCACATGATCCAGATGTGCCCAGGGAGACAAGGGCTGACCAGAGCCTAGTGCTAATTCCCAGCACGGAACTCTTTCCTGGGGACACTTGGAAGCAGCAGGGAGGACAGGAGGTGGCAGGTGCTGCATTTGGCGATACCGCTAGAAACACTGTTTAGCGCTACGTCTGAGAAACAGTGTAAAACAACACAAGGTAGGCATATCACACATGGAGCTGATGTTTCCAATGATAGGCCTAGGAGCTAACCAGACCTGAGACCTACAGGGGCTGAGCCAAGCGGCAAACAGCTGAGGGGAGGCCATTGGACAGAGTGGCCCTGGGAGAGACAAAGGGGATATCATCTCTGGCTAAACCACTACCATCCACAGGCTTCAAGGCAGGTATCTGGCTGAGGCCAGCAGGTTCTACAGGGCACAACCTCTGGACGCTGAGCCGTGCGCTGCCCACCACCTAGGCACTGCCCCACAGGGTCAGTCCTGCCTCCTCCCAATGCCTATGCCTGCTCACCCTACTGGCCCCTGAGGGGCTGCAGGAAGGCTGGGCAGTGGGAAGGCCAGTCCTTGGGTGAGTACAAATGCCAGTCTATTTTCAATCCCATCTCAAAAAGGATTCTGAAGCACTCAACTGCTCCAGATATTCTTAGCCTCGCTGCCTGAGAGTACCACATAGTGCCAGCCTTCCAAAGCAAGTTCTATGCTTTTATCAACACCAGGCTGTTCACGTCACTCTGACACACAAATCACACTACTGAAGTAGCAACAGACCCAGAAAGGCTTCATAAAACACTGTAAACCTGAGGACGTAGAGACTTCAAAAAAAGTGCTACTGAAATACTCCAAAAATGGTTGCAATCAAGCCACTGCAGACATAAGCAGAGCAGTACATATATTAAAAGAGACAGATGTGTGAATGCAATCTGCCAGAGAACATCCCCACTCAGAGGGCCCGGGGGAGGAATGGGAGTAGGGTACCACCTTCCCAGGGGGTTGCCAAGTTGCTCCCTGAGCCCCCAGCCCAGGAGCAAGAGGGCACCTCATCTGCACCTCCCCCCCAGCTGGTGCCCACGTCAGCCTCATGTTAAGAGTGCGACCAGGAGGACCAGCTCCCGTGGGAGCTCATGACCAGCCGGCGTCCTTGCCAGGCTCCCTGACACTACTTGTTGTGCCAGCCTCCCTTTCCTGGGCACCCTCACTGCCTGTTGCAGGACCTCATGCCCCCAGAACACACTTTGCTCCCCAGGTCACATCTGAGAGCTCAACCCGCCCTCAGCCAGCATGTGCTAGGATCAGCATGGGCACGCACCTGCTCTTTCTCTCTCTCTTTCGCTCTCTCTCCCTCTAAGAAAAAAGGTGGTTTTCTTCCTTTAAGGTCCCTCTGGCTGGCAGACCCCAACCAAAATTGGGGCATCCTCACAGGGTTGAGCAGAGTAGAGGTACTTTGCCCCCTGCCCATCCACCTGCCCAGCAGAGTCCTTGCTCTCTTCCTACTGTGGCTCCCAAGGGGCCCTGGGATATCACTGCCCAGTGGGTTCTAAAGAGGCAGAGCCTAAAAAAGGATGAAAGAACCTGGGAAATTTCCACAGCAGTGGAGGGAGCCAATTATCCAGTGGGAAGGACAGGGGCGCCATCTACTGGCCTCCAGGGGAGCTGCAACCAGCTGAACTGAGACCTGGCCAAGTCACTGGCCAACACCACGAGGTACCACCCAGGCCAGCGAGTGGGTCCAGCACACACACACACACACACACACACACACAAGCACACACTCCCATACACATGGACATACACACATACAAGCACACATATACACACTAATACAGATTCACACATACTCACACACACACAAACACATGACCCAGCCTGGGGAGTCAGAAGGCTGCTCGTGGGCACTCAGCCTGCATGACCCATAGAGAATACGCTACCTGCTGGGAGGAGGCAGGCAGAGCCCCTAGGGCAGGGGCAGGTCCACTCACCCTACAAGCTGCGTTCCCAGGCCCCGCCCTCTTGCCCACACGTGTGGACTTGGGCAGAGCATGGTCCCCTCTCCACCAGGCCTGGACTAGGGCCTCCGTGGAGTCACAGCCTAGCCTTGCCATGGAGAGAGGACAGGGTGGCTGTACCGCCACTGGGACCTCCTTGGCAGCACTGGGACAGTGCCACTGACTAGGAACCACTTCTTCCTGTGTGCTCAGAACCATTCTTGTGGTCATGAGGTTCAGGCTTTTGTGCAAAAGATATCACCAACCCATCAATCTCTCTCCAAATTTATTCCCCAAGGGCAAATACCGCCCAGCCTAGAAGTTTTGATGATCAAGGGCTAATGCAAAGCCACAGAATGCCTCCAAAGCAGAGGAATGGACCTAAAACAAGAAACTCATGAAACTATAACAGGATCACTAAAAATGCTCAATGTAGCACAGCTCAAAGGCCAGAGGTCCCAGGGCTGACAAGATAATGGCCCAAAAGACATCCCAGTCCTAGTGCTAGGACCTGTGGAAATGGCACCATACACAGCAAAAGAGACTTTGGGTAGATTAAGGACCCTAGGATGGGGATGACCCTGTATTACCCAGGGTGGAGTGCCCAGTGCCATTGCAAGGTCCTCATAAGAGGGAGACAGCAGAGTTGGAGTCAGAGGGAGGGATGGAAAAGGCTGTAGTGCTGGCTGTGAGGATGCAGGAGGGGCCACAAGCCAGGGATGCAGCGCCTCTAGATGCTGGAGAAGGCTGGATTCTCCCATGGAGCCTCCTGAAGGACCAGCCCTGCCCACACCTGGGCATTAGCCCTATGAGACTCCTGACCTCCAGAATGTGAGAGAATAAATGTGTGTGTTAAGGCCTGGGGCCATTTGGTACAGCAGCCCTGGGACACTCATATGAAATTTCCCACCATGTCCATGTCCAGTGCTTCCCTCTCCTTCCCTATCTGAGTGGAAACTGCTCTATTCACATGAGAGCTGAGGAGGGCACAGTTCCACAGTCAAGAGCAGAACAGGGAGGCCTGGCTCCCCACCAAAACTCCTGGCTTCTGGGCCCTCGCTTAGAGCTCCCGTTCCTGCTCCATTTAGCAAAGGGCTCCAGGAAGTCCAAGTGACTTAAAAGGGATGAAACGTCTGTGGATACTGGCTCAGCTAAGGTAAGGGGTGTCTTGGCCAGGGTATGCCTGTGTCCCCAGCCATGCTGTGTCCCCATGTCCCCTGTCCCCCACTGCCCTGAACTCGCTTGGTTGAGGTCCACAATCTGTACCCGGGCCTCTTGCTCCCGCTTCCACCCCTCTGAGTGTCACGGGTTATTGTGACAGCAGGACCTTCTAAGACAGCTGGGGAGCGGCCAGGAGATAGTGAGCCCTGGCTCAGAAGTCTCTGCTAGAAACAACAGCGAATGAACAGAAGGCAGCTGCCACCTGGCCTGCCAGCAGAAGCTGAATGTGATGTGAGTGTATACCTCAGAGATTCCAGTTACGGAACACATTGGACATCTGACCCAGCTTTCAGGAACCCCTGTCCAGCACGTGCAAACCAGTGGGGACCCCAAAGCAGCAGATGCCTACTGCTAACCTCACACCCCAACCTGAAGGCCAAGAGAAAGGCAAGAGGAGGCTGAGTGCTTAAGGCCTCCCAGACCCCAGGCCTGTGGCCCCAGGAGAGCTCTCAGTACAATGGACAAGTGCCTGACTCGGCCTGGGTAGGCGCTGAGGAGGTTGAGCACCAGCTGCTACATAGCAGGAAGCTCTCTAGGTGCAAACCCCAAGCTCCATTAATCGGGAAACTTATTTCTGAGGGGTATATATCCCTCATCTCCAAACTGGTGGGTAAACTGAGTCTGCCCTGAAGCTAGTGGGGGCAGGGCCTGCAGATCTTTAGCTAGCAGAGCTCCGACCCTGGCCCACCTTTCCTGAGAGCCCTGGGGAGCCATCCAGAAGGCACCCCCATTCCTGTCTGACCCCAGAGGAACCATCCACCTGTCCACCCCCTGCCTTTGGCCCTGTGGGCAGCGAGGACCCTCCTCCCTATGAAGCAGGTTGAGCTGCTGGATGGACACTCACCATGACTTGGGCTCCCCAAAGTGCAGGTAGTTGATGCTGTACAGGTCCATGTCCTCCGTGTGCCAGGCAAAGGTGGTCTTCCACATGCCAAAGTACAGGTAGGGGGTGTTGACGCCCTCAATGATGGTGCCGCACTCGCGTTCCACCATGTCCAGGATGGTCCGAAGGTTCCCAATGTTCCACTGTGCCACATCCTATGGGGCAGCGAGCACAGTCAGTGAGCCGGCCATCCCTGACACCTAGGCCCCACCAGCCCCAGATACTGGTGGGGGAAGAGAAGTGTCGTTCCCTCTGAGACTCCAGCTGCACTGTGACCCCCATGAGAGCCGAAGAGCCAGCTGTCAACCCCAAACCTGATCACTTCAGAGCCTCACCCACCCCAATATCTCAAACCCACCCTGGGCTGCTCACACCCTGCAGACACCAACCAACTGCCCTGTGCCAGGCAGCTGGGAAGAGCTTTCTCTGGATTCCATGCTGAGCTGTGTGTTAATCTTGGCAGTTCAGTCATGAGTAATTAATGTGCCTCAAAGTCAATGACACAGAAGGAGGAAGACAATTGCCAAGGGGAGCTAAACCAGTGAAGGTGCCAGACAGCCCTTCTGGTCCCTCCCGGTGGAGGAGAGGGAGATGGTGCTCAGAACCAGGCAAACAAGGCTGGAGTCTTCATCTACCAGTCTCATCTATTCTTAATGCCACAAGCAAACAAACTGTATCTTGTCATAAGATCTCATAAAATACACTTTAATCAACTTCCATTCCCTAGAGAATCCTTCAAGCCTGCTGCGTCGCTGAGTGAACATCAGCATTCTTCCCAACCAAACCACCCTGTACCACACTCTTGCCCTCATTACAGGCCCTTGATGTCAAGACCAGTGGTTGGACTTTGCAGGTATAAGAAAGAAGAGCCCAAGATTGCCTTGAAAAGAAGCTGCCCAAGGTCAGGGCACATCAAAAACCAGTTGCCTCCTTGAAGCCCTGCCCGACTCACCTCACTGATCAGCCCACACGTCCACAATGCAGCCACAGGCAGCGGACCTGTCTAAGGTCCCCTTAGATCTAGTGTAAGCCAAGCAATAACTCCTTGTGTGACAAGGGCAAGTCATTTCTCTGCTCTGAGCCTAAGGTTCCCCACCTGTAAAAGGAGACTGCTGCACTAGGTCGGGCATGGGCAACACAGGGCCACAAGTCCCCTTCAGGAACCCAGGGCAGGTGTTGCTCATGGTCTCAGCACTGGCCCCACCACGCCTGCACTGGGCAGCACAGTGCTTCACCGGCCATCCCTATGCCTGCCTGCAGGCAGCACCCAAGAGCTAACCCAGAGTCTCACTGGACAAGCTCTAATGTTTAAATTTTTGTTTGAAAACAATAATGCAGGATCTTCAAGAGAATGAGAATACAAGCCAGAGACTAAGAGAAAATATTTACAAAAAGTGTTTTCTGATAAAGAACAGTTATCCAAAATATATGAAGAAATCTTAAAATTCAATGATAAAAAAATAAGCCACTTAAAAAATGAGCCAAAGACCTGAACCTCAATAAGGAAGATACACTAATGACAAATAGGCACATGAAAAGATGCTATACTTCATATGTCATCAGAGAAATGCAAATTAAAACCACAATGAGCTACCACTACACACCCATCAGAATGGTCAAAATCCGGAACACTGATGGCAAGTGCTGACAAGAATGCGGAGCAACAGGAGCTCTCACTTATCGCTGCTGGAATGGAATATGGTGCAGCCACTCTGGGTAAAATAAAACACTGGTCAACGATACATGTGGGGACCCAGGCAGTAGTCCCATTTTTTCCGATACCTTTTGGGAGTCACAAGCCCCCGCCTATTCTAACGGGCTCCTCTCTGGGCCTCCAGGAGGGTCCCTACCCTTCCCAGGAGGGGGTGCCATTCTCACCCAACGGCAGCCCCACCCAAGACCAGGACTCAGGTGGCACCCACCAGCTGCTCTCATAGTGAGCACAGGCTGAGTGGATGAAAGAGAGTGTCTTGGTAAGAGATGACTTTCAGAGTGACAACTTGGGGTTAGGGCCACAGAAGGGGACAGAGAGGGCCACCCCAGGGAGTGAAAAAGGCCATATTTTAGGCCAGGGTATCCCATGTAGAACACCCCCAGGAAAGAGCTAAGCTTAGTAACTCTGAAATTAACCCCAGGACACCCATCCCAGGGTCACCTAAGATCTCACAAATATAAATAAAATGTCCCCTAAAAAATACAGGCCCCACATAAACTTCTCTCTGCCTAATACCAGCACCTCTCTGGAACTCTGTGTCATTGCCACCACAATCTTTTCTACGTCCTTGGACAAGCCAAGGCCAGGCCCCCTCTGTTGTCTGAGTGTCTGCAGAGCCCCCCAGCCCAACAAAGGGACCAAATGTAGGTGAACCCACTGGCAGCCTGGCCAGCTGAGAATCTGGGGCTCCTAGGATTCTAAGGGTGGCGGATCAGGGCAGACAGGGCTCTGCAATTCAGTAGGAAAGATTTTACAAGTCAGAAAAACCACAGAATTGCTTCTTCACTCATTCTAAGACTAGGCATATAGTTGTAACTGAAGCCCAAACAAAAAGCCCAGCTAAGCTTCTGTGTCATTTTAACTTTCATTTTCAACTCCATTTCCACTCCCACTTCTTCAACTCTGCCATGAAAACGGAGTCCCTCATTTTCCCCAGAACCTCTGGGACTTGGGAACTTACGTCATCGTACAAGGAGCCGCTGATGTCAGCCCCATAGATGGGAGACACGAAAGTGAGGTTCTTCCAGTACTTGCGCTCCAGGTCATCAAAGTCCTGGTGCCGGGGAGTGCAGTATCTGTGAGCAAACAGCATACCAAAAATGGGGGGCTCTGAGCATGTGCCTGATGGCAGCTGAGCTAGGCCCAGGGCATCTACTGGATACACCAAGGGACGGGGTCTACTCAGACCACCTACTGTCCCCACTGAAGGACACAACCCCAGAGAACACAAATGCGGTCCCCCTACTGCTGGGAGAGCATTTATTCCAGGGGGTGTACAGAGGACGGGCAGGCGGCCCAGCCTGAAACGATGCCCACTCATCCCATCTCATCAGTTAGCCAGGCCTGTGGCATCCAAGTCACAATGCACAGCAGGGGCAGCTGGAGCAGGTGATGGCACAGGCTCTATTGGTTCTCATCATCTCACTGCTCTGCAAATACGAAGAGCACCGATTATAGGCCAGGCACTGCCCTGGGTACCAGGGACAGCACATTGAGTGGGCAGACAACACCATGCCCTCAAAGGACACTTATGTTCGAGAGCAGAGGCACTGCCGGAAATGCAGACAATTTCAGAGAGCCAGGGAGCGGGGAGTAACAGAACAGGAAAGAAAAAACAGTGGTGACATGGGTGGTGTACCCTGAGTGCACCATGTAGGCACTGTGAATGCTCACGAGTGCGCCCCTGAGCACACGGAATGTGCACAAGTGTGTCCACGCAGGCACCCAGTGGAATAAGGAAGCAGCACACAGGCATGCATGTTAGAGAGCCACTCTTTGAGGAGGCACCAACAGAACCAAGACATGGGAGGCTGTGAGGGACGCACTCCAGGGACAGGAAACAAGGGCAAGCCCCCAGAGGGCAGCCCTCAGCAGTGAGTATTCAAGGCAACGTGAGGTAGACAGGTGGCCATGGGCTGGTGAGGGTCCAGATTTTGTCCTATTTGAAATCAGGCGGCTCTGAGCATGAGGTCAGAGACACACCCAGTGCACCCAGAGCAGACAGTATGCACTTTGTGGGGGCCTGCATGTGCCCTACCATCTCAGCACTCCCAGAGCCCCTGGTGGACTGGGCTTTGCAGATCGGGGGTAGAAGCCTTCAAGGTGTGGCTCCACCTCAAAGCCAGGGATTCAGGGGGCCCACATGACACCTGCCCAGGCCCCAGGTGCGTACTTCTCACTGTTGGCCAGGCGGCGGTACTCCCCAACCGTCATGGCTTTCTTCTGGATGTTGTACTGCGTGAAGAGGCCTGACTGGCCTGTCACCACCTGCTGGATGGGGGCTGGGATAACCACATCATCAATGTCATCATACGTCTGCCGTGGCTTCCACTCCTTTGGCGGGATGATCTGTAAGACCGAAGGGGAAGTCAGTGGTATCCCCAGACAGGCACATCTGTTCAGGACAGGGGAATGAGCAGAGAACACACTGCCCAGTTCTGGGAGACCAGCACCTACTATCTGGGAAGCACACCCAGGACTGCCTTTATCAAACACCCAAAGGATCTGGTGCTGGCAACTTGGGCACCACCTGCTGCATTTGCAGTTCTTTTAAAACCTTTGTCTCTATAGAGCAGGGCTGCTGCGACCTTTTGCTTCAGAAAAGAGAAGGGTGTGCCTGACACTCATTCTAGGAACCACTTCGTGGACACCTACTAGGGGGTACTCACAGCTCTAGGTGCTGGGGAGGAGAAGTTAGGAAAACAAAGATCCACCAGGGTCTTGCATTCCATGGAAGAGGACCGATCATAAATACTAGTAGGAGATAAGGAGACTATGTGGAAAGGTAAGCAGCTGTAAGTACTAAGAATATAAAACAAAGAAAGGCTAGATAAGAAGCCCAGAGGCAGAGGGGAGGGTGACAATTCAAAGTGGGAGGATATGTGAGGAGGGCGCCTTTGAGAAAAGGCTCCTGGAAGCAGATCCGACAGGCAGCCCCTGGGCCTGGACCCCTCAAAGGTGGCAACTCTCCTGCCCCTCCCCTCACTTCCCTGCTTGTCCCCAAAAGGGGACACCCAGGGCTGGCTCCAAGAGCCTGGTGTTAGGGGTACTAGGCCTGGGTACCCTGAGCAAGCACTGTGCTATGTGCTTAGGCTCAGGAGTCCACTCCCAGCCCCTTCACCCTCGGGTCAGGGGTGACTTCGGGCTGGACAGAGGGCCCCCTGAGCACCAGGCACACATTTGTACAAGCCCCTCAGGGCAAACTGGGGCCAGTCTCTCCCAGTCCTGGGAGGGTGTTCACAAGCTTCAAGTCTCCTTTCAGGGTGCCCAGCAGGCCACCCAACAGCTTCGGGAAAAGGAATTAATCCAATCGGTTTTCAAAGCATCAGCCATAAACTCTGAAGAAGCTGAACCCTCATCCTGCTGGGGGCCAATGAGGGATAAACACTGCACTGATGTCCAAGTTTGCCAAGGGCTTAAAAAAGGGCTGAAATCCATTTACAATCCCCAAGGATTCTGCTATCAGATCTGTCACATCAGTGGAAGAAAATGTTTTGCTTAGCGGCAGAAACACTTATTCTCCAGCTGCCTGTTAACAACAGGAAGATGCTGCATCCCCTGTGAACACACACAAGTTTACTTATAAATACAAATAAATAACAGCCGAACAATAAGAGGAAGTCAGTGGGTCTCACCTGGGACAATCCTGCCCCAAGGGGACACTGGGTGATGTCTGAGGACATCTGTGGTTGTTCTGACTGGGAGAAAGAAGGTGCTCCTGGCATTGAGTGGGTGGGGGCCAGGGATGCTGCCAGCACCCCACAGTGCCTAGGACAACTCCCCACAGAGTGACCCAGCCCCAATGCCAACAGTGCCGAGGCTGGGACCCTAATATAGAGTTAAATGGGGAGGAAGATACAATTATGTAGTTAAGCTTCTTTCTAGGAATACCTTTTCTCTTGCTCTGTCAATTGCGGTCATGATGCAATAGGCACCCAGGGTACCCACCTGTGTCTGGTACAAGGCCAGGGGACAACAGGGTACTGGCTGGGGTCAGCCTACCAGCTGAAGGTTTTCTTAAAGATTTTAAGTGAGAAATCTGAAGATTCAGGTGCTAAACTAAAACATTCAAAGCTGGAAACACAAAAAATAAAGAAAAGGGGCTGTGCCTCCAGGATCTGAGATGTTCTTCTGTGAGGCAGGATCTGTGACCCTGAACCGCTTTTTAATTACATTACAGATGTCTCCTCTGGAGAGAGAACCTGGACCTCCTCCTGAAGGGAAGTGCCGTGACCCTGGATAGGCTCCAGACCCCCTCCAGTTCTATTAGAGGAAGTCCGTCCCTAATCCAGTCTGGGACAAAACGAACAAAATATGTCACTCCAAATTTCCCACTTTCAAACAAGAGCTTGAAGCTACTTTGTTCACTTACACCATCCCTAACACAGTGCTGTGTAAAGACATCTAAAGACCAGGGAGGGACCTTCAGACACATGTGCAATGACTGGTTTGCATATGTGGAAACTATACTTTCCTGGACACATTCTAAGCAGGTTCTGAAAAGGCTGCTTGAAAGGATGGCCACTTCCAGCTGGTCTGGACCTGAACCTTCTAGAAAAAAATCCCTTAGTAATATATTGTGACCTAACACCCTGGCATCTCTGCAAGATCGGATCTGAAAGGAGGATCCCAGTCAGAGGACATGGGATGGATGCAGCCTAAAGAACTTCTAGCATTCCGACTGCCTCCCCTCAGCAGCTGGTGCACCTGCCTGGTACAGACCGGGACTGGCCCTTGCTTGAAGCTCCTGCAGGGTAAGTTCAGCCAAAGTAAAGAGGAACAGAAAGGCCACACACTTCAAGTGAATGAGGTGACACCGAGCTGATGGCCCAAGTATGAGATGTGTGGCAAAGCTAGGAGTCTGGGCAGCTGAAGCAGAAGGTGTGGAGGACATTACAAGAGGGCAGGAGTAAGGGAACAGTCTTTTCCTCCCAAAACCACTTGGTCCCAAAGCTACCCTACAGGGGGCAGGCCTGGCAGCTGAGAGAAGCCAGGGCACTGCCTAGCTGTAGGGCTGCCCTCAGCACTTTGACCCCTTCCACAGGGCCCCACACTGTCCCCTTGCCCCACCACCCCACATCATGTTCCTCCCTGACTCCTCCTGCCCCAGCGTTTCCCACAAGGCCTAGGGAGGCTTCCAGCCTTGGTCTGTGGGGACTAGGGGCCCAGTGGGCAGGACCCCTAGGGTATGTGCAAAGGCACTGATGAACATGGCTAGGCTGCCCAACAACCCCAGAGTGGGACTCCCACACATCCAAAGTCACTTCTAGCTGCAGCCCTGGCTACACCTGTGCCTGCTAGGCACCCACCCGCACCCAGCTCTACCGAGCCCCGCAGAGCTGAGAAAGGGACCAAATACAGCCTTTATGAAAGAAGAAAAGCCCTACCTCCACACACACACATGCACATATGCACACATACACACATGGGTACACACACAAAGAAGGTCAGTCAAGGCTGATGAGGCCAGAGTGGTGGTGGTGGGGGGGGGGGGGCGGAATCCATGTCTTCCAAGCTGACTCAGGGAGGGAGGACAATATATCACTTCTCAAAAGAAACATGGCCCTGAGAACCAAGAGCCCCCTGTTTAAAAGAAATGGGAGGTGCCCAGGGACAAAGTCCCTGCTTCCCTGGGTCCACTTGCTGTTCCTGCTGGTAGAAGGGAAGTGGGTGCACATGTGCATTGGTGTGACCCTAATTGTCAGGAGGGTCACACAGAAACCATGCCTGCACCCCCACATTGCCTCCCCATCCTCTGGATTCAGAAAGAATTCCCATATCCAAAGGTGACTATCAGAGAGAAGGCAGCAAATAAAATACCACTTAAAAGAGAAAAGATACCTGCAAAACCAAAGGCAGAGGGAAACCATACCCTGAAACATCTGCCTCACTAAAATCCCACTCCAAACAGTTCCCTATCAATCCAAATAAATTAGCGAAAAATTGGTCCACTGGAATTAAAAGCCTAAAGCAGAGGTATGTGGGTTCAAAGGGGAAGCATCAAAACAGTGAAAGACATGAAGAGAGGCAGGAGAGAGAAGGTAAAGGTGTGGACGACAGAGGTGAAGGAAGGGGGACAGAAATGACAGAGGTGAAAGTGATGGGGTGGGATTTAAAGGTGTTACCAACAGAGCAGTACAAGATACTAATTTGCTACAAGTTTCCTTACATAAAGGATGATGTGATTCTAAGGCAGATGGGCTGGATATGTCCTGAGAAAAGTGGAACTAGGTCAATGACAGGAAACAAAGAAAGGGACCCCACACCCCAGCCCCACAGGCACCAGGACTCCACTGGCCTCAGAATCTCCCCACCACTGGGGAGCTACAATGGACAGGACAGCAGGAAAGTGTCACCTGACAATTGACAACAGGCTACAGATTGGTCAGCAGGCAGAAAAGCCCCACATGGACACTTCTGAACCTGCTAGAACCACATGTGCAGGGTTTCCAGAGCCCTTCTCATGAGATGACAAACTTCAGACGAGTGAGACACAGGCGGTGGTGAGAACTGAAGCCATTTAAAGGGAGAACTGAAGCTTCTGGCCAAGATGGAGGCGTAGGTAGACACGTTACGCCTCCTTGCACAAGCATAAGGATTATAACTACCTCAAAACAAAACAAAAAAACAACCAGAACTGCCAGAAAATCAAACTGTATGGAAGTCCAACAATCAAAGATTTAAAGAAGAAATACTCATCCAGACAGGTAGGAGAGGAGGCGGGGTGAAGAGGATGGGGCTACAGTGACAAGGCAGCAGCTGACGGCGGAATGAGCAGTCCCACATTCATATGTGGTGGATAAAAGCCAGGAGGGACACCAGGGGAGTGATTCCAGCATGAGGTTAGACTGCGCAGCTCATGGTTCCAGTACCAGGAAAATAAAGCCTCATAGCTTCTAGCTGTGAAAACCTGCAGGAGTTGGGGCGGCAGAGGAAACTGCCTGTCTCTCAGGTATGTCTGCAAACGTATGCAAATCCACCCACTCTGGGAATGATAACCAGGACAACAGCTAGAGGGGCACCAGTCCCATACAGGAAGCGGGTGAAGTGACTGGAAAAGGGGCAAGTGCCAAGCAAGCGGCACTGTTCCCTCTCTGATCCTTCCCCCACATACAGCGCCACAAAGTGGTGAAACAGGTCACCCTGTACTGAGGAATACCAGTCTTTGCCCCTTACAGTGTAACAGGTACAACAGCTCTACCTAAGACACAGGCAAACACAGGAAGCTGTCAAATTGAGGAGATAAAGAAGTATGACCCAAATGAAAGAACAGATCAAAATGCCAGAAAAATGACTAAGCAAAAAGGAGATAGCCAACCTATCAGATGCAGAGTTCAAAACACTGCTGATAATGCTCAAAGAAATGACTGAGTACAGCAAATGCATGAGGGAAGAAATGAAGGCTACACTAAGTGAAATAGAGAAAAATCCACACAGAACCAATAGTGAAGGGAAGGAAGCCAGGGTACAGATCAATGAATTGGAACATAAGGAAGAAATAAACAGTCAACCAGTATAAAATGAGGAAACAAGAATTAAAAAAAAAAAAAAAAAGGGTTGGGAGAGAATAAGATGACTCTGGGACATTTCCAAAAGGGCCAACATCCGAGTTATAGGGATGCCAGAAGGAGAAGAGGAAGAGCAAGAAACTGAAAACTTACGTGAAAAAACAATGAAAGAAAACTGCCCTAATTTGGCGAAGGAAATAGACATACAAGTCCAGGAAGCACAGAGAATTCCAAACAAGCTAGACCCAAAGAGGAGTACACCAAGACACATTATAATTAAAATGCCAAAGGCTAAAGATAAAGAGAGAATCTTAAAAGCAGCAAGAGAAAAGCAGGGAGTTACCTACAAAGGAGTTCCCATAAGACTATCAGCTGTTTCCCAAAAGAAACTTTGCAGGCAAGAAGGAACTGGCAAGAAGTATTCAAGGTGATGAAAAGCAAGGATTTGTGATCAAAATTATTCTATCCAGAATGGAAGGGCAGATAAACTGCTTCCCAGATGAGGTAAAGCTAAAGGAGTTTATCATCACCAAGCCATTATTATATGAAATGTCAAAGGGACTTATTTAAGAAAAAGAAGATCAACACTATGAACATTAACATGACAACAAACTCACAACTATCAACAAATGAATCTAAAAAACGAAAAGAAACTAAGCAAACAACTAGAACAGGAACAGAATCATAGATATGGAGATTGTAAGGAGGGTTTATCAGCCAGGAAAGGGAAGGGAGAGAAGGGGGGGGAAGGTACAGGGATTAAGAAGTATAATCGGTTGGTACAAAATAGAGAGGGGGATGTTAAGAGTAATAAAGGAAATGGAGAAGCCAAAAAACTTATATGCACGACTCACAGACATGAACTAAGGGTAGGGGGAGTTGCTGGAGGGATGGGGGGGTACCAGGCAGAGGGGGGCAAAGGAAAAATAATTGGGACAACTATAATAGCATAATCAATAAAATATACTTAATTTTCTTTTTTTAATTAAGGAAGAACTGAAGCTAAAATGACAGTGGCAGCCGTGGTTCCCAAGCCAGATAAAAATATTCTGTTTTGTCTATATTATCGTGTACAAAAATCACGAGGGAAGGGGAGTGACAGGTGCTGCAGGCATACTGCTTTCCTTTTTGCTGAGGCTGAGGTTGAACGTACAAGTATCACCAGAACAGGAACTGGTATTAGTAACAAAACCAATCCAAACAGGGGTTGGGTGTAGAAACCGCAGCCTATGGTCCAAACTTCACCTGCCACCTGCTTTTGTATAGCCTGCGAGCTAAGAATGTGTTATTTTATTTGGTTTTTTTTTTTTTTAATGGTTTGGGAAATTTTTTAAAATAAGAATATTTCAAATATTTCAGGACAAGTAAAAGTTCTGTAAAATTCATGTTTCAATATCCATAAATAAAGTTGTACCAGTGCACACAGCATGCCCGCTGGTTTACAGGTCGTCTAAGGTGGCCAAGCTGAGTGGTGGCAGCAGAGACTGTCTGGCCCACAAAGCTAAAAATACTATATGGCTCTCTATGGAAAAGGGTTACCAACCTCTTGTTTTAAAGAATAGAGAACTAGGAATCTTAGATAAAGTGATAGTTATCCAGGAAGCAACTAGAAGAACCCTAAGCAAACAGGTTACAAATCTTCCCACTCATCAGGTGAGCAATGCCACATACAGGTTCACATGAACGTGAAGAAACACAACCATTTATATTAAAAAGATACACAGGGCAAGCTTGTCTGTCTGCCTTCACACATGCACATGCACACACACACACACATACAGATACATGTTGTATGTGTAACATCCCAAGAAAAGAGATAAAGGATGTTGGTAACCATGTTGCCTCCAGGCATAGGAGATGGGAGACAGGAACCAGAGGAAGAGGAGACTCACTTTTCACTCTTGCCCTATTGCATGATTTGAATTTGCCTCCCTTGTGCATTACAATCTCAAAAAAATTAAAAATAAATAAGTTGTTTTATCAGGAATATAAAGGCAAAAACTCAGGCCTTCCCAGCATCAACTGCCCAGAAGCCTTCCCAGACTCTCAACCTTCTTCTCCCCAGGGTGCGGTGAGTGGGCAGCCAAGGCCCACTGGGCTAGGCTCAGTACAGCTCTGTGTCCCCACCCCAGCCTGCCAACTCCCACAGGGACAGTGTGTGCAAGTCATTTATGAATTCCAGTGCCTAGTACAGAGCCTAGCATGGGGAAAGAACCCCATCACATTTGTAGATAAATGAGGTTGGAGCAGTTTGACGAACAGGTTAATAAAAGCACCACCTTCAGACACAGACACACAGAAAAGCTGTGCCAGGACCAGGATGTCACCCACCTTGGCCAGGCCTGCCCGGTGGGCTCCCTGGGACTCGATGTAGGCCACGTATTTGTTGAAGTCCTTAAATTCTTCCATGGTTGGGCGAAACGTCATGATTTTACAACTTGGGTTCTGGGCCCCATGATCCTCAGACCCCATGGCTGCAGCTGAGACACCGCCACACCTGCAAGGGAAGGAGGAGAGCATGAGCATGGCGAGGTTGTCAAAAGGCATATAATCTGAATTAATACTACAGCGGGTGCTCTGCTCCCTTAGACCACACTAAAAGTAGCCACAGCCCCAGGAAGCAATGCAGGACAGAGAGGCGACTGGAAGCCGACTTGCTTGCTCTGCCTTGGCACGAAAGACCAAAATGACTTCAACTAATTAAAAACAGAGGCACCCTACTTCTAACAGCCAACATGATACTGGAAACACTGATTTTAAGCTAGGGACCCTAGGAAATAAAAGCTTTTCATACTGGGGACTCAAATCAATACAAGTCCTTTGGAGCTGGACGCTGAAAGAAAGAATCACGCGGAGGTGGAAGGTAAGTGAGGTTGTGTGTGTCTGCCTTCGTCTGAGGTACACGCCTATGAGCAGGGGCAACCACAGCAGCATGTAGGTCTCTCCAGGACTAGCCTGGCTGCTGTCAAGAAACCCAGGCCCAGTGACCCATGAGCAGCTCAAGGCAGGAATCAGGAACCAGGAGGGCAGAAAGCCTGGCACGCGTGGCTTGTATCCTACAATCAGAGATGTTCCAAGGCACCCTTAGGTATAACCATGCCTAGATATTTAGGCACAGAACGGGAAAGCGTGGCCAGGCCTGCGCACTCTAAGATTCGGTGCTGGCACCTAAAGATAATTGGGGCCCAGGACTCCTCTCAGGGAAGAGGCTGCAGGCTGGAGCGGTCCCCTCCTCTCCTCAGAGTTAAAGGGATCCAGAGGGGTTGTCAGTGGCCCACTCTGAGTAGAAAAGGGCTCAGTGACAGATTCTGGGAAGGGTCCCTGTTCGCCAATTAAATTCTCCTGGTTCCAAAAGACTAGACCACCTCCAGGATTTGGAAAAGGTCAGAATCCAAATGAATACAGACCTGAGAACTTGGAGAACTATTTAACCAAGTCTTCACCCTACCCCAAAGTGGGAATGAGAAAGCCAGGAAGCCCAATGTTTCCAGAAAAGGGAGAGGGGTTCAAGATGCAGTCACAGGCTTCCAAAACGTGCTCCCTGCGGTGGGCACTAGAGGGCAGCACAAGCCCAGGAACTGCCACTGAGGCAGTCCGTTTCCCTGGGAGGGATGTGGAAGCCCCAGGTTCGCAGGCACCCAATCCTAGCCCCATCCCTAACACCCCATCTGATGGCTGGGGCACATGAGGCTGGGGCCAGGGTTACAGCAGCTAAAGCCCCCTCCTGAGGGTCATACTCTCAGCTGGATGCTGGTAAGGGTCCCCAAGGATCCTGACATACACGGTGGGTGTTGGGGTGGGGGGGGATCACTGCTTCACTGCTGCACTTAGGCTGGGACCCATGATCCTCTGTCCTGTGTCCACAACAAGTCTCAAGGCTTCTCGAGGGGCAGTCACAAAGCTGACGTGTGCATGGCAGGTCACGAGTAGCTGTAACAGCATCTGACTGCGGCTCTGGGGGGGCGGATCACAGGGAACCACCAAGAAAACAGTTTATAAAAGGAAATGCATTGTCACAATCCGCCCCTCTGGAACAGCAGGTACCAGAAGGTCCCTCAGCCAGGCTGCACACCCAGGAGGCTTCTCTCACTGGAACCCCAACCAGCCCTTAAGACTGACCACCACATCATCCCAGCAGGCCCTTTGCCTACGGCCAGGGACCAGGACCTGAATCCTTACCCAGGACCTGCACCGACCCCACCTGAGTCCCTAGCCTATCTGCCCTCTCCCATTCAGCCCAGATGCAGCCACACAGGGCTCTCTATGGTCCTTCACTGGACAGTGGCAGACAGGACAGCATGTCTGTCCTTAGGGGACAGACCCTGACCCCAACACTATTGCAAACACCAGTGTGAACCTGAGCTATGCTAATGGTTGTAGAAGGAGACACAGGAGGGCAGGGTGGGAGGGAGAGGGCTCCATGGGCCAGGACCTCTGATGCAACAATGAAGCATGAGAGCTAGCTGGCCTTCCTCTCGATGGCACCATCCCTAGCCACCCACTCCTATCCATTCCACTTCATCACCCCTCAAGATTTTCCACACCCACTGGGGAGGCACAGGGTCTTGCCTGTACAGAGCAATGGGCGCCTAAGGAGGATTCCGCCACCCACCATATCACGTGGACCATCAAATTTACCCTCTGAGACCTGCTGCCAGAACATGATTGTCCCAGTCTCAGCCCCTGGTCCCAAGCCCTCGATGGCAGAAGCCCACAGGCAGGTTCCTCATTCTGCCATGGCCACCGGTGCCCAGATCCAAGGCAGATGACACATCAGCACTTCACAGGCCCTCAGCCCTGTTCTTGGCGTTTTACATGGGTGACTCGTCCACTCCACACAATAAGTCCATTTTTCATAGTTCACTGAGGACACAGGGCCCCACACGGGGAAGTCACATGCCCAGGCCACACGGCAGGTAGGTGGCAGAGCCAAATGCCCAGGCAGGCTCTGCTGAGACAGCCAGAGTCCTACCGCTCTTCCATCCTAGTGAATGACAGGTGCCAGGACCTACCCACACCCAACAGCTCTCACGTTTAGCTCGGCTGGTCTTGGTCAGCTGTCTACCTCTCCTCCAAGGCTGGCTCGCGAGTAGCCTACAGGGCAGAGGAATACAGCCTCTTGCAGAAGCTGCCTTCTACCCATCCACCCAAACACCCAGCGCCACTGGTAGGAGCGCACGGAGTATGCTGACCTCCTCCCCAAGAGCAGCTTGTCCCAGGCAGAACTGGGGCAGCCCTAGGGCCCTGCTCTTATGAGCTCTCCCTCATGTCAAAAATCATGCCACGGAGATGAGTTTTCCATCTAGGAGGTGGAAAAGCAGATGATGAGACAGCAGGTAGAGTATTCTGCATATGCACATTGGCAAGAGACACTTTGCTCCAACCACCGTCACCCAGATTTAGCTCCACAGTGAATTCTATAGGATTTTCTCCTTTCTTATTTGTGCCTTTTGAAATGAAGTCTTTTAGTAGGTAAGTATAAGGAAGAAAATTAAAATGGTTTCTAATGCCAACATTCCATAACCCTTGACACATTTTTTGAACAAAGGCAAACAAAAATCTTATGTGTACATGTTTAAGAAATAAAAAAGGAATTTGACTGAATGCCAGCCCTGGGAGAACCTTTCCGGTTTACTGGAAACATGTGGGAGGGACACAGGACCAAGTGAGAGCCTCCCCAGGAGGGAAGTCGCAGAATAGTCCAGAAGGAGTGACATGCTCTTTATCAGACAGTATCATGCCAAAAGTGGGGCTCTAACAACTCAATAATACAGAAACAAACAACAGCCCAATTAAAAAGTGGGCCAAGGACTTGAATAGACAGTTCTCCAAAGAACGTCAACAAGCACGTGAAAAGGGCTAAACATGTTAGCCAGCAAGGAAATGCAAATCAAAACCACAGTGAGCTACCACTTCTCTAGTCTAGGATGGCTAGAATAAAAAAACAGACAATAACAGGTGTTGATGAGGATGTGGACAAATTGGAACCACAGTACAGTGCAGGTGGGATTATTAATATGTAGAGCTGCTGTGAAAAGAGTTAGATGGTTTAGACAAGCTTGTGATCAGCAAGATAATACACCACCACCACCCAGCCCCCAAGACAACCACATCCTAATTCAGACTGTGACTATGCTCCCTTACATGATAATAGGGACTTTGAAGATGGGATTAAGAACCCTGAGATGGGGATGATCCTGTGCCATCAGAAGAGTCCTTCCTTGTAAGAGGGAGAGAGATGGAGACGAGATAATAGAGGAATGAAGGCAGAGGCTAAAGTGATTCGAGTAAGGGGATCCAAGGAAAGGAAAGCAAGCAGCCCAATTAAGCTGAAAAAACTCAGAGAACACTAGGAGTGACCTGCCAACACCTTGATTTTAGCCTCATAGGACTCATTTCAGAATTCTGACCCTCAAAGTGTCAAAAAATAAATATGGGTTGTTTGCAGTCCCCAGGTTTACGGTCATGTTGCAGCAGCTGCGGAATGCACATACGGGATTGAGGGAGAAGGGTTTTGAAGAGTGGTCCAGATTTTCAATGCATTTGAAAAGGCCACATTCTAGTTCACACCTGGCCCTAATTAGCCATGTAGCCTGCATCTGAGGTCAACACAGAACACCAGGCAGCCTTTCTCAGGCCACAAGAGCAGCCAACATGGCCAGGAGCGCACAGGACTGTTCCTCCTCCACCCTGTCACCCCCACCCCGTAGATGTGAGCTGGGACGTGATTAGCTTGTTCCCTCTTTTCTTACCAGTAACCACCTTGGGCCACCATCAGAGGTCACCACTTTAAAACCTTCTGTCCTCTGTCCCTGGCTTATCAGAAAAGTATAAGAAAAGGTGGACAGCCTGGAGTTGAAACACAGAAGTAGCTTGGGCAGTGGGTTCTTTTAAATGCATTTTAAAAGAATCTTTCATTTTAAATACCCCCCAACCCCCAGCTGGGACTTGTCACCATCCTCTGCAGGTTGTGGGGTGGGGTGAATAGGGCCCTCAGGGAGCCCAGAAGTGATGTCCTACCTGATCCACATGACAGACAGGACAGCCTGTCTGGGCGACCCTAGCATCAATCAAAATGCACAGTCATTCTCAGGGCTTCTAGAAGTGTGGGACAGGCGTTCAGATGCTGAAGGGCAAGAATGCAAACATGGAACATGCAGACTAGAGAAGCGATATCCAGGCTCCTTTGTCTAAGGCCATGCAGAGCCTGGACAGCCCAGGAGCTCAGAACTAAACGGAGCAACCTGAACCCCCCAGCATGCAGGCCTCATAGTCACCTGGAAGGAGACTCTGGCCTTTGGTGCCTTGGTCTTGCACTTACTTGAAAGTTCCTGGTATATTCTGATAGCAAGGCTACAACGAAGGATGCTCTATACTGAGTGGCTCAGGTTTCTATCAGGTTCCAGCAACAGTGTTGATTCCTAAAATGCACAAAATAAAAGCATGATTAACTAAATTGATCATGTGCTTAAGTCTAAATTCCGCATTACAGTCCTCCAACAGTGGCATGCAGCCCAAGGACGTTCTCTCCTTTATTCAGATGTTTCCAAATCCTTGCCACTTTTCAGGAACACAAAAACCCATTTTAAGCTCATCAACTAATCAAAAGCTGAGAAAGTGAGAACCTCCACAAACTACTTAAGCCAGAGAAGCTTCTGGAAACCTAAAGGTACAGGCAGCTTTGGAGAGGTTTACAAGTTCTGCCTCCTGTGAACCCCTATAGCCAGGGAAGGTGTGCCTCCAAGGAGGAAAGTCACATGGACAATGCCTCATGGTGACCGCCATCTGCTCCCCCACGCAGTGTACATGGGGAGAGCCTGGCAGGGGATGTGCAGACCCCACCAAGGGCATAGACACGTCAGTACTTGTTGAATAGACGCAGCACGAGACTCTAAACTTGGGTTTGGCCTCAGGACCTTTGACAATCTGGGCTATAGCTACCCTGACTCACCAGCCCTCCCTCCCGCCTCTCCCCACAGCTCCCCAAACACATGAACCCCAATGGCACAGGTTCTACCAGATGTTCCCTGCCTCTGGACCTTTGCACTTGCTGTCTACAACTTGCGCACCCCAACAGACCTAATGTTCCAGGAAGGGCAGCTCGCCCCCTGGTTTTGTTGAACTCAATCTCACATCCTTTCTCCAATTTACCAAGAGTTTTAAATAGCACAGTTTCACCAACACCATTACAACAGACAACGCACACTGACATTTTTTATCTTCTTTTAATCTGGTTTTTAAAATTACTGGGCACAACCAATTTTAGTGATTTCACTATCTTTTAACAGGTCACAACCCCTGGTTGAAAGGCCACACGAAGTTGTGAAATCTGTGGGTCTCAGGCTGCACGTATCTTCCTCTAGACACAGTAAACTGTCGCTGGCTCTCCCAAGGGCTCCTCGGTCTCTCCCACCTGCATGGCTGAAGACTGCCCTGCTCCACAGCCCTGCTAGCACCTGACATCGGCCAGAGCTGAAGTCAGAGGATCAGATTACTGTGGAATCTCCACGGAGCTGCAGCCGGCAGAAGAACAGCCGCCAAGGATGTCCATGTCCAAACCCCCACAACCTGTGGCAATGCTCCCTCTAGGAAAAAAGGCCTTTGCAGATGGGATTAAGTGAGGGATCTTGAGATAGGAAAATTATCCTGGATTATCAGGAGGGGTCCGTCATCACAAGGGTCCCTTGTATAAGAGGGGGACAGGAGGGTCAGTCAGAGGAGATGTGGTCACGGAAGTACAGGTCAAAATGATGTGCTATGAAAATGGAGGAAGAGACTATAAGGCAAGGAGTGCAGGCACCTCTAGAAGCTACAAATGACAGAGAACAGATGCTCCCCTGGAGCCTCCAGAAGGAACCAGCCTTGACCACATCTTGATCTTAGTCCAGTACGTCCTTCCTCCAGAACTGTGAGATAATGTGTGTTAAGTCACTAAGTCTGTGGTTATCCATCAAGGCAGCAGAGAAGATTAATGTATAGCTTCAATGTGCATTTCCCTTAATCACAGAGGAAGTGAGGGGTCTTTTCAACTTCCACTGACCACAAAGGTCTCCTGCTGTGAACTACTAGCCCCTCTCTTGTCCTGTCTCAATGGTATCACCTGTCTCCCTTGTCACTAGTAACTGTCTCTTAGCATGCTGTCTCCCCCACTGGGCACTGGCTGCTCCTACCAGCAGAGAAAGGCAGAGAAACCACTGAGGCCTGTGCTTCTCAGTGGACAGACTCCAATCTGCTGCTGCCCACGGCTGCTGGGCCATCGAGAACATAGGTAATTCTGTTCTTACACTTTGGGGGCCAAAAGACACAACCTCCAAACCAAGAGGCTAGAAGCTCCGGGACTGAGGTCAAGGCCCAGTTTTTGGGCCACAGGCTGAGGCGAAGCCTCTATCCACCCTGACCATGTCTACAAGGGACGAAGGTCCCGGCTAACCCAAATCCACTGAAGGATCTCCTGCAGGCGTTGGGATGCAGACCCAGCCACAGAACCAGCCACAGATCCGCATAGCACAGGGTAGCCAAAATTGAGGGATCAGAGGATCCTTGTGTAGGCTGCACAGAATGACTTCCTTCCAAAAGGGGAGTGTCTTTACAGTGGAGAAACCTGGCAAATACCACTCAGCCAGGGGATCAAGGTCAACATCAACAATAAGAAGTCATGGTGCCTCATGACTCTGGATATGATAGAAGGGTCCTTCCCCTCTGGGGTCTTCCCCGCAGAGCACATTACCCCAATCTAACCATGAGAAAAACACCAGACAAACCCCAATGTAGGGACTTTCTACAAAATCCCTGACCAATCCTCCTCAAATCTGCCAGCCACCAAAACCAAGAAAAACAGAGGAGCCTAAGAAGACGTGTCAACTAAATGTTATGTGGGATCCTGAATGGGGTCCTAGGACAGAGAAAGAACATTAGGGAAAACTGAGGAAATCTGAATATAGTATGAACTTTAGATAATAAGAATGTGCTTATTAATTTTGACAAATATACCAGCCTAATGTAAGATGTTGATAATAAGGAAACTGGGGGTGAGAGTTGTTTTTAAGAACTTGATCTGCTCAATTTCTCTGTAAATCTAAACCGTTTAAAAAACAAAGTCAGCCTTGGCTAGTGTGGCTCAGTGGACTGACTGAATGCCGGCCTGCGGGCTGAAGGGTCGCTGGTTTGATTACCAGTCAGGGCACATACCCAGGTTGCAGGCCAGATCACTGATTGGGGACTGATAGATGTTTCTCTCCCTCTCTTTCTCCCTCCCTTGCCCCCTCTCTCTCTCCCTTCCCCTCTCTCTAAAAATAAATAAATAAAATCTTTTTAAAAAAATAAAAAATAAAATCAAAGTAATTTTTAAAAAGAATAACAAGTCAAAAAGGCCCAGGCAGGCTGGGACTCATGCCTTCTGCTGCCCAGGCTGGCCCGGCCCAGCTGCTGACCTCGCTGTGAGTCCTGGGAAATCTGGGGCACTAAGAATAGAACTCAAGAGGGAGTCCAGTTGCAACCAGGTAAGAGCTTGCAGTGGTGACCCAAAGCATCAGATACCAATGCCCCTAGAAAAGTGCAGTCTGACTATTTATCCTTTGAAAAGGTGCCGTCTGACTACTAGATGACGCTGTTATTCTGACATGCCCGCCCCGAGCCTGCAGATGCTGACCAAAGCAGCAGAAGGCACAGGAGCTTACTTCTCCACCTACTCTGCAAAGGGCAGGTAGGTGGAGCCAGAAAGGAAAAGAATCAAGAACCAGGTAAGATCCAGCTGTGCCTAAACACTGAGGCACCAGGAGCTGCTACTGACTAGAGGCATCTCTGGGACCCCACAGCTTGGCCTCCATACCCCAGGTGGGAGTACCTGGGTTCCCTGGTCCTATTAGCTCTCAGCTGCCCAGCACTGACCCTTGGGGTGGGTCCGGAGGCTGGGACTACACCAGGCCACACTATTCATTCTTACCCGAGAGCTAGGCCCGGGGTCTGAGAGGTGGAGAGCTGACGGGGTATCCTATGGACCAGAGGAAGGGAGCCATCACCTGTATACTCAGTTACCTGACCTAGGAGGGCTCAACCCCCAAATCTGCCTACTCCTCCCACACCACAAGCCCCAATTGGCCCCCAAAAGAGGCCAGGTGTCACCTGATGCCTGCTAAAGTCTGTAGGGTCTCTGTGCCCCTCACAGGGTGGGGAGGCCACCCAAAGCCTCGGAAGGACCCACTGGCTTGAATACTTAATAGGTTCTTGAAATATATATATACACAGATAGATGGACTCAGATATAAATACAGAGGGTCACAGATGCTCAGGGTGGTATTCACATCTCCAAGATCTGTCAACTGACAGGCCTGGGAAGCCATGGCAGCCCAGCACTGAGTGTACCCAAAGGCCAGGTGACAGTTTTTCAATATCATTCTCCAACATAAGGAACCAGGCTCCTTGGAGAAGTAGTCAACTCCAGGGTTGGGGCTGGGAACACACAAAGGAAACACAAGGGAGCCAAACAGGAAGGACAATGGGCACCCAGCGACCAAAGCAAGGATCACTCAAGCAACATGGTAAATAGTGATGGTACTGGATTTTAACCTGCAGGTAAAATAAATATGCATAGGTCTTTACTGGTATAAAACTTAAAAGGGAGAAAGGATAGCCCTTTTCTACAAAAGAATTCTAATCCATAAATGGAGAAGGACTGAAGGTGATACACGTCACCATGAGAAAGCCAAAGTAATTTTTGTTGCCTATCATTGCTGTCTATCTAAAATCGACAGGCAGAAGTTAGAGAAACAAGGTGTTGGCATTGTCTCAAAATCCCAAAGGAAAAAAGAGAAACCTTCCAGTGCAGACTCCAGGATGGCACCTCCTTAACAAGGGATCAAGACTGACACCACCAGTGATGGGACATCGATATACTGCATGGAGAAGGACACATCACCAGGCATAGCCTTCCCCAAAATACATAACTTCCAACTAATCACGAGGAAACATCCAAGAAAACTGAGGGACAGTCTACAAAATCCCTGACTAGTGCTCTCCAAGAATGTCAAGGTCATGACGGAGGAGAAAGGAATGAAAAACGGTCCCAGCCCAGAAAAGCCTGCAGAATTGTGACGACTAAATGTGACATCGTTTCCTGGATGGGGCCCTGAGGCAGAAAAGGGACATGAGTGGGACAACTGGTGAAGTCCTAATAAAATCCATGGTTTGGTGAATACTGTTCCTCCGTGTTGCTTATTCAGTTTGGGCCATCCCTCTGTGGTAAGAGCTAGCATTTGGGAGGGTGGCTGCAAAGTACACAGGAACTCTATGTACTGTCTTTGCAATATTTCATTAAGTTTAAATTATTTCAAAGTAAAAAATCAAAAAACAAAAAATAAAATCCTCTACCTCTGTCCTCTGAAGCTCACTGCACAGCAGGTTTCAGCCTACAAGAGGAGAGTCTGGCTGTAAAAAGATCCAAACTGATTTTAAAAAGAAAAGAAAAAGCAAGCTGACACCACACTACAATCCAGCTTCAGGACCCATTAAATATCCAACCTGTTGAATGCAAGTTTCAGATCCTTCCTATCTGAAAGAATTTAAAAAGTGATTTTTTCATCAGCTTTTGCACACTGGGCATAGAGCCTCTATTTACAAATATTTCACGAAATCCTCCATATCCTCACAGACACCAAAATCCAACTGCAGAAGCTATGAAGGCTCAGTTAGGGAAGTTGTGGGCACTCCAGGTTGTCTGGATCCCAACAAAGAAGGCTCTAGCCTCATTACTTGGATCTATAAGGACCACATAATTTTTCTTTAATGTCCGCTCCCAAGCCTAGACATCACTCACGTTGGCAAAGCTACAGTAACCAAGAGAGTGTGCTACAGGCATAAAGATGTGTATGCATAGCAATCAATGGAAGAAGAGTTGACAGACCAGAAGTAAACCCGCATGTTTAAAACTGGTTGATTTCCAGTGAGGTTGCTATGACCATTTAATGGGGAAAGAACAGTCTTTTCAACACTTGCGCTGGGACAACTAGATATGCACATACAAAGGTATGAAGTTGGACCCCTTTCTCACCACAGACAAAAAATTAACTCAAATGGATCATAGGTCTAAATGTAAGAGCTAAAACTATAAAACTCTTAGAAGAAAACACATGAATTAATCTTTGCTACCTTGGATTAGGCAATGGTTTCTAGATACACAACCAAAAGCACAGGCAGTGAAAGAAAAAAAAGAAGACAGATTGGACTTTGACCTTCAAAGGACATAATCAAGAAAGTGAAGACAACCACAGAATGGATGAAGATACAGCAGTCCCTCTCTATATCACGCTTCACTTATCGTGGCCTCACTGTATCTCAGAATTTTTGAAAATATTATATTTAATTATTTACTGCGGATTTTTTACTATATCGCAGGATTTTGCGGTACTGTATACATATGTTGTTAAAGTTAGGTAGGTTTAAGAGTGTAAAATAAATGTGAGACTCCTACTTCGCGGGGGGGGGGGGTGTCTGGAACGTAATATCTGCGATAAGTGAGGGAATACTGTATTTGCAAATCTTGTATACCATATGGGACTTGTACTGAGAATATATAAAGAACATTTACAGTTCCATAACAAAAAGACAAATAACCTAATTTACTAATGGGTAAAGGATTTGAATGGACAGTTCCCCAAAGAAAATACACAAATGGCCAACAAACACATGAGAAGACATCACAGCAATGGAGCAAGTGAGAAGAACAGAGGCCAAAACCCCAAAGACACTGATGGCAGGACAGATAGTAGAGCCTTATAGTTTTGATTACACTTTTGACAGTATGTCCTTATCTGTTCTCTCAAGCTTTCTCCCTGGTAACCACGGAGGGGCCATAAAGATGAATAAAGGCCCCAGATGCCTGGTCCCAGTCCCAGCTGTGTAACATAGGAAAAGTTCCTAATATCTGGGACTCAGTTTCCTCATCTATAAAGCGGGGATCACCATAGTAATGCCCTGCTCTTGGAGTTGGGGGGGGTTAAATAAGCTAACAGACAAAAAGCACTTAAAGGAGACCCTGGTACATTGTAAACCCTCAATATATGGCAGCTATTATGGACCTTGTCATTTAAAAGGCTCACACAGGCAAAGAAGACAGATCTGATGACACACTGGGTGAGTGCCCTTGTCCATCCATGCTCCCAATGTCCACGAAGGACCTCTCTGAAGGACAATTGGACATTTTTTTTTCTAATCCTCACTTGAGGATATGTTTATCAATTTTAGAGAAAGGAAGGGGGGCAGAGATAAAGACACACTGATGTGGGAGAAAAACATGAACTGGCTGCTTCCTGTACATGCCCTGACCGGAAATCGAACCTACATTTTTGGTATACGGGACAATGCTCCAACCAACTGAGCCACCCAGCCAGGGTGCAACATCTCTTTTTTTAAAAATGCCCATTCCCTTCTAACTATCACTCTTAGGTCTTTATGCTCCAGACATGCAGCCTGCCCATCCACCCAGACTTATCTATAGGACCTTCCTCTGCAAGATCTAGAGCATGAAAGGCTGCCAACAACCCTGCACCTGGCAGTAGGTCATGGACTGACTAAACAGACCTCCAAGGGAGCACTGGGGCCAGGCAAGGTTCCAGCTGGATTTCATCAACTGTGAGACATGTGGAAGTGATTTGCCAAGTTCTGCGGCACACAGAGTACACACTTAGCATGTCAAAAATAACATGTGTGCACATGCCTTTTAAGAGGGTGACTACTTCCAGGGGGTTGGGGGACTACAGATCAGGAAGAGATAGAGACAACAGTGGCATCTTGAAGTGCTGGCTAAGGATGGGCTTTTGATTAATGGTGCTGGAACAAATGGATAGCCATTTGGGGAAAGATAAAGTCAGGTACAAACCTCCCACCATTTGCAACCATGAACTCCAAATGGATGAGAGATCTACATGGAAAGAATACAACCATACAGGCTAGAAGAAAACATGGTAAATTCCTCTTCAAGCTCAGGGTAGGAAAAGGCTTTCTAACTAGGACTCAAAATCCAGAGGCAGTAAATGTAAAGATTCATAAATTTGACTATATTAGTGTTTAAAAACACTACTATGGTAGAAAAAAAAAAAAGACCATAAAAAAAGTCAAAATGCAACTAGGAAACTGAAACATTTGTAATACATACCACAAAAGGCTTATCTCCCTAATATACTATATTAAAGTTTTAAAGGGTTGGGTGGGGGGGAAGGGTAAAAAATCCAATTGAAAAATGGGTGAAAAGCATGAACAATTCACAGAAAAGATACAAAAATGACCTTTAACATATTAAACAATGCTCAATCTCACTCATAATTTCAGAAATGATTATTAAAACCACACAGGTCCCATTTGTCACCTCTCAAATGGGCAAATATTTTAAAAATAAAATAAAATTGGCTGTGGGACCAGACCCTCTCATCCCACGGTGCTGGTAGGAGTAAACCAATACCACCTTCTGGAAAAAACTTGGCAGAAGCTAACAAAACAAATTTGCTCTTATCTTTTGACCCAGCAACCCCACTTCTAGAAACTCATCTTGACGATACTCTTCCAAAAATACAAAAATACCTATACACAAGAGAATTCACTGCAGCACCCTCTGCACCTGCAAGATACTGGAAACCACCTAAATGCCTACACAAGAGAGGCTGCCTTAACTGTGCTGCACCTCACACTGGACACCACTCAGCTGTGCAAGACAGCGAGGACATCCCCACAGCCAGATGCAGTGGTTTCCAATGAGAAGAGCAAAGCACAAGAGAGACTCCCACAACCCCATTTTTCATGTGAGAAAGATGGAGATATAAGAAAATACACGTCTGCTCTTTTGAGCAGCTGGGAAAGGATAAACCAGAGACTAGTGAAACTAGGGAGGGGTGGGGACAGGAGGGAGAGCAGGGACGGGTGATGTCACATCTCTGCCCAGTCCTGACTTGGAACCATGCTAATGTCCCACCTAATGAATAAGAAGGCATAAATGAAATCAACAAGAGTTGGAGGGGAAATCCTACTACAAAATACAAACAGAAACAAATAAACCAAACTGTATTTCAAGAAAATAATATAACCATAGTAAAGAGAGAGAAAAGAAAGAACTACCCCAAGTCACTTTTAAATATAGTTTTGGAACTAGATGCCTTGGAAATAAAGATAAAACAATGACTTATAGTCCAAAGGCTAATTTTACTGTAGGTGACACAACAGGGTTGCACTGACAGAGAAGGGAGTTATAAAAAAGGAAAGGGGAAGCCAGCAAAGAGTCTATGTGTGGAACTAGAACTAGAGGCACTGGTGTGAACTCATGGGCAGTTGTGTGTATACAGAAAGCTGGAAGCAGAAATGAATGTGGATGTCCTCTGTGTGTGTGTGTGTGTGTGTGTGTGTGTGTGTGTGTGTTTCATACACATATACAGATATGTACACATGCTAATGCAAGTGGGTACTTATTCACACCTTTATTTCCCAGCTCTGGGGGATGAGATGGCCTAGAAGCAAAGACGCCCCATTGGCAATGAGCACACTGAGCACTCAGATCTTGGTTTCTAAATGACATTGTCCACAAAAGAACTAGAGCTCCTTGCAGAAGTGGTCAATCCCAGAGCTGGGCAGGGAAAGTACAGGATAGTCCTGGAACATCTTACTGTGTCCAAAAGGAAGGAATTGCCCAGGGAATGGTGTGTATATGCCAAAAGGACACAAGGAGCCAGCATGGGCTCTCCCCCTGGACAAATCTGGGACCACTCTAGCAATATAAGGAGAGTGATGGATTATAACCTACTAAATCAGGTAAGAATCCAGTCCACAGTGATATAAACAGACAAATCGGGAAGAAAAGACAGCTGTTCCATACAGTACAAAGTCAATGAATGCAGAAGGAATGATGGAATTAGACAACCACCATTTGGCAAGAATCAGCAATGGCTGCTAAAACAAGCAGTGAGCATTGGAGGAGTAACAGGATGTTGACATGATCTCAGAGTATCTCCCATAAGAAGTTTATTAAACATAAATGGTAAAATAGTTAACTGTCTAGGGGAGAAACCTGGCAGACACCAAGTGATCGAGGCTGACATGACTGAGAAATAGGACAAATTGACACCAGTAGTCTCCAGATACAATGTACTGAGAAGAATAAAAGATCACTTCTGGGATATTTCTGCCAGAAGCGTGTAACCTGAATCTGGTCACAAAGAACTATTAGACAAACTCACATCGAGGGACATCCTACAGAGTAAGTGGCCTGTACTCTTCAAAACCTCAGTCATGAACTCCAAAGACAGATTCTGGAACTGTTCCAGATAAAAAGAAACAAAAGTTACATGACAGCTGACTGCGATGTGTGATCCAGAATTCTCTTCTGAGACTTTGGAGAATTCACTTCCTGATTTTGATAATTTGATAAGAGAATACCTTGTTTGGAAGAAATAAACACTTAAGTATTTAGAGAAAAGGGGTACCTATCTGGAACAGTTTGGGGAAAAATGCAGAGAGAGAGAATGAGGGAAACAAAGGGAATAAATGCAGATGCAGTAAATTGGGAATTGGGTGAAAGGTATCAGGGAATTCTTTATATTAT
This sequence comes from Furipterus horrens, assembly GCF_987537825.1. Lineage (NCBI taxonomy): Eukaryota > Metazoa > Chordata > Mammalia > Chiroptera > Furipteridae > Furipterus > Furipterus horrens. Next base: position 40,134,756 of record NW_028327180.1, on the reverse strand, counting down.
TTCTACCAACATTTCTGTAAATCTGAAATTATGTCTCCAAAATTTTTTCTTAAAAACATAAAAGCACTTGGATTGGAAAAATAAAAGGGAAGTGCTTGGGCAAAAGGCCAGGGAACCCAGAAGGGATGCAGGTATGGCAGCCAGCACTTGCTTTTGGAACGTTATGGACAAGGAGAACAGGGCCTACCAGCCCACCTTCATCTCTACTAGGCTCTCAACAGGGTCAAGAAAGCAGTCTGGGCAAAGGCCATCTGTCCCCCTGGCCCACAGCCCAGACAAAGGGACTGGAGCCACACAGAGATAGAAATGAATGCCAACATCCTATGGGCTAAAGGGAACAACCAAACTCCCCACCCAGCCAGAAGGTCACCCTGGCAGACACTCAAAACACTACCAGTCCATTCTTTATACATATGTATAGGTTGTAGATGTTCTATAATTAACCATTTAAAACATAAAGAAAATAATCTTTGTTTCTCTGCAAATGTGCCTTGTAATTTTGTGAGCATCTGTGTAGGCTCTGGGTGGGGATGGAAGATATACATGTATACAAATTATACAGCAGGAGAGGACCCCACTTCTCACTCACAGCCCTGGTAGTCCTGGACAGATTCACTGACCACCCTGAATATCACCTTTCTTCAAGGGTTTGTCCTGGGTCTTCCCTTAGAGCTATGCTGGGATCAGAGGTGACCAGTAAGGATGAAAAGGCCAGTGATGGGGGCACAGTTCACCCACATTCAGGCTTGGCTCTAAGCACCTGGCATGTCTGACTAGCCCCAAAACCCTAGGAAGCAGGTACTGTTTATCACAGCTCATTTCATGCATGGGTAAACTGATGCACAGAGCAGTAAAGTGGCTTGTCCAAGGTCAGCACCAGGAGAGCCCAGCTCTCAGTCCATGTCCTAATCACCAGCCTCACCAGCCCATGCAGACTAGCAAGGAGACATGTGGAAAACACAAAGCACTGTCTCCACCTTGTGCTTTAAATGGCAGATATGCATACAATCCATAAAAGTGCAAACAGGAAAACACGAGCCGATGTTTTTATCATCTTGGGAGGTCACAAGAGCATGCACTTTATAGGAAAAGACAAATTTGGTAATAAACTTTAAAATATTCACTGTAATAACACATCAAAAATAAAGCTGAAAGATAAATGAGAAACTAAGAAAAAAGTGTGTAACACCAAAGGGTGCTATTAGCCCTAATATAGAAAGAGTTATTATAAAACACTGGTTCTCAACCAGAGGTGATTCTGTCCCCTGGGGGACTCTGGGTAATATCTGGGGATGTTTATGGTTGTCATGACTGGAGTTGGAAAGGTGCTGTTAGCATGGAGTGGGTGGAGGCTGAGGATGCTGTTCAACACCTCACAGCCCAGTACAGCCCTGCAGAGAATGATCCAGCTCAAAGATATCATCAATAGTACTGAGGTTGAGAAACCTGTTATAAGTCAAGAAAAAATAAACACCCCAATATAACAAGTGGGCAATGGCTATAAGGTGGCAATTCAAAAAAGCAGGGACCAGGAAGTAACAGATTAAAAGAAGGGATAAAGCTGGGGCTGTCACTAGTGTGATTAAAAAGCTTGCAGGTTTGGTCCCAGTTGGGGCATGTACAGAGGCAACGATTGATATTTCTCTCTCACATTGATATTTCTCTCCCTCTTTCTCCTTCCCTTCCCCTTCTCTAAAAATAAATAAATAAAATATTTTTTTTTTTAAAAAGGTGTCTGCGCTCTGAGCTCCCATACGCAGAGTTCACTTCAAAGAGATAACAGCAAGGATGCTCACCATAGCACCATTTAAAAAGAAAAAATACAGAAGTAATATAAGTGCCCATTAACAAGAAAATGGGCAAGGAAATCATACATATCCACATAAAAACAAAGGAGTATGTATACGATGAACTAGAAAGACCTCTGCCTGACTCAGCGATGACCCTAGAGCCTTCAGGATCTGAGGAAATTTGTAATTCACATAGACTTCTGTCTTTACTGACAATACTTTTAAAAAAACAAGAGAACTTAAGAGCTCGCCTCCAAAGCTGTCCCTCCAACAGCTCACTGGCTGGTCCATCTGGGTAGACAGGAGCGGATATCAGGGGAAAGAGGCAATGTGTCCTGGAATTCAACTATCACCAAAATGATTATGGTACCCACTCCTTACCTAATTCAAATTTAAACTACCAAGTCAAATTACAGCCCTCATATACTGCTAGAGGTAAAAACGGTGCAGCCACTTTGGAAAACAATTTGGTGGTTTCTTAAAGCATTAAGCATTGAGTTTCCATCTGACCCAGCAATTACACTCCTATGTATCTACCCAAGAGAAATGAAAACACATGTTCACACAAAAACTCATACATGATTATTCATATTATGCATTATTTGTAATGGCCCAAAAATGGAAACAACCCAAATGTCCACCAACAGATGAATGAATAAGCAAAATGTGAGTGTGTGTGCAGATAATGTTTATTGAGTTATACACTTGAAACCTGTATGGTTTTGTGAACCGATCTGACCCCAATAAATTCAATTAATAAAAATAAAATAAATTTCTTTTAATGTGGTCCATTCATACAATGAAATATTACACAGCCTTAGAAAGGAAGGAGATTCTGACACCTGCTACAACACTGTTGAATCTTGAGGACATTATGCTTAGTGAGAAAAGACAGACACTAAAGGCCACATATTGTGTGACTGTACTTATATGAAATGTCCAGAACAGGCATATCCACAGAGACAGAAAGTAGACTAGTGGTCTTCAGGGGCTGGAAAAAGGGGAGTGACTGTTTAACAGGTATGGGTTTCCTTTTGGAGTGATAAAATAAGTTCTGGAATTAGATAGTTGTGATGGCTGCATAACTGCAAATATACTAATAACTAATGAATTGTATACTTTAAAACGGTGAATTGCATGGCATGTGAATTATACTTAACAAAGCTGTTATTTTTTTAAAATACCAAATCAGAAAATAAACACCTATAAGCTCCCCAAAGTTCTGATCAAAATTTTGATGGTGGTTTGAAGATTCAACTAAGCATATCCAGAACACTGTGGCTGCCCATATCACTGGTGAAAAGAAGCACCTGTTCCATCTGGCCCTGGTTCTCTGCCCAGCACCATCCTGCCTGCCACCCCTCAGGCAAACCTCCTAGACTCTAAGAGGAGTCACAGTCAACAATCTAGTCAGAACCTACCACCTTGCTGGCCTTCCACAGGTTGATCTCAGAGCTAAACAACAAGCACTCCTTAAAGCCCAAAGACCTGCCTCCAAGTGGGCATGACATACTAACCTAGATTCGGAATCCTGTGGTAGAATCAGGGCCACCAATCAGTCAGCTTAGATGGGGCAAGGAAGAAGAGGCCAGACCACAAAGAGGGCAATAACACTGAGTCGGGGCCTTCCCAAGCCTGGTCCTGACATGACAGAGCCTCACAAGTACTTTCGGTCATTACAGGTTCTAAGAGGGCTTTGAGACATTCACTTCACCGAATGTGAGAAGGAATGAACAAAAGAAAGACACTGTTCATGCAAGTGGACACATCAGCACCCTTGAAAAACCTAAAACCCAAAGTCATTGAATCAGTCGAGTGCATTTAACCCTGATTAAGCACTGTTCAAATGGAATCAGCAAAGATTTGCTTCAAATAATAATAGGAATCAGAAGTAGATCCTGATAAAATGTATATAAGGCCTAGAGCAACCACAAAGAATATACTTCCAAAAACAGAGTAAAAAAAATCATTAAAGGAATTAAAACAATAGAGTAGAAAATACTCAATGCAAACAAAAGCAGTAAAGAAGGAATGGGGTGGGGAAAGATATGAGACAGAAAGCAAAAAGGAAGATAACAGATATAAATCAAACTGTATCAATAATAACATTAAATGTAAATGGATTAAACAATCCAATCAAAAGACAGAGATTGTCAGACTGGAGGAAAAAAAAACAAGATCCAATTATATGCTGTCTATAGGAGACTCTCTTCAGAATGAAAGATATAGGCCCTGGTCAGGTAGCTCAGTTGGCTGGAGTGTTGTCCCAGTGTGCTAAGGTTGCAGGTTCAATCTTCAGTCAGGGCGCATAGAAGAATCAACCAATGAATGCATAACTGAGTGGAATAACAAATCAGTGTTTCTCTCGATTCCTCTCTCTCTCTCTCTCTCTCCTAATCCCTTCCTCTCTCTCTCAAAAAAAAATCAATAAAGTGAAATAGATTGAAAGATATAAATACGCTGAAAATGAAAGAATGTAAAAAGGTATAACATGCAAAGAGCAAACAGAAAGCTGGAGTGGTTACACTAATAATACTTTAACACAAAAATGTTATTAGAGATAAAGATGGACATTAAATAATAATAAAAGGGCCAATCCATCAGGAAGATATATAATAATTATAAACATATATGCACCTAATAACAAAAGTCTAAACACATGAAGCAAAAACTGACAGAAATGAAGGAAGAAATAGACAATTCAAAAATAAGAGTTGGAGACAGCTATACTCCAATTTCTACAATGGATAAAACAACCACACAGAAGATCAACAAAAAGATGACTTGAACAGCACTATAAGCCAAGAGACATCTATAGAAAACCCCACCTGACAAAGGAAATTATACTTTCTTCTCAGTACATACGTAACCTTCCCCAGAGTGAACCACATATTAAGCTATAAAACAACCCTCATTGAATTAAAAAGAATTAAGAGCACACAAAAGTAGGTTCTCTGACCATGATGAAAATCAGTAATAGAAATTTGGGAATTCAAAAATATGTGGAAATTAAACAAACTCCTAAACAACCACAAATTAAAAACTATTTTGAAAATCAAAATGAGGAGGACACAACAAATAAAAACTTATAAGACGCAGCTACAGCAGTACTTAAATGGAAATTTATAGCTGCCTACATTTTAAAAAAGAACATCTCAATTCACTACCTCAAACTTCTACCTTAAGATGTTGGAAGAAGAAGGGCAAACTAAACCTAAAGCCAAAAAAAAAAAGGAAATAATAAAGATCATAGAGTGGAAATTAACAAATTAGAAAATAGAGAAAATCAACTAAACCAAAAGCTGGTTCTTTGAAAAGATCAACAAAATTGACAAACCTTTTGGTAGAGTGATCAAAAAAAAAGAAGACTCAAACTGCTAAAATCAGGGGTAAAAGCTGGGGTATCAGTACTACTGCCCACCTTATAGGATAAAAAGGATCATAAAATAACGTTGGCGTGGACGCTGCTAAGCAGCAAAAGGGAATGAACTGCTGATAAAACACAACAACGGGATGGATGTCAAGTGAGAAAAGTCACGCCCCCAAGGTTACATACGATGCAGGGTCGCCTAACATTCTCAAAATGATAAAATTATAGAGATAGGAACAGACAAGTGGTTGCCAGAGGCTGGGGGTAGGAAGTTGGGGTGAGTTTGAAAGGGGAGGACAAAGAACTTTGTTCATGTCGAAGGCACAGTTCTATATCTTGATTGTAATGGTGGCTACACAAATCTATACAGGGAATAAGATATCACAAAGACATACAAAAAATGAGTGTATGATAAAAATGGTGAAATCTCAGTGAGACTGCAGTATGCTGTGGCCAAGTCAATTTCCTAATTTTGACAGAGGACAATGGGGATGAAGTGGTGGATCTGGGGATTGAAACCAGCTGCTCCAACCTGGGAGTCAGAATTGATTCATCTTTCCCTCACATCCAATCTACTTATGAGGCCTAGCAACCCACCCCAAGTTCAGCCCGCCTCACCCTCAGACCAGACCACCTTCTTAGCAGTGGTCATGGGGTCATGGCTCATCTGAATGATGGCTGGAGTTTCCGCCCTGCTTTTGCTCCTGACAGCCACCAGAGGCGTCTTTTGAAACATAAATCTCTGACATCATCGCCACCTCTCAAGGCTTCCCTCTGCCTCACCACAGCCTAAGTGCAGGATCCACTCAGTCTGGCCTCTGAATCTCAGGGTCTATTGCACTCTTCTGCTAGCTATCACACTTCAGTCACACTAGCCTCCTTCTCATCCTCAAACATGCCACGCTCGTTTCTACCTCAGGACCTTTGCATATGCTGTCTGTCCTTCCCCATGGAGCTTCATGTCCCAGATCTTCTCATGGCTAGCACCTTCGAGTCATTCACATCTCTGCCCAAATGTTACCTGGGAGGGGCCTTCCATGTCCACCCAGTTAAAGCAGCATCACTCCTCAAGTTCTGCAATCAAATCTCTCTCTTGTCTTTACAAAGGGGCCATTGTTTCTTGCTGGCTACTTGGCACCTAGCTTGGAGCAATAAACATAAAGACATCTAACAACAGACTCCTGAGCCATCAGGGGTGTAGTATACCTTTGTCTTCTGCACAGTTGGGCCTGGTGGATTCAGCCGGCTGTAAGAATGCCACTGAAGCTTCTACTTGGCAGCAGGGGTGACAGCTCCATACTGAGTACTTATGAATGTGCACTGCTCCGTTTACTGCGCACCATCATCTGGCAAGAGAAGTACGTGAGGACACCAGGGCCCAAAGCACCTGTGTTGTTCACCCCGAGTCAGTGTCAATGACAGAATTTGGAAGCTCAAGACCCATGGTGAACTCTGGCTCCAGACTTCAAACCCAACGCTGCCTCAGTATGAGGCCCAGGAGGCCCCTTGGAAGCCACAGAGATGCTGTCCCCCTAAAAGTCCTCTGGCCTTCCTGAGTGCCTGGACTGCTAGGGGTTCCTATACCTAGGGGTTGGTACAAGACCCAGGACAGCCCTCCTTTCCAGGGAAGACTTTACCAAGTTCCACAGCCCTTACTGTTTCCCCGCCAGCCTCACCCACACCTCAGGGAGCAATGTCAGCATTTAGGGGACCAATCAGAGTTGAATAGGCTCTCTCTAAGCCAGTCAAGTCACTGTGGAACTGCTCCAACACAAAAAGCTGAGGGTTCTGGCAGTTTTCTGAGACACCCACTCTTGCCAGGCCTCCTTCAGCCCCAACTCAAGTTTATCCCAGAGCCCAGCCCAGGCTCAGTGCCAAACCACTGACCTGGGGAAGAACGTTCTCAGCTAACACTACAGGCAGAAGAATGGGAGTGTGGCGCTCGATCAGGCAGGCCCAGCCTTCCGGTCTCATGCATGCACTCTCACCTCTCACCTGCACAGTGCATAGGGGGTCAAGGTCACTGAGCAATGCCTGCTCCCTCGCTCTTGCCTGATCCTCGCCACGCTGAGGTCCCAGCACTCTCAGGCGCACAGCCTATGTGACAGGACCC